>NW_028291474.1:0-327096 GCF_059453375.1 Lepisosteus platostomus
CAAGGAAGGTGTTACAGAAAGGATTAAGGCATTAGATGTCAAATGCTTAATTACTTTGCTGAAGGGAATTGGTTTTGACATTAGTTTCAATCGGCGAAGTTACTGGAAGAATTTTGGATGAAAATAGAGGAGAAAAAAAGATGTGGGCCTGATTAGAATGTTTGAATGGCAGAAGCTGATGGATCTTTCTAATGTGGTGTGAGCCTGGTCAGTACCTGGATGGGAGACCTCCTGGGAAAAACCAAGGTTGCTGCTGGAAGAGGTGTTAGTGGGGCCAGCAGGGGGCGCTCACCCTGTGGTCTGTGTGGGTCCTGATGCCCCAGTATAGTGATGGGGACACTATACTGTAAACAGGCGCCGTCCTTCGGATGAGATGTAAAACCGAGGTCCTGACTCTCTGTGGTCGTTAAAAATCCCAGGGCGTTTCTTGAAAAGAGTAGGGGTGTAACCCTGGCATCCTGACCAAATTTCCCATTGGCCCTTACCATTCATGGGCTCCTAATAATCCCCCTCTATGAATTGGCTACATTACTCTGCTCTCCTCCCCACTGATAGCTGATGTGTGGTAAGCGTTCTGGCGCATTATGGCTGCCGTCGCATCATCCTGGTGGATGCTGCACATTGGTGGTAGTGGAGGGGAGTCCCCATTACCTGTAAAGCGCTTTGAGTGGAGTGTCCAGAAAAGCGCTATATAAGTGTAAGCAATTATTATTAATTAATAGGACTGTGATTGTTCGCATGTTTAATGAGATGGTGATGAAGGAAGATGTTGTGACATGGTTGTCTAAGTATTGTTTAGTGAAAGGTGAGCTTCAGAAAGTCTTGGATGATGATGGCATCTGGAACTGTGCATGGAGAGTACCTGTTTTGTTGCATGAAGATAAAAATGGTTATGGTGGATTTAAACACATTCCTTCTTTGATTGGATTAGGTGAAAATAGAGGCCTTGTGTTCTACCAAGGGCAGCCAAAACCGTGCAGGAGATGTGGGGAGCTGGGTCACTTTGTGGATGCGTACAAAGGTGGTGTGTGGTAAGTGCAAGGAAATTGGACATGCATATACTGAATGTACAAGCGTGAGAAAATGTAATCTCTGTGAGTGTGAAGGTCATGTGTTTAAAGACTGTCCAGATTCCTTTGCAAATAGAACAAAACTAGGAAGACGACTGCTCTTCCAATAGCCTGCCACCTGTGGAGACTGAAAGTGCTCAAATGAAATGTACAGAACAGAGGGTGCAGTCTAAAAGAGACATTGGATTTAGAAAATGATTTAACTCCGAGCAGAAGAGTGAGGGAAGATCATTTTCCGAGTCCTCAGGTAGGTTCTCCCATGGGTTTAGATGTCTCCAATATATGTGATCTTACTGACCAAGCTTTAGAACCAGAGACTCAAGGAGGGCAGGTGGAGAAATATCCTATGGATTGTGGGGGTGGTGGAGGAGGAGACAATTAAAGCAAAGGGGGGGGGGGCTGTTGGGTAGGTGTCACCTACTGAATGATTGTAGCCAGAGCTTTTAGTTTCCCCTGGTCCTACTTTAAGTATGGCTCTTAATATTGTGTCCATAAATGTGAGAAGCATTCGCTCCAAGTTAAGGGCAAGGACTATACTATAATTTGTGAGGAAGGTAAATGCTGATATTGTGTTGTTACAGGAGTGTGGGTTACCCTTTAAAAACTGCCATAAGGATATGGAAGAACTGTGGCATTGGGCCCATCAATCTGGAGTGGGTCCAAAGAAAATAAATCTGATGGTATAGCTGTTCTAATTAAAAATAAGATGGTAGAGGTATGTCAGCACCTTGTAGTGAAACCAGGGAGAGCACTGGTGGTGTATCTGGGTTTCATGAATGTCTAATTTAAACTCTTAAATATATATTGTCTGAGTTGCTCACATGACAGATATGTCCTAATTCAGGAACTGAGTATATTTATTGGGATGGGAACCCCAATCCCAATCCCATTTAGCTGGGGATTTGAATTCTCTTTTAGAAAGAGAAGGCAGAATGAGGGGCGAGAGACGGGTCCAATTTGATAAATCATCAATATTATTGCAAACGTTATGTAAAGATTTTAAACTGAAAGATGGCTTCAAACTTCATAGTCAGGGGAGGGCAGGTTTCACATGGCACTAGTCTAATGGGACCCAAGCCTCACGCATTTTGTTTTGATACTTGTTTGACTGTTTAGGATTAATGTTTTGGTGGCAGATCAATTAAAGGACAACAACCAAAAACACTGGTTCTCACACTGAACGCATTCTCCTTCTATAATCTTTTTTACCAATAGGTGAGTGGAGTTGCCATTGGCACCAGAATGGGACCCAGCTATGCCAACATTTTTGTCGGCTGGGTAGAAGAACGCTTCTTCGCTTCCTACACTGGCTATGTCCCTGACCTCTACAAGCGATATATTGATGACTGCGTCGGTGCCGCTACATGCTCCAACGATCAGCTTGAATTCTTCCTGCACCATTTCACCAACTTCCACCAGTCCCTCAAATATACGGTTAACATACCTTCCACCACTCTTCCGTTTCTAGACATCCATTTGTCTATCAACTACCCCCGACTGTCCACTTCAGTTTATTACAAACCCACGGATTCACACAGCTACCTCCTGTACATCTCATTTCATCCCAACCACACTAAAAACTCTCTTCCTTTTTCACAATTCCTTAGGTTATGACGATTATGCAGTGACGACATCGACTTCGAAAACCAAGCCCTCGAAATGTACTCATTTTTCATCAACAGAGGATACCCCAGCAGTGTGATTGACAGGACCCTTGCCCGAGCCAAAAACACCCCCCGGACCATCAACCCGATCAGGAACTCCCGCCGTAACAACCGCATTCCTTTGGTGCTTCCTTACCACCCTAACACACTTTCTATCCCCAGGACCATTAACCAGAACTTTTCCATCCTACAGGATGATCCCTCCATTGGGGCCCTCTTTTCTGATCACCCTATCATCTCATATCGCCGACCACCTAATCTGCGTAACCTCCTTGTTCACAGCTCCCTTGACCGCCCTCAGCAACCATCCACACCAGGCACTTTCCCTTGCAACAGAGCTCGCTGTATCACCTGTAAGTACACAGCCACCACCACACTCATTCAAGGCCCCTCAGGACAATTCCAGATCACCCAGACAGCATCTTGTACCTCCAGCAACCTTATTTACTGTATCTCTTGCAGTAAATGCCCAGCCATCTACATTGGGGAAACAGGAAGGAGACTCGGAGACCGCTTCAGAGAACACGTCAGGGCTGTGAAGATTAAAGATCTCTCCAAGCCCATTGTTTCTCATTTCACCTCTGACGGCCACGACCACTCTAATCTCTCCATCTGTGTTCTCAAAGACGGTTTTCCGAACTCATACATCAGAAAGACCACCGAAACAAGAAGAAAAAAAGAAGAGAGAAAACAATGTTTTGGCCGTGGAGCGTTCTTCAGGTGTGAGAGAGAGAAGGCAGTAGGCAAAGGTAATGTAGTGGGAGAACAAAGGCTGGGAGGGAGGAGGGTTGAGACGCGGGAGCAGGGGACAGAAAGAGAGGCAATCAAGAGGTGTGAAGTCAGAATAGGTGTTGAGAGGTGTGAAATGAAACTTCCAATGAATGGAGAAAAACTTAGTAGAATAGTAGTCTGTCGTTTAGAGAAGGGGGAAGGTATGATCCTAACTGCAGGATAAGTTTGGTTTCAGTAGTCTTACTAATGTATGAGTTCAGAAAACCATCTTTGAGAACACAGACGTAGAGATTAGAGTGGTCATGGCCATCAGAGGTGAAATGAGAAACAATGGTTTTTGGAGAGATCTTTAACCTTCACAGCCCTGACATGTTCTCTGAAGCGTCTCCAAGTCTCCTTCCTGTTTCTCCAATATAGAGAGAAACTGGGCATTTACTGCAAGAGATACAGTAAATAAGGTTGCTGGAGGTACAAGATGCCATCTGGGTGATCCAGAATTGTCCTGAGGGGCCTTGAATGAGTGTGGTGTTGGATGTGTACTTGCAGGCGATACAGCGAGCTCTGTTGCAGGGGAAAGGACCTGGTGTGGATGGTTGCTGAGAGCGGTCAAGGGAGCTGTGAACACGAAGGTTGCGCTGATTAGGTGATTGGCGATATGAGATGATGGGGTGGTCAGAAAAGAGGGCCCCAATGGAGGGATCATCCTGTAGGATGGAAAAGTTGTCGTTAACAGTCCTGGGGATAGGAAGTGTGTTAGGGAAGCACCAAAGGAATGCGGTTGTTACGGTGGGAGTTCCTGATTGAGTTGATGGTCCGAGGGGTGTTTTTGGCTCGGGCAAGGGCCCTGTCAATAACACTGCTGGGGTATCCTCTGTTGATGAAAAAGGAGTACATTTTGAGGGTTTGGTTCTGGAAGTCGATGTCGTCACTGCATATTTGTTGTAGCCGAAGGAACTGTGAAAAAGGGAGAGAATTTTTAGTATGTTTGGGGTGAAAACAAGAGATAGCTGTGTGAATCCGTGGGTTTGTAATAAACAGAAGTGGAGAGTCTGGGGTAGTTGATGGAGAAGTTGATGTCCAGAAACGGAAGAGTAGTGGAAGATATGTTAACCATATATTTGAGGGACAGGTGGAAGTTGGTGAAATGATGCAGGAAGCACTTAAGCTGATCGTTGGAGCATGTGGCGGCACTGACGCAGTCATCAATATATAGCTTGTAGAGGTCAGGGACATAGCCAGTGTAGAAAGCGAAGAAGCGTTCTTCTACCCAGCCAACAAAGATATTGGCATAGCTGGGTCCCATTCTGGTGCCCATGGCAACTCCACTGACCTGTTGGTAAAAAAGATTATTGAAAGAGAATGCGTTCAGTGTGAGGACCAATTCTGCAAAGCGTACCAGGGTGTGGGTGGGTGGACCAAGCACTGTGCATTTGTCCAGCGTGTGCTTGAGGGCTGTAAGGCCGTCATTATGGGGAATGACGGTGTACAGAGATGTGGTGTCCATGGTAAAAATGTGGCATTCGGTACCCTGAAATTGGAAATCATTGAAAAGTTGGAGCACGTGGTTGGTGTCTTTGATGTATGAGGGAAGATCTTCAACCAGCGGTCTCATGAGGCTGAGATGTAAGTAGTAGGACAGTTACATGCTGATACGATGGGGCGTCCAGGGGTGTCCGGTTTGTGGATTTTGGGGAGGAGGTAAAATTGAGATACCTGTGGGTGTTCCATGATGAGCCGGTTCGCCTCCTGGGGTAGCTCGTTACTGCTGATAAGAAGGGAAATGGTGGATACCACTTCCTTTTGGTAGTCAGTGGTAGGGTCCTGTTGGAGAGGGAGGTAGGCAGAAGTGTCAGTTAGTTGTCTAGAGGCTTCAAAGATATATAGATCCTTACGCCACACCACAACAGCACCTCCTTTGTCCGCTGGTTTGATGACGATAACATCCCTGTTGCGGAGAGACTGGAGCGCCTGATTTTCTCCTTGGGTGAGGTTAGACCTATGTTTACTGGGTATAGAGAGTGCCTTGGGAGCTTGATTAGTGCATTGGTTGATGAAATAATCAACTGGTGGAAAACGGCCAGAGGAGGGAGTCCATTTGGGATTAATGTTGTTAATGACATCAATAACCGGGTTGTCATCAGCTGCCTGTGAAGAGGAATCGTCGGCAGAATGTGCTCTGAGACGGATCCTGAGGTAAAAGCGGTTAAGGTCGACATTGGTCTGGGGGATGTCCAGCTTCCTGGGAACTGGTACAAAACTCAGCCCTTTGCTGAGGAGGGATCGCTCATCCTGTGAAAGGGAAAGGTCAGAAGGTATGGTGACAACAAGGTTAGGGTTGGTGAGGGTGTCCGGGGTGTTGATGGTTTTCTTCTGTAGAAGATGACTGAGTTTTTTGTCCTTCTCTGTAGTGAGAAACTGGTAGAGTTTAGAGTTGAGAGATCTAATGAGGTTAGTTATGAAGGGAAGATGATGTGGAGCTGTCAGCCGTAGAAATTCCTTAGCCTCTTTGATGTTGTTATCGGAAAGGATAATCTGTTTTACTTCTTTTGTCATACTTCTTTTCTAGTTTTTTTATGTGGCTTTGACTGTCAGAAATCCTCAGTGAAAAGGTATGCAGATCCTATGCAGATGCAGGAGCAAGTAGTTATTGAGACAGGCGAACAATCCAGAACGTCAGGCGAGATTGTTAGGTGAAAGGTAGATCGAAATACTTGAAGTACAGAGAGAAGCAAACAATTCAAAACAGAAGGTAAGGTCCAAGGTCGAGAGGCAAAAGGGAGTTCAGTAACCAGTAAGCGAGATTCAGAGTAAACGCGAGGTAGAGCTCTCAAAGAGAAGACTCAATACCGAGTAGCGGGAAGCGAGTTTGAATGGTTAAAACAATGCTGCTTGCTGCACAGTAGAGCATGTGCTGGTGGATTAACTCATGTTATTATTAACCCACTGCTGGTACTGGTTAGTTCTTTTGTGAGTTGATCTCCCCGGTCTGGTGGTTGTGACATTGACAGAATGCTGTTTTGTGATTGATGCTATATCAAAATATAGGGTCCCTCAAAAATTAAACACAGAAATAAAAATATTTAATGGACTTGTACATCTGTTGCACTCCTACACTATTAACATCCAGTGGGTGTTGAATTTCAA
Organism: Lepisosteus platostomus; assembly: GCF_059453375.1. Taxonomy (NCBI): domain Eukaryota; kingdom Metazoa; phylum Chordata; class Actinopteri; order Semionotiformes; family Lepisosteidae; genus Lepisosteus; species Lepisosteus platostomus. Next base: position 6,611 of record NW_028291474.1, read on the forward strand.
TTATGTTTCCACTTCATTCAGATGTGTTCCCTGTTTTTCAGATTGTTGGCAATGCCACATGTTAAAGGAGGACAGAGGAGTAGGATGCCAGACCTGTGGTCAAGGGCTGGTGGAGTAGGGAGTGAGATCAAAGAATTTCTGAAGTTTTCTAAGATAGAAAAAAAAAAATAGGTGGCATGACAATATGTTGTCAACACTGTCAAACAGAGTCCTTGGAGAGGATTACTCCAGCAACAGGAAATGGTTATCAGTGATTTGGCATGAAGATAGAAAAAAAGTAAGAATCCAAGTGCTTAGGGCGCAGAAGGAGGTGAGTATTGGTAAGGATTCAAAACCAGATGACAGTACACAATCTATAGTCCATATTTCAAGTCAAAGTGAGGGACATAGTTTGGAAGGCAACACAGAGCTCAGAAGTTCATCAGAAGATACAGAAGATGCATGGGCTGCACACGGCAGCACAGACAGTGGTGACATGTTTGAAGGAGAAAAAATCTGTGTAGAATCAGAAAAAAAGCCTGAAGAGCACAGTGAATATTCCCAGGGGGCAAGCTCGTCTGGGACGTCACCTCAGGATAAAAGGGGATTAAGAAAGATTATGTCTGTGCCTAAAACTTTCCAAGTATGTCTGAAGGCTGAACAATGGAGAATAATACCACCTTTAAAAGGTACATCTAAACTAAGATGATCATGGACCCATATCTTATATAGAGAGTTCAGGAAGATAAATCCTTGCTGCCCAATAGCCTTCAAATACCAATACATCAGGAAAGAGAACAGCAGAAAAAAAACTCTTATAATTAAAGCAGTCTGTACTTTCAGTTCCTACCTTCAGTACCTTCAGTTCAGTACTTTCAATTCCTGTAATGTAAAATACACAATGACAACAAGACACAAACCAATGGGCAATGATGACATCACAATTGATGTTGTACGAGTAGGGCAAATACAACACAGTGAAAGGGAAACACAATTTCGACAGGCACGTCAGCCTTATCGTTGAAAGATTGCCCGTGCCCTCACAAAAGGAATCAGCAATGTGTACTACAGGCAGCTGAACAGAACTCCGCTTGCTGAAATTGCAGCAGCCAATTTATCTAGGGCTCACAAGCAAGTATTAAACTTGCTCGGCAAGTTCGGCATTTAATTTATTCTGCGGAAACATCGTATCGGAATGAACTGCCCGAGATAAAAGAGTAATTGCGGCTTCAGATCGTTTTTACAGAGCATTGCGTTGTTCTGTTCATGCTGACTACACGCTTTAAATTTGTCGTTTACTGCAAGCGTTGCTTTTCCAGGTTTTTCTGAAATTCCTCGCATTTGAGCCAGCACTAAAATATTTCATTCCCGTCGCTGAATACATCGTGGAAACGGTATTTGCAACGGAATGCTGTCACACATGAAACCTTTTTGTTATTCGGTTCTGAAGTTTGAAAATGAAAATAAAACGGGGGTCACTTCATAGGCTTGAAAGAAGTCCAAGCAGCATAAAAACCCGCGAATTCTCACAAATTGCATTGTGCTGCACCTTTCTCCTGCTGCTGTTATAAATCTGCCTTAAACATTTGAGTGCATACCTTACTGCTGCTAATCACATTCACGTGTTTACAAAGCTTTTTTCTGTCCGTTATGTTTTTGCTAAGCAGTTTCTCCGTTTCCCTCGTACTGTGATTGTCAGTGAGCACAACAAGACTGAAACAGTGTAAAGGCAGGTAAAAAAGACAGGGTAAAACGCCTGACTGTCGGGAGTGGGATTTGAACCCTTGCCTCTATTTGGAGAGTGAAACACAAAGCTTAAAAGACACGAAGCTGTGAATTTGCTGTTTTAAACCGCTCGACTATCCTGAAAAAATGGGTGCGGATTGTATCAGTCACATCCGATTTTCCGTAACTTTAGGATGATAGATACGACTGGACTAACACAATTTGTGGCGTTTAGCATGACATGGAAAACGGTACCGGAGCATTCGGGTCCGGACTACCAGACTCAGAAACAGTTTTTATCCCCGCACTATCAAACTATTAAACTCCCAGCCTCTCTCACTCTCTCCTCACCTCTCACCTATGACCTGAACCTCACAGTGCCTTCTTTCTTACCAAAAACCCAAACACACATTGAAAATCTACCTCTACCATACATGTCAAAAGCTCACTCCCCATCATTTCTATACCTTTATTTCATTCTTTTGATGCATGTTTTTGCACATAACCTGTTACCTTTTTGTTGTTTTGCACACTGCCTGTTGTTGTTTTTTGCACATCGGCTGTTGTCTCTGTCTTTCTTTTGTTATACAATTGTATTGTTGTTGTGTTTTTTATCTTTGTACTACTTATGTCCGAGAGCTAGCTAAATAGCATTTCGTTATACCTTATACCTGTGTATGAGTATAATGACAATAAACTTGAACTTGAACTTGACATAGTCTTGCAGGCAGTATATTATTTTATCGTTTACTCGTTTAAAAAAACACGGTCTTCTCGTTCCTAAGTCAGATTTTTAGTGCTTTCGAACGTTACTTCCAACCTGGACTGACAGCTCACCAGATCTGTTTGTGATCAGACCATGGAGTCGGGGGCTGTATCAAGCGCACGTTCCTTCCCAATGCTGAGGCGATCATTCAGAAGATGGGTGTGAAGAGAGACAAGCTTTGTCGACTAAAAAACAAGGCAGGATATGCACGGATACTAATCACTGGCGATAGTTATGTTCTCTTACTATTGAGACTCCTACATTGCAAGTTTTTTTGAAGACTTCGAAATAGGCACGGGTGGGGTTTGATAAAACGATCGTCGATTTACGAGACTGACGCCTTACCACTTGGCCACCGCACCTTCGAAAAAAAGTGGGAATAATGTTGTTCAAATTATTTTTTTTCTGAATCTGGTTTACATCGCCTGGAGGTAGCAACAACAATAAAAGGGATACTTAACAAGGCGATACACTGTAGCAGTGTGACTCCAACAGATGCTCCTGAAGAGGCTGGAGGTTTAAGCCAGCTCCTTAGAGCGCTCGGCCGTGTTACTCTCAACAGCGGCTCTTCAGCTCTTGTTGTTTGACCTAGTGGTTTTATGAGGCGTGGAAATGACCGCAACTTCGTTTTCTGAGATGCTTTCTCTCACGTGGTGAAATCTCGACCTCTTTGGCATCTCTGGCTATAGTTCTTCTGTAGAGCACCTCTGCTTATAGTGCCCTTGAAGTCATTTTATTTTTACAGGAAGACGCATTCCCTAACAATCTCTCCTGTTTTAGAAATGCTTCATAAGGCGTGTTTGATTCAACGGACAAACAGTATACTAATTGTACAATGCAGATCTATGCAGCATTCGTGCTGGATTTGACTGGGATTCTGAAATACTTCTTGAAAAGGTATTCAGATTTGAGAACCTATAATAAAAACACAGACCTGAAACTCCCTAGCTTCCAATCCTTTACTCTTCCTTTACTCTCGTAGTTTTCAAAACGACCTCCGTTGTCGGGCGCAGTTAAAGTGGAACTGGCCTGACTGCACAGGAAAGTACGGAATGCTAAAATGTTTCTACGGCTCAAAATGTCCCTTTAGACCCTCGTCATGTCTCTGTGAGGAACGGGTAGGTAGAGAGGTTTAATAGATGCTCATGATGTTTCACACGGGGTGTTACCTGTTGTAGTGTTTCAAAAGATGTGTTAGCGGACCACAGATTATCTTGAAAAGATTTGGGTTTGCACTGGCTGGGATTAAAAAAACTGACTCAATTATTTGGAAGGCGCCTGTACCACCAACGCACTCCCGAGAAGCACCTGCAAATTATCACAATCCTCTCTCTCACCTACAAAGTTATGGAGACACAGACATCCAATGAAAGCTCAAGGCTCCACTCAAGGCTTTATTCACTCAAGGCTCCACTCTTTTGTTGTGATGTCATTTTAATAAATATTAGCTTTGACAAGGTGTCATTTTTGCCTCTTAAAGTTAAAGTCTGCTCCTTTCTTCCTGGTATAGAAAGTACTAAAAGTAAATTATTCAGCTCTACCGCCTGTGTGCATTGACAAGACATCTCAAAAGGACATATTAAATAAGAACACGATCCTTCCTGTTACCATTCCTGTTGTTGGGGCGTTGTTTCACCCTTTTACGTTAAATCATCAGTACTGCTGTTTTTCTATGCATAGTTTAATCAAGAGCACTTAAAAGATGCAAATAGCTTTCAAATAAAATAGAATTGAAGGACAGTCGAGTAAGGAGGTAGAAAAAAAAAGCACTCCCCCGTCTGGGAATCAACCACCGTCGCCCATGTAACTGGATGCAAAAATAACAGATTAATTTGTGCCCAGCCTCTTGAAGCTTCGATGCGATTATTTTTCCTTCCTTATTTTTTCATTCCTATGAATTTACTCTGTAGTAGAAGAAACGCGAAAGTGGGAAACTGCAGGCATTCTTCGTGAGTGGTGTGATCAGTGAGCATTTGCACATCTCTAAGTCTGTTCCATAAACGTTTTCATCGGGGATGTAGCTCAGTGGTAGAGCGCATGCTTCGCATGTATGAGGTCCCAGGTTCAATCCCTGGCATCTCCAGGTGCTTTATATTACAGTACTCACATCGCAATCTTCTGTTGAGTGAGAACTCTTTGCTCGTGTTCAGAGAGAGCCAGGTTTACACAATTAAATGCAGGCACACTCGACGTGCTGCAGAGTTGCGCTGCTGTTTTAAATGTACCTCATTTAGTTCTGTTAAATCCTAAATTATTTGAACTAATTTAGTTAAGGAAAATGTAAAAGAGCATGACAAGTATTGATCGTATAAAATATCCATGGCACAACTGGAGAAAGTACTGAAGGACTACACATCGACTTTTGATGATTACAAGAGATTCAAGAAACACAACCGTCCGCACCTGGATTTGGATCCTGAACGCTAGAGTTAAAAGAACATAAGCGACGGATATGACCTATAAACTCTCTAAATTGTCTTATAGTTTATGAAATAAAACAATTTCTTAATAATTACTTACTGATGATAGACGATTTATTAAATTTTAACAAAATCACAATTACAAACTTTTTCGGTTAAACTGTTATTCACATACTCTAACGTAAATAAACGTTAGTGTCTTCCGGTGTGTGAGCCAATTTCTCCCAAAAATATTCGTTAGTCTGTCGGGAGGCTGTGCAAGGTGTGAAGAAATAGAATTTCTAAAAGACAGGCTCCCTAAGCTAAACATCAAGGCAGAAAAAATGCTGTTTTCTCTACAGAAATGCTCTTTACATTTCAGCACTGTTGCAACTCCCTTTATAAAGGGTGTGCACACGTATACAACCAAGGCATTGAAAGATTTTTTTTAATTATTGTTCCAAAAAATGATCCATTTGTTTTCTTTTTAATGTTGTTGATTAAAAGATTTTATTAAATGAGAAAAAAATCTGAATGTGAAAAAAGGTCCAAATGCTATTGAAAAAAATCAGTAATGTGAGGAAAGATGGATTGTGGGAGCCCCTTAACTACCCATGTTATGCTGTATTTCTCACTCATTCTACTGGGAGTGGTGCCGTCGCTTCATGATAAAGTCTGTCAGTGGTCATTCCAGACGGGTCAGGTATGACTGCTCTTCGGAACAAGAGACACGTGACTTGCGAGGATCCCGACAGTGTCGATTTTCTTTCAGAGCCCGGATAGCTCAGTCGGTAGAGCATCAGACTTTTAATCTGAGGGCCCAGGGTTCAAGTCCCTGTTCGGGCGGTTGTGCTGTTCTTAAATGTCATTCTAAATAGTCTTTTATCTTTCACTGTTCTAGCTGTACTGTGTTTATTTTAAATGTCCATTACTTGTATTTACAGTAGTGTATTTAGTGTTTCATTTCACAAACCGAAAATGTTCAAGTAGATCTTGTCACTCTACTCCCCGTAATCATCTAAATTAAATCACAGTAGAGTACAGAACACGCAGTGAGGAGCTCACACAGTGAGTACTCTTGAATACGACAAGAGGAAAGGCACACTGCAACTCTGCAGAACATCACGTCCGAGTTTACAGTGACAGCAGAGGTTAGAAGCAACGTAGTTTTCTAATACTCGCTCGCTGAAGATCTCTCAAGAAACCTCGGTGGAGATTTAACGGGTGTCTAATAATCACGTTCAAAAAGATGACGATAAGATTTTTTTTAACTAGGTAGCCTTAATGGCAACACGGTGTGAGTAGATCTTAAAGCAGCTGCAGAGTACCCGTAATGGCAACACAGTGCTTTGAGTTCGGCTTTTCTTATTTCTTCTGCAGAACCAGTGGAATCGGAATATACTGATCCGCATAAGAAGCGCTTTCGGTTTCTGATCATTTTTATTGAGCGCTGCTCTTAGTACCACAGGCAAGATGGCTGGTGGTCTAAGGCGTTGCGTTCAGGTCGCAGTTAACCCTGGAGACGTTTGTTAAAATCTCACTTCTAATAAAGAGGTCTTTCTCGTTAGAGTAGAAACGATAGAAGCATTAAGCGGGAAAAAAATCACAACATCTCGCATTTCACTTGTTTAATGTTAACTGTCTCAGTGGTTGCCTCGGTGATTGATGGCTCTTCTCCCTCGCAGGGTAACGGCAAACGTCTTCAGAGAGGGAGTCTCCCACACACGGCTTTTCTTTAGCAAGAGTTGAGACAACAGAAACAGACTTCCAACTGACATGAATTACTTCTTGAGCGTTTATGACCGTCTTTAAAAGCTGAGAGCAGGTGAAAAAGTCTTTGGAAATGAGGAAATGACTGCTGACAGTAAACAGAGCTGACGCTCAGCTGCTGACAAGCGCTCCTCGTTAGTATAGTGCTGAGTACCCCCGCTTGTTGCGCGGGAGACTGGGGTACGTTTTCTGTGACGGGGCGCTGGTTTAATTTTTTAACAACCTGAGTTCACTTAAAACGTGTGTACTGTGTCCTACGTTTCGGACTTGTTACTGCGGTTAGAATATGGAGATCATCTCCAGCTTTGAGCTGAACTGCAACAAGAAGTCATGCTAAATGTAGTATAGTGAGTAGACATCGCGAGACAACAGAACGAGAGTAGAAGGCAGGAATATAAAGTGTAAGGGCGTGATCTGTGTAGTTAACAAAATAGTTAAAATAATATAAAAACTTCTCTAAATTTAGATACACAACATTTATGGCGACCAGAGATGAGTGCTTGACGGAGTCAAAGCGAGCAGAACACTGCAGATTTTAGTTCTCTTGCTGGTAGAAACGAACTTCTGAATTTTCGGACTTTTCGTTTAGCTTGCCCATTGGAAGATATGGCCGCCGCGCCGAGAAGCTTTGCTTATGCCCGGCTTTTTCCACCGCTTCTACTGAACCTCGGAGCTCCGGATTTGTATACGGAATACAAGATATGGATGGAGTCGTACAGATTTTTTTTAAATAGCCAGTGGATCTACAGAAGCTCTGGATGCCGTGAGACGTGCTACTGTACATTACTGCACTGTATCGGGGCTCCCGTGCAGCGGATTTTCGCCAACCTCCCTGGAGAAAACGACTGTAGCTGCCTTAGACGCTTCCTTTACACCGCGGAGAAATGTGGTTTTGGAACGGCATAAATTTAGGCAGAGAACTTAGTCTCAGGACGAATCTGTTGATGCTTTTGTGACTGCACTAAGAGAACTGGCTAAATCTTGTGACTTTGGAGTATTGGAAACTGACATGTTAAGAGATCAACTTGTGGAAAAATGTGCACATAAGAGACTATAAATTGCTGCAGGAGGAAAGGCTGACTTTAGAAAGAGCTCTTACAGTCGCTAGAATTCATGAAGCAGCTCAAGCAGAATCAAGAATGCTTTCTGACCACAGTGACAAAGTGACACCGAACGGGGCGCTCGCTCAAACTTTACAAACAAAAGCCCAACAGCAGGACGCAGTCATGCAAGAGAAATAGAAGAACAGGGGACGGCTGACATTACATGTTACAGGTGCGGACTAACAATGCACAAAGCAGATGAATGCGGAGCGTGAACAGCAAGATGTCTACACTGTAAGAAAACAGGACATTATGCACACGTCTGCAGAACATCACGTCCGAGTTTAAGGACAGCAACATCAGAGATTGGAAGCTAGGGAGTTTCAGGTCTGTGTTTTTATTATAGGTTCAAGAAAGTCTGAATACCTTTGCAAGAAGTATTTCAGAATCCCACTCAAATCCAGTACGAATGCCGTATAAATCTGCATTGTACAATTAGTATACTGTTTGTCCTGAATCAAACACTCCTTATGAAGCATTTCTAAAACATGAGAGATCGTTAGGGTATGCGTCTTCCTGTAAAAATAAAATGACTTCAAGAGCACTATAAGCAGAGGTGTGAAAGCCTGCTCTACAGAAGAACTATAGCCAGAGATGCCAAAGAGGTCGAGATTTTACCACGTGAGAGAAAGCATCTCAGAAAACGAAGTTGCGGTCGTTTCCACGCGTTATAAAACCACTAGGTCAAACAACAAGAGCTGAAGAGCCGCTGTTGAGCGTTACGCGGCCGAGGGCTTAAACCTCCAGTCTCTTCAGGAGCATCTGTTGGAGTCGCACTGCTACAGCGTATCTCCTTGTTAAGTATCCCTTTTATTGTTGTTGCTGCCTCCAGGCGATGTAAACCAGATTCAGAAAAAATAATTTGAACAACGTTATTCCCATGTTTACTTTAAGGAGCAGTGGCCAAGTGGCTGTTTCATTTGTCTCCGCTTCCTTTAGTTTCAAAGTCTTCAAAAAACTCGCAATGTAGGAGTCTCAATAGTAAGAGAGCATAACTGTCGCCAGTGATTAGTATTCTTGCATATCCTGCCTTGTTTCTTAGTCGACAAAGCTTGTCTCTCTTCACACACATCTTCCGAATGATCGCCTCAGCATTGGGAAGGAACGTGCGCTTAGTACAACCCCCCAATCCATGGTCTGATCACAAACAGATCGGGTGAGCTGTCAGTCCAGGTTGGAAGTAACGTTCGAAAGCACTAAAAATCTGACTTAGGAACGAGAAGACCATGCTTTTTTATTGTCCAAGTTTATTGTCATTATACTCATACACAGGTATATGGTATAACGAAATGCTATTTAGCTAGCTCTCGGACATAAGTAGTACAAAGAAAAAAACACAACAACAATACAATTGTATAACAAAAGAAAGACAGAGACAACAGCTGATGTGCAAAAAACAACAACAGGCAGTGTGCAAAACAACAAAAAGGTAACAGGTTATGTGCAAAAATACGCATCAAAAGAATGAAATAAAGGGATAGAAATGATGGGGAGTGAGCTTTTGACATGTATGGTAGAGGTAGATTTTCAATGTGTGTTTGGGTTTTTGGTAAGAAAGAAGGCACCGTGAGGTTCAGATCATAGGTGAGAGGTTAGGTGAGAGTGAGAGAGGCTGTGAGTTTAATAGTTTGATAGTGCGGGGGTAAAAACTGTTTCTGAGTCTGGTAGTCCGGACGCGAATGCTCCGCTACCGTTTTCCATGTCATGCTAAACGCCACAAATTGTGTTCGTCCAGTCGTATCAATCGTCCCAAAGTTACGGAAAATCGGATGCGACTGGTGCAATCAGCACCCATTTTTTCAGGATAGTCGAGCGGTTTAAAACAGCAAATTCACAGATTTGTGTCTTTTAAGCTTTGTTTCGCTCTCCAAATAGAGGCACAGATTCAAACCCCACTCCCGACAATTAGGCGTTTTACCCTGACTTTTTTACCTGCCTTTACACTGTTTCAGTCTTGTTGTGCTCGCTGACAATCACAGTACGAGGAGAACGGAGAAACTGCTTAGCAAAAACATAACAGACAGAAAAAAGCTTCGTAAACACGTGAATGTGGTTAGCAGCACTAAGGTATGCATTAAAATGTTTAAGGCTTATTTATAACAGCAGCAGAAGAAAGGTGCAGCCTTTGTGAGAATTCGCGGGTTTTTATGCTGCTTGGACTTCTTTCAAGCCTATGAGGTGACCCCCGTTTTATTTTCATTTTCAAACTTCAGAACCGAATAACGAAAAGGTTTCATGTGTGACAGCATTCCGTTGCAAATACCGTTTCCACGATGTATTCAGCGACGGGAATGAAATATTTTAGTGCTGGCTCAAATGCGAGGAATTTCAGAAAAACCTGGAAAAGCAACGCTTGCAGTAAACGACAAATTTAAAGCGTGTAGTCAGCATGAAGAGAACAACGCAATGCTCTGTAAAAACGATCTGAAGCCGCAATTACTCTTTTATCTCGGGCAGTTCATTCCGATACGATGTTTCCGCAGAATAAATGAAATGCCGAACTCCAAACATGTTGTTGCCATTATTGTTACTCCTGCTGCTGTAGTTTTAAGCTTTAATCAGAGGGTATGTAATGTTGTAAAGGGGCTGGACTACTATGTTCAGTCCAAATTCCACTATGTGAATTTATGCTTTTTTAATATAAGCATTAACAATACAATGCGTGCTCAAAAACCGTTACTTATTAGCTTAAGAAGCGGCAGTGTTTTGACAAACTGTGGTATTCGAACCTGAAGTATTAAATGCTGAAGTGTTTAATACTTGCTTGTGAGCAGATCTCCCTCGATTTAGACAAACTCTTGTTCGGCCGATGATTTCAGATCAAAATCTGAATCAAGTGGAAAGAAAGCTGAATTACGCTGGGTACTGGGTATCACTGTTACGCCATCAGGTCATGCTAGGAGGATTGGGGGGATGAAATTGACACAGAGGGCTGAACCCACAGTTCTGAGATTAAGAGATTTTTGCTCTATGGACTGCGCCTATAGAACTCTTGTGCTACAGCAGTAATGTTTCTGGGTGTGGATGAACATGACATAATAGACTGACAGCAGGAACACGTGGCCCACAGGCAGTGACAGTATCGCTATCACATTTGGCTGCAGTATATTGTGTTGAGAGCAGCAATAACTTTCCTGCAGAGATGGGAGTGCCTTTAATACAGCTCTTTCAATCGGACAGAGTAACAGGAACTGACCTAAAGTTTCAGCTGTGGATCCATCTCCACATGGGGGAAAGAGACAGTAAAATAGCGATGAAGAAACAGAAAGCTTTGTGCTCGCTGCAAAGTAGGAAAGAGGTGGTCAGACACATAAAACAGCTTGGTGATAATTTGCAGCGACAGTTTTATGTTATTTAGTACACGGATTTGTTCCTTAAGATGTGTAATTTGTATGTTGGTTGTATGAGAACAGTTTCTTCTAAAGTCCTGTCAATTGACAGTGGAGAGCTAGCTGGTGCACATCTTCAAGAAGACTGTCTTTTTAAGGCGATTACAAGTTTCTCGAACAAATCTGTGTTATATTTTTAAAATAGTTTAGCTAATGAGCAACGAGAGTACAAATAAATTCTCCCACCCTCCATTTGAAGATAAAACTCCATGTGCGAGTCTAAGTTTCCTTGAAGCTACTGATGTTCGTCATTATTGGACATTCCCAGTGAGATTGACTAAGAAGCTAAATTTTTAAGTGTTGTAGTTCAACATGTGCAAAACATTCGTATCCCCTGCAAATATCGGCAAGGTCAGTGATATTCTCAACAATTTGTGCCATTGCAATTCGTGCAATTGGTGCCATACTTTTTTGAAATGTATTCTGACATGCCAGGATCAGAGGGTCATATTTAAAAAACTGGTGCATTAAAATTTCTTGTACTTCAGGATTTTGATAGTCTGTTACATTGTCTTTCACACGGCGGTGTCAGAACTGTGAGACATTTTCATAATCGGGGGGAAGGCCGTAGCAATAAGCAGAAAGTGCAGTCACCTTTTCCCAGTGTAAGTCTGTGTTGTGATGAGTTTTTAAAATTGGTTTGCGATTTTCTGAAATATTTCCATACAAAAATATAATTTGGACAGTCGCTATTTGGATATTCCCTTTCAGTGAAGATGTCTACAGTATTCCAGCCGGATTAGTACTGATTGAAGAGAGCCATCTACAGGCGAAAGGTGACATAACATCACAGCAGCACCATTTAAGGTGGAACGAAAAACACGCATAAGAAGCTGGTGAATAAGAAGCTACTGTAACTTCAGCCTCGTAGCAGACCCTGGGAGGCACGCTCAAAATAATCATCTTTCCCAGTACTTCAGAGTCATATTTAGATCGCTTTACTGCAATTTTATTTGATTGATGGGAGATGTGAAGCCATCGAGCCTGTACTGTGCTTTCACGTTGAAATTGAAGCAATTTCTCCTGCTTTCTCTCAGTGTCCGGGCTGCAATTGCGTGTAAAGGAGGCGACTTGAAAATGAAACGTGTAATCACCTTACAGAGGGTCTTCACGACGGGGTGCGTCAGCTAGTTCTCCATTATTGTCAGTTTACTGGACTTCTGAAGAAACCTATCTACAACGAAGATACAAACTGCACAGTTTAAGGCACATGAAGAGAAATCTGTTTGCTGATTGACTCAAAAAATGACGATACAAATAATCTGCCAGGCTGATTTACTTGTCCGACCACCTCCCTCCGTCCCCCTTTGCTGTTAGCACAATTCTTTCAGTTTCTTTTCTTGTATTTTCCTTGCTATTTTAGTGTTCCCCATGTATAGATGGATCCACAACCGAAACCGGTTTCACCCTGTGTTTCTGCATACCTTGCACAGTTCCAGTGGCGCAATCGGTCCGTGTTTGGTACTTAAACAGTAGTGCACAGCGGAGTCATGCCGAGGTTGTGAGTTCAAGCCTCACCTAGAGCTTTAGCTACTGAAAGCAACTGTCAAGTTTAGATACTATCAGGTATCTGATGAAGATAAATTAACATCAAACGAAGAAGTAAAGGTTTACTTCGAGTCACAATCGAATAAGGCTCCACAGCTGAAACATTGTGTTTCCTTCTCTTTTCAGCATGGAATAAACCTTGACTTTCTCCTTTGAAGCCCATGCATGCTGACGCAGCTCCCTACTTAAATTACCATCAGCTGTGTATCTCCAGCTGACCTGTACACAAATATATGAGAAAGGTCTACTGAGACGAGAGGAGCACTGAAGACTTGAAAAAGCTCTCGCATTAGACTCTGTGTTTTTGTTGTTCCCCAGATTTGTTTTTAATGTTCTTTTTCTTTTGAAGTTGTTGCGTTTGGTTTTTTTTTTCGTAGTTGTTAGACAACTACCGGGATTTACCTAGGTTCCTGGAAGACTTCTTGTTGTGTGTTTGTTGTATTTTCGGGTTACAACAATTGTTTTTTTCTATTGATAGGACCCCACGCATTACTATGGGAGTAGTTAACATTAGTTCTTACATTGTACAGTACCTGAAATTACCACATAAACTACTACTCTGTTTCCTTTTTTTTGACAGGCACAAGTGAAGTTTGTTTTTCCTTGCTGCTGATTGGTAGCTACAATGGGTCAATTGCAATAAACTTATATTCAATAAACTCCGTTGAAATTTGTCAGCAACTCTGTACTAAACTTGTTCTCAATTGCAACAAACCTAAAATAACAGCTGCTGCCCGTTAGATGTTACTGCATTAGGAGTCTAGCTTAAACCACCTCTTCATAGGTTTTAAGCAACTCAGTAGCGGACTAAGCAGAACAATTGATCACATTAGAACTGTCTTGAATGTAATGGAAATAATGTACTCATTAAGTAACAAGGTTATGCACCACTTGCTTGAAAATTATTATTATATTTAACTAAAATTGCTTTCCAGACACCACAAATATTCACAATGAATGTTATCATTACACGTATTTATTAATAAAAGTGTTATTTATTAATAATTAAGTTCCATGTATATCTTTATTAGTAGCTGTAAACAAGTAATGCATATACAGTCTTTATTATAGTTAGTTTTCAGTTATCCTGTGGAGGGAAGAGAATGGAAAATAAGGAAATAAAAATTTAAAGGGCTTTTAAGTCTTCAATGTGTTCTGTCATAGCTGTGTGTTGTCATATCTGGGTGTTAATTTAGTATATTTGTTGTATTATTTATTGTGATTTGACACTACACTTGTGTTTCTCAGGAGAAAGCAGTAATAATTTTTTTTAGTTTTTTGAGGGTACAGAAAATTGTATTGTACGGCCAAATGTAAGGTTACATTAAGAAACCCTTATCGTTACCTTTTGCAACGTTATTTATTTAAGACGGTTCTTCAGAATAGTGTCCCTTACGTATCTGTGACTGTGGTCCAACAATAACGGTGCTGAAATAGCCGGAATGTGTGGGAAGAAGATGGAGATGGAACAGGAGGCTTATTCAGTCGATAGAAAGGTTGTGTAGGACTGAACACACTACGGTTATGGTATTGGGTTTAAGAGCATTACGATCCTACAGTCTCCTGATCCGTAATCAGATGCGTTATCCAATGCACCACTGGCCCTTGTACCGCATTCCTCAAGTGCACCACTGTGAGCTTGCGCCGCTACAATAATAAATCACCCCAGTCCAAATTTTCTCAATTAGGTGCACGTTTTCTATGTGTATTTAGTTAAACAGTCTTTCATTTTGTCTGTTTTAAAAATTGCATCTCTTTAAAACAGACAAACGAGTTTATGTGTCGCGCTGAAATTGGGAATGAGGGAATTCAAACGAAAGAAATCACAGAAAAGATATGGCGCTTAAAAAGAAATCCAGAGTGGAGATGCTGGTGATAGAAAACGATGCATGAGATGCTTTACCTCTGAACTAAACTCGGCTCTTTAATTGTGTTAGGAAGAGTGAATAGCCAACAGTGTACATTTTAAAAATCAAAGCAAGACAATGAGACACGCAGAGAATTCGGAACACGAGCCTCTCCTTCATTGTTTAATGAGCTTTTAATGAACGCCTAAGTGAAAGACAAATTTACTATTTTCACTTTGTGATTAAAAAACACTTGTATCACGTTAAGCACTCCTGATGGTGTCGAATAGTTCTCTTTTCTACCCTCATCATTTGAGGATCCCTAGCTAAAATATCTTTTTAAACTACAACAAAATTGCAATATTTTGAATACTATTTAAGTTTACATAGTCACATTCCCGTGATATTGACATAGGCGCTCAACTATTAACTTCTTGTAGTTTGACTTGTGCCAAAAGTTTGAAATCTCTGCAACTATCAGGATGCTTAAGGACATCCAAAGAAACCCCATCACATTTAGGGGAGACGGTGTTGAGGTCGGATTAATTTGAAATGCGTCTTTGGGACTTTTGATTTACCAACGTTATGTTTAACTGAAGGATACGCTGACTGACTGTGCCATAGAAACTAACGCACATCACCTTTCTTCTACATTCACAGGTTTTTGGCTAAAGACAAAAAAATCTTTCTCGTTTCCTTGCCAGCTGGCAGTAATTCCTCTTCACTGACAAAACAGATGAGTATTTTATCTTTCGCAATTTGTATGGATTTTTTTAAAAACAAGTTGTTCCAAAAATTAAATGAACACTTCCATTAAATTTAATGTAGAAGCATGTTGCTGTCCATAATGATAAACTGTGTGGCAAGACAGGCACCACTGGGACTCAACCCCAGGATCTCCTGTTTACTAGGCAGGCGCTTTAACCAACTAAGCCACAGCATTCTCTTATCATAGTGTTAATCCCGCATCAGCAGGGTCAGCTTGTCGGCACGCCCGTCTCCATTTGGTGGTTTGAGCTGATGTTGCCATGACGTTGCCATTAAATGCGACCAAGAATACTCCAACCGGCGCGCCGCTACGCCTACTGTCGGAGAACTAAGCCATGGCACTGGCATCAAATATCCCTTTTACAGCCACTTGGACACATCTCAATTGCTCTGAGACACCTGCATTCAGTGTGCGCTGAGCCTGCTCGCTGAGCAAAGTGACGAGAAATGGCTTATGTCCAAGGAGCTCAATTTGCTTTTTATGTTCAACGGGGTGTCCACTACAGCCGGCACTGAAGCGCAGCACAGGCTCTGTGGTTTGACATCTCCCAAGGTAAATGTTGAAATTGTAGGTGGAAGAGGAAAATTACCCTCGAGCATGGGGAAAGAGCCAACTCATGTCCGGAAGGGGCTAAAGTGTGTATGGAGGTGGCCTAGTGGTTAAAGCAATAACTTCTTAATACATTATACTCTGCACAAGTAGGTTTGAACCCCATCCTCGTTGAGGAAGGGCTTTGACACATTTTGACCTTTTTAAACTTGGTGTGCTTTCATTTTGTTTGTTCACTCCTATACTGTAACAGTAATATTTCTAGATGTGCATGAACATGGTAGGCTGACAGCAGGAACATGTGGCCCACAAGCATTGACAATATCAGAGGTGTCTGCAGTGTGTTGGTTTGTGAGCAACAGTAAAATAACTTGACGTGGAAGCAGGTGTGCCTGCATTAACACAGCTCCATCGAGCGGAAAAAGCAACACAAGAACGGACTTAAATTCAACAGCGAGTTTCTGTAGCTGAAAACAGAAACTACTCCACGTGATGATTGAACTCACAACTTCGGCATAACTCCGCTTTAAAAGCACCCCAACCTGACCAATTGCGCTACGTTCTGAATCGTTAAGAAATCATTGTAAAACCAACAGAAAGTACAAACTTCTATAACTACAATCCTAGTTATATAACAATTGTAAGTATAAGGATAAACTACTTCAAGGCATTGGTCCAACTGAGCAAATAAGGTCGTAATAATGTTGTCACCCCAAAACATAGACACTATGTAACATGCTGTTCCTGGACGGATAGCCCTTCTGCACATCAAACATTTTCACAAAACGTCCTAGAGTTACAAAAACACTTACTTTGTGTATAAAGTGCTCACCTTCGTTTTCCGAGATGTTTCCTATCACTTCTTTGTCAGCTTTGAATATAGTGCTTCTTTGGAGCAGGCTTCAGACCTTTTATTTTATTTATAAAGGAGGCCGCATTCCAAAACGTCTAATTCCTGTTTTAGAAATGCTTTGGGCAGTGTGTTTTATATAACGCACAAACAGTATTCTGATTGTATACTGTAGACCTGTGTAGCAATCATACTGGACGTGACTGGGATTCTGAAATGTTTCTTGAAAAGTTATTCAGGGCTGCTTGAATCTATAATAAAAAAGTGACCCGAAACTTCCTACCTTCCAATCACTGATGTGGCTCTCCCTAAACCTGTACGTGATGTTTTGCAGATGTGCAATGTGCCTTTACTCCTGTATTAAAAACGACCTCTGTTGTTGGGCGGAGTTTAAGGAGAACTAACTGCACAGAAAAAGTATGTAACGATAAAATATTTCTACACTTAAGAATGTCCCTTTAAATCCCTGCTCACACACGTCGGTGTGGGGAGTGGGCAGGTAGAGAGCTTTTACAGATGCTCATGATGTTTCTCATGGGGTGTTACCTGCAGTACAGGTCAGAACAGCTGGTCTGATTGTCTTAGAAAACAAAAAATTAAAATCAACAGGGAAATTGAACAATACAGAAATCAGTGCAGTATACAATAGGAAGCAATCAAACAAAATGCTCAGCAAAAATCGTAGTTGAGTAAATTGAAAAATAATATTTGTAAGCAAAGGAGAGCCCGCGCTGCGTGTGAAACACATCAATCGTTCAGCATTTCTGAAACGTTTAATTGAATTGACAAAGAAATCCTCTCCTTAAACTTCGAAAAGGATTATCTGTTGAGCCAGCAGGCGTAACACTGCAGTTGCCCGTTTCTCACAGGTGTTTGAAGTTGTGGATAACATTTAGCAGGTTTGGCACCGTGGCTTAGCTGGTTAAGAAGCCTCACTAAAACCCAGGAGACCCTGGGTGTGAATCCCACCGGTATCTATTCGTAGACAACAGGCCACTCATTGTCAATATTTATGGAGCTTAATTTAAAGACAACAGGAGAAGCATGAGTTACAGCTCTCTGTAGCTGTTTTGTATAGCTATGTATCGGTTGGCTTTGTGGTGCAATGGAGAGTGCATTGGATTTCTAAGCCTTGTTAGAATGAACTAATTCTGAGGTTGTGGGTTCAAGCCCTACCACAGTCATGTACCATTTTAATTCAACCTTTCAAAATCCTCTAGGGATTAGTGTTGATCAAGTCAAATAAAGGACTTCTTAAGAGTCCACAGTTGAAAATGAACCACCAGCCACAAGAAATAAATTAGCACTGGACTGTGATCACATTACTCCTGTCCTGGACTCCTTGCACTGGCTTCCTGTCAACTTCAAAATCCTCATGCTCACCTATAAGGCTCTCCATGGCTTGGCACCTCAGTACCTGTCTGGGTTATCGCCCTACTCCCCACCTCACAACCTTCGCTCTTCTAATTGTGATTTCCTATCTGTCCCCCAGTCCAACTACACTCTATGGGTGACAGGGCCTTCTGCTGTTTTCCCCAAAGCTCTGGATCTTTATCCCCAAGGATATCAGAGAGTCACCTTCTCTAAACTCCTTCAAATCCAGACTCAAAACCCTCTTCTTTAGAAGAGCCTTTAATGAACTATTCTTTACCCCTCTGTTCCTACTGTATTTAATACCACCATCTATTGTCTCCTCTAACTGTGTATTCTCATCCTGCTTATCTTGTGTATTTTTTAACTTTATTGTTGTCATTCTGTAAAGCGCTTTGAAAAGCCACCTTTAAAGGTGCTATATAATGTAAAGATTATTATTATTATTAATAATGAACAGTGCATATAACACTGAGCACATGCGGTCCTTCTTTGCAAAGGATTGCAAAGGTTGGGAATTAGCTTTTCACTCGTGTTGTTGAAGACCGTATCCTGGCTTTGTTGCAGGAAATGTCTGGATGCCATCACCGGATCAAGGAGAGGATCAGGGTTATGGGAAGTCTTTTTGATGCCTGACACTGTGTGTTTCCTGGTTGTAACGGGTGTCATTCTGGACCTAAACAACAGAGAACACCATTGAAATCGCTGAACTGCCTAGCGGACACTTTGTCGCCTTCTTCTGACCTGTATTTAATGCGGTTGGCACGTTATATCTGTGTTACCTTTATGGAGGGCACACTCATAAGAATCATAGATTCGATCACAAGCATCTAAAAATGAGCATGAGAAAATGACATCACGCTATAAGGCTGAATGGCACAAATTCTCCTGTTACGTCTGCAGCAGATGTGTGTTTTTTGCTTCTTAACACTGAGATGGAGATATTTGGCAGCAGTGGGATTCCAACTCACACCCCCAAAGAGACTAGAGCTTAAATCCAGCTCTTAATTAAAAACTAGGTGACTAGTAAGGGTTGGTAGGAGAGGAAAGGAATAAATGCTTCTTTTTTGGACAAATTTATTTTTTTTGGACAGATTTAATAAAAAAAATAAATCTTGTTTTATTTTTTGGATAAAGTAGACTTTATCTACTAAAAGAAGGAAAGAAATATTTGATTATTATTTTTTCACCAGTTGTTTTGATCAAATTATTGTAACGCAGTGCCATATTAAGATATAATATGTACATGAACGTCATGTCTGAGTCGATGATGGCAGCTGAGTATCGCTGGAGGACAGTTTATCATGAGTGGGTAAGCCTGCATAATGAGGGAGAAGAGATCGGCCTCTCTGACGCAGTGTCCAGTGACTCTAACCTTCTGTCCTACTGTTCGCTGCTAATGTAGAGGGTGAATGTAAGGTTTCATTCTTGTTTCCGAGCACTTTTTTTGTTGCTGAAAATTAATCTTTTAATTTTCATTTGAATGAATTCCGATATTGTCACCTAATTCTATACATTGTTTCATTAGACTAGAACATTTAGAGGAGCTCAATTGCATTTATGAATTGCATAGTGATATTATTTCTTTAAATACTTCAGTCAAAAATGTAAAGAAGGTGCTCCTGTTTTCACCATTATAAGAACTGTGATGCACCAGTAATATTTACTCTCACAAAAGTATTGTAATTGTATTGTTCTGTTCTGTAACAATCTTGAGTGACACAAACCTTCTGTTTTACTGCACTTCACTTCTCCAGAGGCCAGTTCAGCACACAAAGATCCTCAGTCAAACAAACACTGCAATCGCTTGATAAACGCCATTTCTCATCCTTTCTCTTAGTGTCGGTGCTACTATTGTATGCAAAGGAGGCGACTTGACAATGAAATCGAAAAGAGAGTCTTCATGAAGGTGTGCGTCGGCAAGCTCTCCATTGGCAATTGACAGGGCTTGTGAAGAAACCAATCTCATTCAACAACCATACAAATTTCACAGCTTAAGGCACATGAAGCGAAATCTGTGAGCTGATTGACACAAAACAATGTCACTTCACATTATCTGCAAAGTGGTTTTGCTTGTCTGACCACCTCTTCCTACTTTACAGTGAGCACATATATTTCAGTTTCTTTCCCCCATGTGGAGATGTATCCATTGCCAAAATTGCTGTCCGATTATTTAAATTATCTGTAAAACTGTTACATGACTTCATCTAATTGTAAATTTATAAGACGGTCTATGAGACATTTGTGAGAGTAGCTGAATCCCAGGGCTGGTATGGAATCACACACAGACGGGTCTTCTGTGAGATCTGAGTCCCACTGCTCAGAGCTACAGACTGGTCAAATGGTCACTATTGTAGACACGACCATCGGACCATCGGCTACAAATAATCAATATACTGATCATAGTGTCAATACTGGTATTTATTACATAAATACTCTATATAAATAATAAGATAATTACACACTGATATGTGTTATAAAACATTTATAAACATTTTGGGAGGCTGACATACAGTAAAGAAAGTAATACTGAAGGGCTGGAAGTCCTGCAAAGCATTAATAGAACCTTCTTGCGTTCGACCTGGAACAGAGCCCACAACTGCCAGATCAGTGACCCCTGAGCCCAGTTCACAGAGAGGAGAACCAGGAGCTCTTTTATGTCTCTAAGAGGGCTGGGAGGAAGGATAAAAGGGGGAAATGTGACATGAGTCCAGGCCGTTCTGTCTGATATTGTTCATGTAGCAGCACTGATTGTCTGAATATGTTCTGGTTCTGGATTGTGAGGATAGAGAGCACTATGGAGTTGAGATCCTGTCTGAGTGTAAGTCTGAGCTGTGAATCTGACTGAGAAGAGAATGATGATTTTTAATTCTGCCTCTGAGAATTTTTCTTCTTTTCCAAGTGGTGTTACATCCCCTTCAGATACTCTACACAGACTGCCAGAGAGAAGAGGAAAGAGAGATGGACAGATAAGAGGACACACAGCAAGAGACACATACGTCTTGATTTACTTTGAAGCAAGTGTTCATTTCCTTTCTGGAACAAGTTGTTTCTGAACTTCAAGAAATTCATACAACTTCTGAAAGATAAAATACAAATCTTGCTTCTCAGGACAGAAGAAATGCTGCAAAAAAATGCCAGTGATTTGTGAAAAGCAACGGGATTGTGTCCCTGTGCAGCTGTTAAACAAAGGGCTGCTGGGTCAAACGCACTCAGGGACGTGCTTCAGATTGTGATGATGTAAACATAATCTCCGCTAAAAATTGAAGGGATTTCTTCGCAAACCCTCTTGAATGTTGCAGGAGATCTTCGTGTTTTACTCATGTGCAACTACAACAAGTAAACAATTAAGTACCTAAGTCAATGTCCAAGAAAACCATCTTCACGTGTGGAATTTTTCTTTAACTGAATGTTGGGAGAATTCATTTATACACCCGTTGTATCCTTAGCAAAAATATTTTAAAATTAGAACACAGATTTGTTGGAGAACTTGACAATCCTTGACAATCATTATTAAATGAGCATTATACAAATGTGCGTTGATATTTTTAATATGTACCTTAATTGTAATATATATATACACATAATTGCTTTGATATGGATGTTAATTTGAAAGAATTGAGGAAACTATGAAGATACATTTGGGCATCTGCTATTGGTAAAGACGAAAGAGTACCTTAAGTGTGAAGCTTGTATACACACGAGAGAAAAAATCAGTTTAAATTCACTTCATTAAATTGATGGTGTGCTAAATCAATCATGCATACAGTGTACATAGCAGAGGATGGTTTCGATCCATCAACCTCTGGGTTATGGGCCCAGCACGCTCCCGCTGCGCCACTTTGCTGACAGTTGCCATATAGCGATTCAACACAACTGCTCTATCTTTGCTTTCTAAAAGCGCGCCCGAGATGAAAAGTCTAAACGGCAAACGCAGACGTCACTTTGAGCACTTGGTCTTTTATAGTACAAATCATCACCCGCTGCTCTACATGGACGTGTCTTCAATATCGTTGAGAACCAAACCTTCTGCTTTCTGAGGCAACTGATTCTTTTGTCATTAATTCCCAAATCTTCAATGAGAATCAGTGAAACAAAAATCAAACACATGTACACACTCGCGTCCTAACATGAAAGAAAAATCTACACCCACTTTATAATACTGAAAATGATTCAGGAAGTACAGCAAAGTTCTAAAACCAGCGAATGCATCTGCATACATAAAATGTCATTTTTTCAAAAGTAAAATCTTCAGCTTTGAAAGATTGACATCCATATATTTTTGTTTTTCTCTTTTTTTACATAACACGCTTTCGAGAAATAAACTGTCTTTTAATTAAGGCTTCATTAGAAAATGTGTATCTTGGTTTGCTAAGTTAAAATCGGCACATCCCAGTGGGCAAAAGATGTAGAATATACGACTATTAAACGCATACCTTAGACGTGTAAATGTGCTCCGTAACTGGTCTAGAATGAAATTCTAATATACGTATATCGTTATACGTCAATTAGACATCTATGATTATATGTTTATTATACATAATTGGTTGGAGTTCTATTATATGGATACATTTAGAAGACTATTATACATATATAGTTAAAGGTCAATTATGCATCAAAGAAAGATTTTTATAGGTGTAGAAACTAGTAAATAAAGCCAATGATTTATTTTAGAAATGTATTCTTAAAATATACAATTATTCACACCTGGAAAATATGTAGTTCAAATTATACATTATATACAATATTGTAATCAACAAATGTCTAATCATCATTAAAAAACACAACTAGTAAACTTACAAATTCTAGTAATATGGCGATATATATATAGTAATATATAGTAATGACAAACACAAACTAATTACTTGAACACGCTAATATTTAACTCAAAACCACATTTCGATTCAAATATAAATTTTAAAATTTACAACTTCTTTATTTCCACGAAAATATTATTAATGTAGCACAAATGCTACTTTCTAATGAAGACAGAAAGAAACTGTTTGTTTTGTGTCTCATGGTGATCCTCCTCTCGATACTAATGAAATGTTTAATATGATCCCTCGAGAAAAAAAAGGAGTCAATTTCCGCCTGGAATGATTGATGCCCCATCAAACATTTTGTAATATCCCAGTGGGCATTGATTCGTCGAATATACGTATATTTACGGCGAAATTACGTCTATACGTATATATACGTCGCCTCGACGTATAATCAACGTCGAATTGCAACCGTAAAATCGACGACATGAATAAACGCATATATAACGTCGAAAACACATCTAACACAGTGCCTGAGGCTTTTTACTGTATGTATCGTGTGTGCCGCAACTAGGAGTATACGGCACTCTGCACAGTGCACGAAGTAAATTATTTTGCAGTTATTAATTTACACGTGTATAATAAATATAGTAAATATAATAACTAAATTACTGCAAAATAATTTACTTCGTGCACTGTGCAGAGTGCCGTATACTCCTAGTTGCGGCACACACGATACATACAGTAAAAAGCCTCAGGCACTGTGTTAGATGTGTTTTCGATGTTATATATGGGTTTATTCATGTCGTCGATTTTACGGTTGCAATTCGACGTTGATTATACGTCGAGGCGACGTATATATACGTATAGACGTAATTTCGCCATAAATATACGTATATTCGACGAATCAATGCCCACACCTTGGCATACAAGGGTTTTGCTGAGGGGGTCTTGCCACCTGCCTGAAAAAAAACAGTAAAATGTTTGAGTGCCTATAGAGTTTCTATTTTTATTTTCTTGACAAAAGTTGATACCATTTCCTGGATACCCTGTCCCCCATCAGTGCGCGGTGCCCGGGGAAAAAGCTGTAGGGGGGCGTCTGAAATTCTGAGGGGGGAGTGATATTTCGGTTGAAACGGAGCTGTACGGTGCAGCTACCCAAATGAAATCTCGCAGCTATGCCATTGATTAGTGCTTCATGATAGAAGATAACGACTAGCAATCTGGTATTTGTGATGAAGTTCAGTTTCACATTTTTCGTCACTCTCACGGTTTGTATTGCCTGGAGCGAAAAGTACCAGCGTTCATTTTTGCAGCTACATGGACGTTCTGAATCGTTAAGAAAAAAATGTTGTAAAACCAACAGAAAGCACAGACTGCTATAACTAGTCCTAGTTATATAACGATTTTAAGTATAATGATAAACTCCTGCAAGGAATCGGTCCACCTGAGCAAACAGGATCGTAATGTTGACACTCAATAACGACACTGATATGTGCAGTTCCTGGACGGATAGCCCTCCTGCCCATCAAACAGACTGAGTGACTGTTCGTGTCATTTAGTATTGTCTGACCATTGACAAAGTACAACTATTTTTTTATGGCGCAAATTAAGTTAAGTAAATCCTTTTGCCCAAAACTGAAGGGACGACACTCCTCCCCCCGTTACGCCAGGCCTGTTCCCAATCCTTTTCCATAATGTCATTATACTGTATATAATAACAGTGACTGATCCTTACTAACTGTATGCGTTAAAATTGCACATCAGCACATAGCAGGGGGCACATGTATTATCAATTTTAAATTTCAACCATAATATCGACAACATTAATAAACGCATACGTTGAGAAAATATCTAACCCAGTATAATTTCCGGTTATATACCACAATGCATTGCTAGTATTCGTTGGTCGCCATTTTGGCCACGTTTTTCAATCGTAGAAGAAGTCCGCGAATATCGCAGCGATCCTCTTTTGACGAGTAAGTATAAATAATAATAATAATAATAATAATACTATCTGAATACATACAGATCTTACTTAATATTATTTTGATTATGTTAATAAGCAAAAAATGGCACATAAAAATAGTGTGAAGGGGAAGATTACACAAAATCGTTTTGCCGTTTCTCTAATTTGAGAATCAGAAAAAACAGCACATGTTCAGCAGGTCATTGAAAATAAGTATGTAACATGTACCTTTAACAACGTCAATGCTAAACAACCCTTAATGTTATAGTACCCCATAAATTTGTAAAGTATGTGATGATAATTTTCTCTGATTCTCCTAAAAATATATGGATATTCTTAGAAATTAGAATTGCCTCAGCAAGACAACTTTAAGGAATAACGATATGTTTTTATGGGAAAAAATAATCGCGGAGTTATACTCCTTTCTGTGTGATTTCTGAAATAATGTTATTGTTCTAAATTTAACTAGGCAATGATATACGGGAAATACCTGCGTAGTGTGACCTTTCTTACTCACCCTTTTGAAGTTAACAACATTTTTATCGCAGTCATTTTGTTCTCTTAATCAAATTAGATTATATAAATGTAAACGGTAGAAAATCTCTGTTAAAATACCAAAAATAAAACTGATGACAGGAATGGCGGGAAATTACCGAGCATACGGTATGGTCTAAAACATGCAACAGTGCTGTATGTAATTTATTTACACAGGTTTGCATACAGGAGTTTCGCGAGGGGGTCTTGCCACCTGCCTGAAAAAAAATGTAATTATATGTTGATTTCTTTGAATGACAATTTCTATTTATATTTTCTTAAGAAAAGTTGATACCATTTCCTTTTATATTACATCGTCCTTATAGTACCTTACATACAACAGTCACTGTTTATTTACTGTTTATTTGCATTTGTTACAATTATCTGTAGGTGCACATCAGCACGCAGGGGGCACACCAAATCAGACTTTATGTCAAAGCACTATTTATCCCGATGGAGGAAGCGACGTGCAGAGCTAAATGCTCTTGCAGAATCCAGCAGTGATGATCAAGATGACAGTTTTCACATAGATGACACCACGGACGAGAATGTGGAACAGTCCTCTGGTGATATGGGTGCTTGTGTCAGTGATGACATTACACACCAGGATTCAAATGACTATGGGTACACTGAAGAAGTTATTACTTCTGAAGAAGAAATCTTGAATGAGGTTGAAATTTCTGACTCTGATGAATCTGATGTAACTGACCCCAGTCCTGAATCTACTGACCTTGTAGATGAGGCACAGACTGACCCAGCAAGGCCAAATCTATCTACCGAACTTGTAGCTTGGTCTGCAAAGCATGGTTGTAAAAGACAGTGTTTCAATGATTTATTGGAGATATTGAGACGTCAGGGGCACAAGCTTCCAAAGGATTGCAGGACTCTCCTTCAAACACCTAATAAAGTGCAAATCAGTGATAAATGCGGCGGTCAGTACATTTACTTTGGATTAAAGAAAGGAATCCTGAAAAACATATCTTCTTCTAAAACATTCCAAGAAGGCATGCATTCTGTAGACCTGTGTATCAATGTTGATGGAGTTCCTCTCTTCAAATCTACATCTGTGCAATTTTGGCCTATTTTGTGCTCTTTTCACCAATTCCAGCCTTTCATTGTAGCATTATTTTGTGGAGGGTCCAAGCCTGAATCAGTTGATGATTATGTGAGTGACTTTTTAGAGGAGTTAAAGTTACTCACCAATAATGGCATTCACTTTGAAGATAGAGTATTTAATGTTACTGTGAAGGCTTTTATATGTGATGCCCCTGCACGCTCATATCTGAAATGCTGCAAAGGACACAATTCGTACTTTGGCTGCGAAAGATGCAAAATTAAAGGGAGCTGGGAGGGAAGAGTTGTTTTCACAGGGGACGAGGCATGTAATGATCATACAGATGAACAATTCAAGAACTTTGAGTACAAGGAACACCAACAAAGACTTTCTCCCTTAGCTGCTGCTGGAATTGGGTGCATAAGCCAATTCTCCCTTGACTACATGCATCTAGGTCTTGGTGTTGGCAAGAGAATTCTTATTTTCTTAAAGCAAGGACCACCTAAATGTCGACTGTCTGTCAGGCAGAGGAAAGAAATTTCTGATAATTTGGAAATTCTTAGCGGAAAGATGCCTGGGGAATTTGCTAGACAGCCAAGATCCCTCTCAGAGCTTGACAGATGGAAGGCTACAGAGTTCCGCCAGTTCCTTTTGTATACAGGCCCCATTGTGCTTCGTAATGTTGTATCAAAGGAACTATACACCCATTTTCTGATGCTAACAGTTGCTCTTTCCATTATGTTGGACTCGGACGAAAGAAAGAGAAATGCCTATCTCAACTATGCCCAAAAACTGCTTGATACCTTTGTTGACAATGCTCAGCATTTGTATGGACCAACATTTGTTGTATATAATGTGCACAGTTTGAGACATCTACATCAGGATGTGGTACAATTTAATTGTTCCTTAAATTATGTATCTGCATTCCCATTTGAAAACTTTTTACAGTCCTTGAAGAAACTAGTGCGGAACAGTCATAACCCTATAGCTCAAGTAGTAAAGAGAATGAAGGAGAAGGAAAGAGTTCAGAGCAACTGTGAAGCATCTGGTTCACGGATGTATATTTCGTCAAGACAAAAAGACTGTTGTTTCCTGTTGGATAATGAGGACTTTGCATTTGTGAAGGAGAAAAGAGCAGACAGAAGTCTTCTATGTGATGTTGTACGACAAACTCAGACTTGTAACTTCTTCACTGAACCATGTGAGTCAAAACTGCTTAATATTGTATATGTTAATAGTCTGGAGGTGCATGCAAGGGAGAAATTCCTCTCTGTAAAAGAGTTGCACAGAAAAGTAGTGTGTCTCCCATATGGTGCTGGTTATGTCCTTTTCCCTCTTCTTCATGGCATAGAACATAATCCTGTTCCATGAAGAAGTTGCAACTTTGATTCACACAGGATGCTTCAGTCTGCTCTTTTCTCATGGTGAAGTTTAAATTTTAAAGTTTGTGAGGAATTGCATGTAGTGAATACCATCTAACTACAAATGTATAAATAAAGCAGAATGTTTATTATTGAATTATGTGTTTTTATTGAGTATAATCATTATAAGCGAACATACGTTTAGTAATCAGCACCACAATCTGAATTAAGACTCAAAATTAAAATGTGTATGTCTGTTTCAGGTGATGTGGACACGTGCAGTTTGGATAGAGCAGGAGGGGGAGGTTGAGGGAGTCTTGCCCTCAAACTGGGTGGATGCCCGAAGAGAGTATGTGTGGTGGCCGAATGATCCAAAGCAGGCCACAAAACTATACAAAGAGAAGGCCAACCCTAATAAAGATACTTGGGTTACCTTCAAGCTCATTAAAGTTAAACATATATCAGGTATAGCTTTCTTTGAAAATAAGAGCAAATTCCTGTTAATTATTATAAATTCCGATTGAATATTTACAGTAACTGTCTATGTACATGTATTAGTGCAACAATACCCTTTTCATATTTGATCATATGTAATGT
Source organism: Lepisosteus platostomus (assembly GCF_059453375.1). Taxonomy (NCBI): domain Eukaryota; kingdom Metazoa; phylum Chordata; class Actinopteri; order Semionotiformes; family Lepisosteidae; genus Lepisosteus; species Lepisosteus platostomus. Next base: position 34,951 of record NW_028291474.1, read on the forward strand.
AAATATAATTATTTGTAGACAAGAAATCAGAGTGTGATCACTTTGATTTAACCACCTCTGTTACGGATGCTGAAGACGAGGATGTGACACCCAATCCAAAACGCAAAAGTAAGAAGCGGGTGTTCTCCGATTACGTTGATGGTATGTAAAAGTAACAATCTCAATCTCAATAGCTATATTTTTAAACAGTTCTTAATATCAACTGATGCCTCATTTAGCTTGTACCTTGTTATTGATTTTTTTTACAACTCTTTAAATTAAGTCATTTTGAAAGGTGTTCTGTATGAAAATGTTAAAAATCTTATCAGATTTGTTGATAATTGAAATTGCTTAAAATTTTGGTTAGCTTATTCTATATTAAACTAATTTTCAGTATTATATTGAAATATGAAAATTTTCTATTATATTACAGACTTTGATTCTGATGCTGCTACTCCAAGTAAGTCGGTTTCTCTCCCTTCAAAGTTCACAAAATAAAGGAAATAAATTCATTGTAAAAAGTTACAGATAAAGTTGATTAAATAATTTAATTTGATATGAAATATTTTACTGCCATATTTTTTCTGTTTAGAAAAGAAGAAGCCACCGAAGCTGCCAGTGCCACCCCCCAAACTGAGATTCTCTCCTAGGAAGAGTGTCTCCCAGAGCTCACTCAGCTGTTCAAGTACGTTTAAAGGTAGGTTATTGGAATTAAAGTTAAAATGTTTTCTTAATGTACTCAGAAGATAACCATCATCAATCATATTTTAAGACAAGTTAACACCATTTTTTATGTTATTGAAGCCCAACCATCAAAGGTGAGAACCTCCCCAAGGAAAAAAACGGTGCCGAGTTCTGGCTTCAACATTCCTGAAGGTATTACTACATTTTTTGCCTACATCTAATTACTCTATGAAATTGAGATGAAGTTCTATGACAAACTAAATGACTAAATTGAAATATTAAGTTATGTGATAAAGTAAATGTTTTCCATAACTGAATTCTTTTCAGAGTCTCCCAGGCAGAAGACCATGTCCAGACCAGAAGAGAAAAGAGAGAAATATCCTCTTTCAGAAGGAAGTAAGTACAGTTAAAATGAACTACAGATGTGGGAATTTTTTATTTTTAAGATTATAAATTGCATGTAGCACATTAGCAACACTACAGTAATGCTAATGTGACAAAAGTGTAAGAAAATCCTAACCCAATTCCTTTTAAATGCTGACATAAAATGTAAATTATTTCAGAGTTTCAGAAGCGGGTATTGGGCCTCCTGATAGAGATGAGGGATGAATTGAGGCGTTTGGGTAGGTCCACGGAACCGGTGGACTCCCAATTCCACATCAGGACCACAATGGAAGAGTTCTGTGCATATGAGCAAGCACTTGACAGCATGGACAATCAAAACCTGCTGGTATGATATTATATTCTCACTGTGGTGTAGAAAATATTCACTACCAATATTCTAGGTTTCAGATGGGTCATAATTTTATAGCCTACATTTGATTAATATGATCCATCTCTGGCATAAGTTCATATTTTTAGTTTATAATGTATAATCTTGCTTATCCTTTAATGGCAAAATAATGTGTTTTCATGTTCTAAAAAGTTACTACAATTTTTTTTTACTTTGAAAAATGGTCACTTTGTATTTTTAGACTGAGATAATACTGCAAAAAAGTGCAGTTAATACGTGAAAATGTGTTTGTTCCATGAATGTGTAAATGGGTATGTCTGATTAGTTGATTAATGAAGATCTAGTAGTAAAAATAGCTTCTAATATTATTTCTAATATAATATTATTTCCAGATAAACCAACTTCAGAGAGTAGGTGGCAGTAATGTCAGAGAGAGTGTTTTCACAGTCTTGTCAAGGTATTGCTTATTGATTTTTTTAAAATGTTTTTACATTAAGTTTTTACTTCTATCAAATTAACATATCCACAGAATTGAGCTTATAGATACCTATGTGTTAACCACTGAATGTGCAAGGTGTAAAACTGCAAAATTGTCTTTTAAAATATAAGGATTACAGTACTACATTTGATCCTAAATATTTGAGTAAATAAATGTTGAGTGGAAACTCACTTGAAAAAATGTCTAAACTCAGTGAAAATTTGGTTTTCAGACTTATGACAAATGAACTGATGACAGAATTCAACTTCGCTGGCACAAACCGAAAAGATAAACAACAAAAGAGAGGCCTGGGAGACACTTTTATAGAAAGTCTTTATAGAGTAATTAAAGGTACTCCTATTCTATGTTGTACTTTCAAACTTTGGGTACTCTTTAATTAGGACAGACTTTATTGCTCAATTGCTGTGATGCAAGCCACATTTTATCCGTTTATTTCCGCTTTGAGCTTAGTAAACCTTAATGGTTCATTTTTGAGATTATACTCAAGAAGATATTAACCATCATTTATTCAAGTAGTAATATTATATAATTTTCTCCTAGCTGCGGTGCTGAAGTCCCACCCTACATCGAAAGAAAAAGATATAAAGGAGCACGCAATGCGTTACTTGAAGAATGCATATGCAAGGCAGGGGGCCAGGAGATCTGGACACTGAAAAGAATTTGGATAAATAAATAAAGTTGTACATTTTAAAATTTATATTTGAATCAAAATGTGGTTTTGAGTTAGATAGTGTGTTAATGTAATTAGTTTGTGTTTGTCATTACTATACTTTATATTGATGTTACCAGAATTTGTAGCTGAAGTTTAAGACTAGTTGTGTTTTTTTATGATTATTGCCCATATGTTGATTGTTGATTGATTGCATACAATGTATAATTTAATTTTTCAGGTGTGAATGTGTATTTTCAGAATACATTTCTAAACCAAATCATTGGCTTGGTTTACTTGTTTCTACACTTATAAAACCCATCTTTGACGTATAATAGACCTCTACCCATATACGTATAATAGACCTCTAAAGTTATCCGTATAATAGACCTCTAACCATATACGTATAATAGACGTCTAAAGTTATCCGTATAATAGACCTCTAACCATATACGTATAATAGACATCTAAAGTTATCCGTATAATAGATGTCTAAAGTTATCCGTATAACAGACCTCTAAACATATACGTATAATAGTCCTCTAAAGTTATCCGGAACTCCAACCATATATGTATAATAGTCCTCGAAATGTATCCGTATAATTGAACTCCAACCATTTATGTATAATGAACGTCTAAACATAGACGTATAATTGACGTATAACTTTAGACGTATGTTAGAATTTCATTCTAGACGAATTGTAGACCACATTTAGACGTCTAAGTTATGCGTTTAATAGACGTATATTATACGTCTTTTGCCCACTGGGATCCCTGGAAGTGTATAGAGTAGAATCCTGGTTCGTGGCTTAAATTCAAGGTAAACAAGACTAAGGAAACGAGTTGGAAACTTGATGTCGAAGTGGGATTTAAATCACCCGGAACATTTCACTACATCAGGCAGTATGTGCAAGAGAGCCTGCCGACATACCTTCGATAGCTCGGTTAGTCGAGCGTAGGAGTGTAGTGTAATCAGCAAGGCGTCCTTAGGTTGCTGGTTTGATTCCGGTTTGAAAGAAGGTGCGTTTTGTGTACTTTAATCAAAGAGTTAAAAAAGTGAATCTGTTTCATTCAGACATTGATCAAAAGCTCAATAAACGACGAAGTAGAGGTTCCTGTTCCGAATTCAGCCCACGTCTGATTGTCTTGTTTTGGCCAAGATCTGATCTTTGAATTAAGGGACTACTCTGTCTGCTTTGTAATTCAAAAATACATACAGATGCAGCCATTCAAAGTGAGCGGTACAGACACGTACCGCAGGTAAGATGACACGTGATACCGCGGTGCGTGATTGGTTGACCGACAGGGGCACTCGTGGTCCGTTGGTCTGTCGTAGAAAGACTTACTGTAAACGTCTTTACTGTGCCCGTTGTAGATATTGAATTTTACCACTGAAGGGAAATCTTAGTAGCTGAGCATAAAAAGAATAGGAGCATACTGTAACACGTGTGAAGGCCATAAACGATATTAATTTTGGAACGTAAACATACAGTATATAGCTGGTCTTGGTACTTTAAAGAAAAAAATACACACCAGTATTCCATTTCTCCCTAAACATTGTAAGCTTCGAAGTCTTTAACTAACGTGATACCGGAGTCAACAAGCATACTTTTAGAATTTGATTAAAAGGGAATATAATATGGAATCGCGTATCTAAAGAATTTAATAACAGTATGATTATATCCGTGTACTGAGGCAGAGCTATGTAGGGCTGTTTCGCCTGGCTGATCATGCGAGCTGTCTTGTAGCCTACTGGTCTAGGTGCGTGACTATTGTGTGTTCGAATCCAGCTGGTGCTGGACTTTTCATTTGTATTTATTTATTTTTTAATTGCGTAACATAAACATATTACCGTATGCAAACTGTACTGTATACAGTATGTATATGTATATTTAATGTCTTAACTGTGCCCGTTTAATTGAATTAAAAAAAAATATTTAACACGAACATTAAGCTGTTTACATCTTCCGCCTGAGAACAGTCACCCGTTGCTACCCAACGCAGAATGGTGATTGGCTGACACCATCTGACACCCCTCTGATTGGAGAAAAAAGACATGCTGGTTTGCTATACCAGGAAGAGGATTTCTTTCTATTCAAAACGTGTATTTTAAAAGTTTAAGAAGTAAAAACTTTACAGCGTACACAGATTTCTAAACTGATCAGGATCGTTATCTTTGTCTTATGCATAATAATGTTCACCGGTCTGTCCAGCAAATTAATAATAAACTTTATTTTATATAGCTTTTTAAACGAATAAGTAATTAGATTGCTCATAAACCTAATCACTTGCTTTTTCTTTTTATTAAGGCTCAGATTTCAACTATAGATCGTATTATTAATAACCATAATAACAACCAACCAACAAAAACAACCATATAAACATAATACCAACCAAAAACATAGATAACAACCACAATACAAAATCAAATAATCAAACCATTTTACACTCGCAAAGTCCTCCAATTATCATAATCCCGCCCCTTATGCAAAACCAAACCTTCCTCCCATCCCAGTTTATCCTGTTTATCATAAACAAAATCCACCTCAATTTTCAACATAAAGCATTACACAAAATCAATACCTCAACACTCCATACTCAACAACGATAATTCACAAACAGCCAGAACATGTAACTACACATTCCCAAACATACCTAATTTCCATAGCCCCGCCCCTTATGCAAAACCAACATCCCTCCCCTGTTCTCTCTCTCCCCTGGCGGTTGTAATTGTTTTTATTTTCAAATAAATTTTAGCAAAGTCATGTACTTTAAAAATCTTAAGATTTTTCTATTTATCTCTTTATTTAGTGGTTTCATTAGTGACAAAGGCTAAACTTTCTTGGAAAAATGTCTTTTATGTAAACCATGTTTGCTATTAATTCATTCAGGGCTAAAATATGTTCATTGTCTTCTAATGAAAGAAGGGTTCCTTTCGCCGTAGTCGGGAGCCTAGCCTTTAACTAGTAGGTACTGTATTTACTGGGTTTTTGAGGGGGGGGGGGGGTGTCTTTTGCTGGAAATCTCGCCTCCTACTTTGAAAATACCCGTGAAACCGGTTCAATTCGTCACAGCCAGCACTCCTGCAGAGAGTTGGGTTGTACAGTACTTGCAGTGTATACAGTACACGCGTTATGCTCTTCGTTAATGTCTGTGAAGTTTTATTTAATCTCAGAGCCATACTGATTCTTCTGGAAGCCAGTTTCCGCCAGGGAGTAAAAAAAAAACACACTATGGTATTCTCTCCAATGCAGTGCAGTTAAAAACATACCTCTGATGCTGCTCCTAAATGAATATCGTTTATGACCATCAGAAGCTTTATGCTCCTTTTCTTTTTTCCAGTGGATTGAACAGGGAGAGGCATTTCATGATGTACTTTTCACTGATGAAACAACAGTGGCTCTGGAACAGTTTTCAACCAAGTGGTTTTATAAAAAGGGGAGATATGTACACGTTACTGAAGCTAAAAGTTTAGCCTTTGTCACTAATGTAAACACTAAATAAAGACATATAGAAATCCCTACGTTACAGACTGTATATGGCTGGTATTGGTAGTTTAAAGAAAAAATACACACCAGTATTCCACTTTCTCCCTAAACATTTTTAGGATCAGAGTCTTACATGTGGTTATTTCGAAAACGTTTGTACGTGCTCCTTCTTACCATGTTACTGTTTACCGTTACTGACCATATTAAGTTTAAGTGCCTGTGGGCACTTTTCCTGTCCGTGCGGGGTGGACCGTCTTTCATTAGAAGGTTAGTCTGTTCTACTCTGAGAATGTAGAGGGGGTGGGAAGTGCCCGCGGTCATTTAATTAGTATTAAAATCTTAGTTATCTTTCTAGTTCACAGGTTTGCATGCATAATTTAATTTTGAAAGCCACTGAGACATCAGGTACTACTGTTGTATTTATGAAAAAGAAACAAAACAAAAAACATACTAACAACTGTGCCATCCTACTCCTTAGTTAATACATTTTATAATTCATAAACAGTTAACATTGTTAGCAAAATATTTTGAATTATATTTAACCCTATTTTTTCTTTAGTTTTGTATTTAATTTATTATATGATAGTCAGACTTAATGTATATTAATGTATATTTGAACAATGAAAATATATTTTTACAAGATTTTACATTAAGCACTTAAAATTAATATGGTTAATAATAGTAAACTGTAACATGCTGTAACAAGATCGGTTAAACTTCGAAGAAAATCCTTTCAGAGAAAATGTTTCAGGTGTGAAGAACAAACCTGTTCCCACACACCCTGCCCCCACTACCATTAGAATATACACAAACATTTTAGCGTTTCATTCTGAGCAGAAGACCCTCACACCTGAAGAGTGCTGGCTGTGACGAATTAAACCAGTTTTACAGGTTTCAATCACAGACTGGGACTCAGTAAAGTAACACACAGCGCCACTGGATTTGATAATACTGTACCTAACCAAAATCCGCAATATGGAAACAGAACCTGTGTAATTGTTGATAGATGATGTACTCGTAACATTTTTTCAAGACGAACTACAACATTTAAAAAATGACTTGTATGTACTTGATATCTCTAATCAATCCACGGGTTCCAGCACAAAACGAAACTAAAACGCATACCGTTTAGCGCTTCTTATTAGTTGCTCAAAAGTAATTTGACTGTATGAAATGCATAATATAAACCTAGAAACATATACGTGAGCAGTACTTAAGCACTGTAGTATCGGTGTTAAGACATACCTCTCAAATACTGTAAATCAAGTTAAAAATATCTCAAGACCGATTCTGGTCGTAATGAAACCATGTTTCGTGTATGTTTTCTTTTTCATCTTGAAATAACTCATTTCTAAATACCTTTTTCACTGTTAACATCTTGTAGCAACTTTGCGACAAAATATACACTCTGACAGTTCATCCTGCTACCAACATTAAATAAAACAAATCTTACGATTTCTATATTTATGTCTTTATTTAGTGGTTTCATTCGAAGCTTACAATGTTTAGGGAGAAATGGAATACTGGTGTGTATTTTTTTCTTTAAAGTACCGAGACCAGCCATATACTGTATGTTTATGTTAAGATTTCCCTTCAGTGGTAAAATTAGATATGAATATTCAATACTTAAACGGGCACAGTTAAGACATTAAATATACATATACATACTGTATACAGTACAGTTTGCATACGGTAATATGTTTATGTTACGCGATTAAAAAATAAATAAATAAAAATGAAAAGTCCAGCACCAGCTGGATTTGAACACACAACCTGCCAGTTGGTAGTCACGCACCTAGACCAGTAGGCTACAAGACAGCTCACATGATCAGGTAGGCGAAACAGCCCTACACAGTTCTGCCGCAGTACACGGATATAATCATACCGTTATTAAATTCTTGAGATACGCGATTCCATATTATATTCCCTTTTAATCAAATTCTAAAAGTATGCTTGTTGACGTATCCGGTATCACGTTAGTTAAAGACTTCGAAGCATACAATGTTTAGGGAGAAATGGAATACCAGTGTGTATTTTTCCTTGTGATATTTTAAGCTCTAGTTGAATGAAAGGTGTCGCATTTTAAATCATTCTCGTAGCTAGAAATTATGAAACGCCCTGTTAAAAGCAAGGACGTTTTTATGCCCCGTTGAAGTAAAACAAAATGCCTGACAAAGTATGGCTTGGACAGATTCCAAGTGCTTGTACAAATGTGCTAAAGAAATTATACTTTGAGTATACAGCTTGTCCAAAGTCATCCATTATTAATACTATTAGTAATATCTTCAGTAAAGGCTTTGATGCATAAATATTTCTGATAAAGGTAGGTTGTGTACTTTTGTCCAACTGAGCAATCTTGCTTTCATAAAATATACCAACATTTGAATGACTGATGATTAACATGCTGTAATACACAGTTCAAAATTAAAGGCTCGAATGCTGTACATGAGAGGTTAAGCTCCCCCTGGCGGTTTTACAAGGCGACGCTGGATAGCTAGTCACGTGACACACGTGATACCGCGTGATACCCCGGTGGGCGTGTTGCGGTATGCCGTGAAATACCTCACCCATTTTGAATGGCTGCATGTGTACAAATGTCAATTTTTTTTGTAGATTTAAAGGTGTTCTCTGTTTTCAAAGGATAGGTTCTTAATTGGCATAATGATTTGGTATTGATTTTGTATCGTTGTATTATAAAGTTTGTGCTTTCTGTGTTTTTATCGTATTGTGAACTTATTTTTTAAACAAATGCTTACAAAGGCAAACACGGCACACATCTGTTTATACCAGTGGTGAATTGTACATTTTTATTAAGTACAAGCTACTGTGCACTTCTGGGAGTATAACAGGTTCGATATAAAGTGGCAAAAATATAAAAGGGGAAAATACCCCAGACTACGTGTAAAGCCCTCGTTGTGACTTTTTTAGATTAAAATGGTGTACTGTGCACAAAATGTTGCAGAAACACAATCTGATATTTTGATTATTATTATTTTAATAATTTGATCAAATTGAGGCCCGGGATCCAAATCTTCAGTTCTGATTTTTTTAAGTGATATCTTTCCTTCCTGTCGTGGAAGTCACACGATGTGAGCAATTGTTTTTTTTACGTTGCGATCCAAAGAGCCTCAGACGCACTGTAACCAAACCAGGATGGATTCTGCTGGGAGCCGGACTGAGCTCATTCTCACTCCCTGTGCTAAAAACAGAATAAGCTCTTCCCCGAACATCGTCTACAGTTGCTGGATGGTGCTCTGCGTCTTACTGCTCCGGCAATTACTTTGACGAAAGACAGATCACTTGTGCGCTTTTAACCTTCTTGCAGCTACGGGCGAGACTGACGCTCACGAGATGAAGGCACCCGCTGGAACACATTCTCTAACTTTCACAATCGCGACAGACTTCGCTGTGTCAGTGTTCTGTGTAAAACGTCGGTTTGAACATCATGGGAGCTGTTTTTAATAAGCTGCTGAGAAAAGAATATTTTAATCTTCCTGCTGTCAGTAGTATTGTGAATATAGTTGACCCTTACCTGAATGAAAACAGGATGTAAAGGAAGGGTTTCAGAAATCAAACAAAGCTTTATTCCCGTGCTTACAGTCTGGGTAATGGGAGACTGCGCTGTTCTGCTTCCTATGGTCATATACGGGTTTTTCGCATGAAGCCGTATTGAACAGTATTTCTCGCGTTGTGAACGTGTGCACACAGCGGTCCCCCGGGTTCCAGTTCGTGCGTAATTACGCATCGATGAAAAACCGGAGGTTTAAAAAAAGATAATTAGCTCACTGATAGTTTGATGTAAAGGGTGTGGAAATATCCACAAGTCGTGGTCTTTAAAATGCATTTGGTTTGACGGCGTTCTGTGCTTCCATTGCGAAGATATGGACAAAAGAATATTCGTGCTTGGTCAAAAAAATGTCATAAAACCGAAAAAGTAAAGGCTGAGAAATCATCCACAATGTATTTTATACACAAAGCAAGTGTTTTTGTAACTCTAAGAGGTTTCGTGAAAGCGCTACAGGCGTGCCAAAATCGTTTTCGAACTTCGAGCTAACTTTACCCCGGTATTGAGAAGAGGATCATGGTGACACTCAAATCACCTGTCTTTGCTTCTTTCGAGGACTAATGGCTTATTGAGGTGCAAACATCGGTTCAAATCAAGACTCTCTGATACTGCAGTTGCTTCTTTGAGAGTTTCTTCAAATCTTTCAACTGAACGTCGATATCGAGGGATATTAACGGTAAAATCTTACTGATTTTGGTTTTCTTTTGATCGAAATTGTATTAAAATTTGAGCCTCTTTCACAGTTGTATAATATTTTCCCCTGCATCCTCAGATAAAAATTCTAAATACCACAAAGTTACAATATATGGAATAGCATTTATTTTTAATTGTATTTTAACATTTGCATTTATTTAGAGCTACATTTAGTGCTAGATAAAGATAACATTACTAATATTGATGGAGTAGAAATGTAAGATGAATTTTTTAGCTAAAAGTCCTAAAACGCCTCCTGTAACAGCTAAGGACTCATAGCAAGATTATTTTTTTTTCAAACCCAAACTTTGCTATTGCATTGCGCGTTATGTAAACACGACCAGTTCCGGTTTCTGGTGAGTGCATTTTTTTCAAACTGAAATTCACAAGAACATTTTTCAAGATGCGCCATGTCCCAAAACCGTTTATCAGGACTACTATTAATATCAGGTGAAAGCAGTACAAAACATAAATTTAGCCGAAATATTAAGAGACTATTGTCTGTCAGCTACTAAGCCATGTTCAGCCAACGCTAGAAATATTGCTGCTCTCCTACAGTAGCAAAAGACCGCCAACCCGACTTAGAAACAGAACACAAAGGCACAAACCGACGGGATTGGGATTCGAACACACGCGTGCAGAGCCCAATAGATTAGCATTGCAAATCCGTGCCAAAACTATTGAGATACATCAGAATCGTACGTGAATGTGGCTTGACTTCTTTGGATTTTAGGAAATTTATTTCAGCGTGTTTATTTTTTCTGCCTGTGATCTCGGAAAGAAAGACCCACTACCTGTTCACCGAAATATTCCTGGAGTTTGCTGTGGTTTAAGAGGAGTGTATGAAGGTAATAAAGGAGGGAGGACACGCAAATTGTATAACCGCTGAACTCGGACATACAGCGTCCCCAGCCTTTGCTGGAGATGAACAGTTCAGAAAACGGCTGTCTCGAGCAGAAACTGATCTCCCTGCTTCAGTTAAGGTTATTGGAATCAAAGGTTACTGTGGGGTTTAGCGCTTATATCTCTCTTCTCTGGCTAAACAGAGAAGTTTAAGTTTTCTACTGTAAAGTATAGAAATAGACAAAAAAGCTAAAATACTTCAGGAAGGCCTAGAAGATGGGAAAGTTAATAAAATGTTCTGTAAATCAATTTCCCTCGATTTCCGAACTCTCTGTTCGAGCTCTGATATAATCTCTCTGCTCCTGCCGCTGTCACCGGGAGAGTGACTGCATTCCGTAGAGCTACAGGTTGATTTCACAATGCCACGTTTATTTAAATAAAGGAGAAACCGCAGGGACAACAGATATGTTTTAATAAATCTTCTTCTGGTTTTATATTTCGGTCTTTCACATTTGAATACATACTTTGCAGTAAATCTTTCCTCGATTACAGGCAACCCAAACTTAAGGCAGAATCAAAGCCTATTTGACTTTCTGCTAATCACATTGAAGTGTTCACGAAGCATTTCCCTGCCCATCATGTGCCAGCAAACTGGTTTATCCGTTTTCCTCTCCTGTCATTGTCAGCGAGCACAACAAGACGGGAAAATGAAAGACAGAGAAAAGCTATTAGCTGTCAGGAGTGGGATTTGAAAACACACCTCTATTCAGAGACCAGAACACCCAAGCGACAGGGAGTATGAGTCTTTGCATGTGGTGCCTTAGACCACTCGGCCATCCTGACAAATTCCACTGTTGTAGGATTAACGGTTTTGGAGCATGTACTATATTGTTAATACTCTTATTAAATAAGCTTAAATTCGCATACTGTTATTCAGAGAGCGCAACCAGTCTGACCTCCTACAACTTTCTGTGCCCGCTGAGTAAATCTTAAAACAGCTGCAGCCAGAGTAGCCGTAATGGCAACACAGTGCTTGAAGTCCAGCTATTCTTATTTCTTCTGCAGAACCACCGGTATCGGAATATACTGATCCGCATAAGAAGCGCTTTCGGTTTCTGATCGTTTTTATTGAGCGCTGCTCTAAACTTTACATTTGCTCGTACTAGTTTTTCCCATGAAAAAAGACATTTCCCTCGTTACATGATTTCACTTTTTTTTCTTTTCAACAAGTAGAAAGAAATAAAATATAATTCCATATAAGAAACACAGGATGGATGGTTGGTGGTCTAAGGCGTTGCGTTTAGGTTGCAGCTTTTCCTGGAGACCTTTGTTTAAATCCCACTTCTGACAAAGTAGAAACGATAAAATCCCTAGGTAGAAAGCATCTTGCATTTCACGTTAATTACTGTTAATTGCCTCAGTGGTTGCCTCGGTGAATGATGGATCTTCTCTCTTGCAGGGTGACGGTGGGTGGTATAGTGGTGAGTATAGCTTCCTTCCAAGGAGTTGACCCGGGTTCGTTTCCCTGCCAACACAGTGGTGAGTGCTGAGAGAAGGCGAAAATGTCTTTCGAAATGAGGAAATGTCTGCTGACATTAAACACAGCTCCTCTTTAGAACAGTGCTAAGTACCCCTGTTTGTTGTGCGGCAGAACGGGGTACGTTTCTGTTACAGGGCCCTGGTTGATTTTTTAGAATAGTTGAATCATATTGAAATGTTAAACAACGGAGACAAAGGTGCCGACCAGGATGGCCGAGTGGTTAAGGTGTTGGACAAGATCCAATGGACAAATCTTCATGTGGGTTCAAGCCCCACTCCTGATCGGGTCTTGTAAGTATTTTGAAGTGAGAGATAACTTTGAAGATTTACACTCTATTTAAATGTCATTTTACTTAATTTCAGTTCTCTTCACTCCCTGGGATAACTGAACTCACAATCGCATACTGAAGGCTTTACGTACATTATCTGTGATACAGCTTCTAATAAAGACGGAATGAAACTGTATTAATAATAAATGACATTGTTTTAAATAAATGTGTATTGATAAACTTCATAATTAATAAAAGTGGTGTGACAGGAAAATATTACAATATTAAATATTACAATGATATTCCAAGCAACTGATGCGTAAATTAATTATGTCATGACAGTTTTATTCCCACTATAAAGGGTAATATTCTAATTTGATCCAGTGTTCCGCTTAGTTTGCTTCTGAATTTCTTCATTTCAGTCAGTCCTCTATTTCAGTAACCTCTAGAGGGCGCAGGATTGGGTTCCTTGAAGTTAAGAACAGGTTAATTAAGGAGCTGCGGGATGAGTTCGTTGTAGTCTTAAATTCAAGAATTCTTCGATTTTGAAAAAAGACAGGTATGTTTTGTGTCTCATGGTGATCCTCTTCTCGATCCAAATGAAAGGTTTAATATGATCCCTCTTGAAAAAAATAAGTCAATTTCCGGCTGGAGTGATTGATGCCCCATCAAACATTGTGTAATATTCCTGGACGTTTATACAGTAGAATCCTGGTTCGTGTCTTAAATTCAAGGTAAACAAGACTAAGGAAACAAGTTGGAAACTTGATGTTAAAGTGGGATTTAAATCACCCGGAACATAACACTACATTGGGCAGTATGTGTGAGGAAACAACTCCTGTCATCCCTTCGATAGCTCAGTTGATAGAGCGGAGAACTGTTGTGGAAACAGTGTTGAATCCTTAGGTCGCTGGTTTGTGTACTTTAATCAAAGACAATAAATAATGTTCACTCAGACGTTGATCAGAAGCTCAATAAACGACGAAGCAGAGGCTCCTGTTCCGAATTCCCCTCACGTCTGATGGTCTTGTTCTGACTGAGATCAATCTAAAGTGGTACAAAGGATTTTAACAAATCTGTTCTTTGAATTCAGGGACTGCTCTGTCTGCTTTGTAATTCAAAAATAGATGCAAATGTCAAGTTTTTTGTAGATAAAAAGTGTTTTCAAAAGTTAGGTACTTAATTGACTTTATGATTTGGTTTTGATTTTGAATCGTTATATTATTAAGTTTGTGCTTTCTCTATTTTTATCGTATTGTGAACTTATTTTTTAAACAAATGCTTGCAAAGGCAAACAGGACACACAGTACAAGCTACTGTGCACTTTTGGGAGTATAACAGGTTCGATATAAAATCGCAAAAATGTAAAAGGGGAAAATACCCCAGACTGTGTGTAAAGCCCTCCTTGAGGTAGGCTGTTGTTCTTTTGTTAGATAAATACGACGTACTTTGCACAAAATGCTGCATAAAACAACCTGATATTTTAATAATTATTATTTTATAATTTGATAAGTGTGAAGCCCCGGATTCAGTTCCCGTTATCTTCAGTCCTGATTTTTTTTAAACATGAGATCTTCCCTTCCTCTAGTTGAAGTCACACGATGAGAACGATTGTTTTTTCACATTGCGATCCAAACAGTCTGACAGTGACCAAACCAGAACGGATTCTGCTAGGAGCCGAACTGAGCTCATTCTCACTCCCTGTGCTGAAAACGGAATTAGCTCTTCCACGAGCACCGTCTACAGCTGCTGGATAGTGCTCTGCGTTCTATTGCTCCGGCAATGCTTTTGACGAAAGACAGCTCACACGTGCGCTTCTAACCTTCTCGCAGCTACAGGCAAGACTGAAGCTGGCGATATGAAGACCCGCTGGTACACCTTATCTAATTTTCATAATCACAATAGACTTCTTAAAAAAAGTAGCTATAGCCCTGAAAAAAGCATTACCTTTATCAGTTTTTACATTAATCGATTTTGACTCAAAGTCGATTTTTTGATAGGTTCAATGTATATTTAAATTGAAATATAGCGTGCATACCTCATCAACCAACGGGCAGAACAATATTTTACGTTGCCTTCCAGAGCTTCCAACATGTGGTGGGTTTGTATGGGCGTCTCTATGATACCACTACAGCATTGGCGCAGGTGCAAAATCCACTTCAACACGACTATTTCAGTGTTTTCTCTCACACATGATCCGGAGCGCAGGAGCCTATATCGCAGAGTTCAAATGTTATTGATTGGTGATCGTTCAGCGGGGGTCCAGACGTGTAGCAGCATACGTATATAGATGAAAACTTTAATGTATTGTTCGGTTTCAATCAAAATGTTTTACTACTACAAGAGAGAAGTATAGTAAGAAAGATGGAACAAAATGTATGATTTATTGGAAGAAAATTGTTTTTATTTGCATTCAAAATGAAGCAGAATTTTAGCCCCACACACAAACCCTTTGTCTTCATATTTTTAAACAGACAAAAGTGTAGAAAACATGTTTTTTTTTACTTAGAAATTTTGGACTGGGGGCAATGTATTACTAATAGTGTCGCTGAGCTCACAATGGAGTAATAAGACCAGGGCCAGTGATGTAAAACCTTTTCACCAAGAGATTGTAGGTTCAACTCCTGCCTGGTTCAGATTGCGTTATAACGGTTTATCTTCCTTTATATAAATGAACTGCCCCTGAAGCTATAGAAAACGCGTTGGATAAATTGTCGAAATTTGCATGAGGCTGCAGACAATTTAACACTACTGTCTGGAGATCACCTCCTGCTTTGAGCTCCATAGCAATGCAAATACTGCGCGTTACAAAGATGGAGAACAGCTGAACTTGTGCGTAGTAGTCAGTACGGTACTGGCATTGTACTAATTAGCACGAACTGCAGAGGCTCTGAATCAGACCATTTCAATTAGTCTGGTCAGTGTAGGAGTATTAGGAGTTGACAGGGTGCCTTTGGAATAGTCGTCAGAAAATATAAGAAAAGGAAAGTTACGTTCAGTAAGCTCTCACACACAGTATTCGACATTGGAATCTGATTACAAAAAAAACTACCCGTCTCCCCAGCATTTGTCGGTGCTGTTGTTTTTATTTTACATATTGTTAGCATTTTAATGCATTTTTAAAAGATTGATACAAAAATCACTAAATACGAAATGTAAAAACCCCAAATGGAAGCAGCTGACCATTCATATTCCTGAATTTTAAATCCCTGTGTTTATCTGTGTCCGAGTGCCTGGTGCAGCTATGTTGAAAGCAGAGTCTATGATTTATTGCGGAAGCGCATTGCCACCAAGGAAAAAAATCCTGAGTTCTACCAAATTATCTCCTAATTACGACTCGCTCGCTGAATGATCTCTCAAGAAATCCCGAGTGAGATTCAACAGGTGTTTTCTGCAGCAGCCACGACAAGTGTGAAGACGTTCTCTGGATTTCCCGAATATGACGTTAAATTAGTTCAAATCATTTAGTATTTAACAGAACTAAATGTTTTGGAGGTATAATTGAAAAAGCAGAGAAACACTGTAGCACTTCGAATGTGTCTTAATTTAATTGATTGTGTAAACCTGGCTCTCCATGAACACGAGCAAAGAGTTCTCACTCAACAGAAGATTGTGATATGAGCAGAGTAATATAAAGCACGTGGAGATGCCGGGGACTGAACCCAGGACCTCATACTGTATGTCCACATGGCTGTAAGAATAGTGCTCTGCAGGAGCTGTGGTTTAGCTGGTAAAAGCACCTGTTTAATAAAGAGGATATCGTGCGTTCAAATTCTAGCAAAACCTTTCTTCCTGTCTTGTTTTACAGAACAGATCATTTGGGACTCACAGAGGGCTTGATTTGGTTTAATGCATGTATTCATTTCCTTTGTGGAACTTTTTAAAATTTTATATCTTACGAAAGATGAAATGTGAGCGAATTTTGTGTTCACCAAAAGTATGTAAATGGCAAAAAGCGGCAGGTAAGCATTTGTTTGGCGTGTTCGGCTCTTACCCAACGTTGGGTGTTTTGAGCCCACCCAGGGACGCACTTCCTCCCATAGTGAACATCATCACCACAGATATTTAATTTGTCCGCAAAACCTTAACTATTTTGATATTTGCAGTAGTAAACAATTGAGGGTTGGTCAGAGGTAAAGACTGCGGTAGAGTCAACATTACCGGGAATTTCCAATAATTACCGACAAGGGAAACTTTCAAGCAGATAGTATTTACCCATGGAAATTTATGTCCCAATGTGTGGCGGGAAAATTCACTTATACTCCTGTTGCATCCTCAGCTAAAATAATTAAAAATACAATGCAAAATTATCTGAGAACTTGACAAGCAAAAACGACAGATCGCCGGAGTTATATTTTAATATTTTCGTATATTTACCTTAATTTGAATTCTAAATGTTAACCTAGTGCTGTTCAATATAATGTAATTTTGTTGTACTTTTAAAATATTTTAGCTGAGGATGCGAGGGAGGATATTACACCTTGCCAAACATCTAAAATAACTGTAAAAGAGGCTGGCATTTTAATAAAACAGGTGATCAAAAGAAAGCTACAGATAGTATGGTATTATGCACAATATCCCTCGATATTGAAAGTCAGATGAGGAATTTGAAGATACTATCAAAGAAGCAACGGCAATAGCAGAGGATGTTGATTTTGAACCAATGTTTACACGTCAATAATCCAGCAGTCCTCGCTTGCCAGACTTCTTCAAGATATTCGAAAATCGAAAATAAAGCGCACATGCGGCAAGAGGGGTGGTCCGAAGCAAAGACTGCGGTAGAGGAGGAAAAAGCTCCGCACGATGACTCGTATCTAATATTCGGCCCCTGAAAGGCATCATATTCGTTGAATTGCTTGTGAGCGTTAGATTTCGCAATGCCTGTGTACGGGCTTATAATTCCGGAATATCAATGGTCAGACGCTTACGATGAGTGATTGTGTTTTGTATTATTTAGATAATTGAAAATAAAACATTTTCAAATTTACAGCTCGAATGAAATAAAAAAGTTCATTTGTCTCTTTTTTGTAACAACATTGCCATAACTATTTTTTTTTTGCGCATCTTCGCCTACGATCAGGAATACCTTCCTGTTTTTCGCGTGTTTATTGTTTCTGCCTGTGATCTCGGAAAGAAAGACCCAGTAAATGTTCACCGAGTTTGCTGTGGTTTGAGAGGAGTGTATGAAGGTAATAAAGGAGGGAGGATGCGCGCATTCCGCATGGGGAGCGCAGAGTAATGAGCCGCACCTGCAGCTCGCTGAGTCTTTTCTCATACAGTGCCTTGCGAAAGTATTCGGCCCCCTTGAACTTTTCAACCTTTTGCCACATTTCAGGCTTCAAACATAAAGATATAAATTTTTTATTTTATGTGAAGAATCACCAACAAGTGGGACACAATTGTGAAGTGGAACGAAATCTATTGGATTTTTGAAACTTTTTTAACAAATAAAAAATTGAAAGTGGGGCGTGCAAAATTATTCGGCCCCTTTACTTTCAGTGCAGCAAACTCACTCCAGAAGTTCAGCGAGGATCTCTGAATGATCCAATGTTGTCCTAAATGACTGATGGTGATAAATAGAATCCACCTGTGTGTAATCAAGTCTCTGTATAAATGCACCTGCTCTGTGATAGTCTCAAGGTTCTGTTGAAAGCGCAGAGAGCATCATGAAGACCAAGGAACACACCAGGCAGGTCCGTAATACTGTTGTGGAGAAGTTTAAAGCCGGATTTGGATACAAAAAGATTTCCCAAGCTTCAAACATCCCAAGGAGCACTGTGCAAGCGATCATCTTGAAATGGAAGGAGTATCAGACCACTGCAAATCTACCAAGACCTGGCCGTCCCTCTAAACTTTCAGCTCAGACAAGGAGAAGACTGATCAGAGATGCAGCCAAGAGGCCCATGATCACTCTGGATGAACTGCAGAGAACTACAGCTGAGGTGGGAGAGTCTGTCCATAGGACAACAATCAGTCTTACACTGCACAAATCTGGCCTTTATGGAAGAGTGGCAAGAAGAAAGCCATTTCTCAAAGATATCCATAAAAAGTCTCGTCTAAAGTTTGCCACAAGCCACCTGGGAGACACCCCAAACATGTGGAAGAAGGTGCTCTGGTCAGATGAAACCAAAATCGAACTTTTTGGCCACAATGCAAAACGATATGTTTGGCGTAAAAGCAACACAGCTCATCACCCTCAACACACCATCCCCACTGTCAAACATGGTGGTGGCAGCATCATGGTTTGGGCCTGCTTTTCTTCAGCAGGGACAGGGAAGATGGTTAAAATTGAGGGGAAGATGGATGCAGCCAAATACAGGACCATTCTGGATGAAAACCTGTTGGAGTCTGCAAAAGACCTGAAACTGGGACGGAGATTTATCTTCCAACAAGACAATGATCCCAAACATACAGCAAAATCTACAAAGGAATGGTTCACAAATAAACGTATCCAGGTGTTTGAATGGCCAAGTCAAAGTCCAGACCTGAATCCAATCGAGAATCTGTGGAAAGAGCTGAAAACTGCTGTTCACAAACGCTCTCCATCCAACCTCACTGAGCTCGAGCTGTTTTGCAAGGAAGAATGGGCAAGAATTTCAGTCTCTCGATGTGCAAAACTGATAGAGACATACCCCAAGCGACTTGCAGCTGTAATCGCAGCAAAAGGTGGCTCTACAAAGTATTAACGCAAGGGGGCCGAATAATTTTGCACGCCCCACTTTTCATTTTTTTATTAGTTAAAAAAGTTTCAAAAATCCAATAGATTTTGTTCCACTTCACAATTGTGTCCCACTTGTTGGTGATTCTTCACATAAAATAAAAAATTTATATCTTTATGTTTGAAGCCTGAAATGTGGCAAAAGGTTGAAAAGTTCAAGGGGGCCGAATACTTTCGCAAGGCACTGTATAACCGCTCAGCCTGGACACACAGCCCCTCCAGTCAGTGTTGGAGATTTGCAGTTCAGAAAACAGCTGTGTCGAGCAGAAACTGATCTTCCTGCTTTAGTTAAGGTTATTGGAATCGAGGGTTACTGTGGGGGTATAGCGCTTGTATCTCTCTTCTCTGGCTAAACACTATCTACTGTAAAATATAGAAATAGACAGAAGCTGAAATACAGCTACAAATACTTCAGTAAGGCCAGGCACATAGGAAAGTTTAATATAAATGTTCTACTCTGTTCGAGCTCTGATATACTGTTATCATCTCGGCTCTTGCCGCTGTCACTGGGAGAGTGACTGCATTCCGTAGGGCTACAGGTTGATTTCACAATGCCACATTTAGTGAAATACAGGAGAAACTGCAAGGAAAACAATGTTTTAATAAATCTTCTTCTGTTTTTTTTTTATTATGGTCTCTCACATTTGAATGCATACCTTGCAGTAAATCTTTCCAGATTACAGGCAGCCCAAACAGTTCTTAAGGCAGAATTCGAAGCCTATTTGACTTTCTGCTGATCACGTTGAAGAGTTCACGAAGCATTTCCCTGCCTATCATGTGCCCGCAAACTGGTTTCTCCATTTTTTCCGTGTTAGCGAGCACAACAGTCGGAAAACATGCAAGATAGTAGCTGTAAGGAGTGGGATATGAACCCACCCGTCTATTCAGAGGACCGGGACACCCAAGCAAGGAAAGACAAAAGTTCTTAAATTTGGCACCTTAGACCACTCAGCCATCCTGACGAGCTAAATAAAACGGTCTGTTAAAAGCACCAGTAAAGTAAATGCTTTGCAGGAGAAGCGCCAAGTTCCCTGTTGGAGCCTAAACGGTTCGCGGAAATCAAATTTTCGGATCGATTCAGAGTGTGCTTTACAGCCTTTGTGTAATATTTTGATCTGCTAGGGTGCAGTTGTCTTCACAATCTGGATTATCTCATAAAGAGCGACGTCAGTGTAAAACAGCTATCATTTTTAAGAACAGACATTGTTTTGCATTATTCTAATTGGTTTATTTTCCTGATTGCAATGTATTGTGAAGCATAAAAGCCAGCTGCATAAATCTCTAATTCGCGTCTTTGATGAAGGCGTTTCAAATAGCAGCCAGTGCAGGATTAACGCTTTTAGAGCATGTATTACATTGTATATAGTAATACATAAGCTTAAATTCGCACACTGTTATTTAGACAGTGCCAACCAGTCTGACCTCCTACAACTTTCTGTGCCGGCTGACTAGGTCTTACAGCAGCTGCAGCCAGAGTAGCCGTAATGGCAACACAGTGCTTGGAGTTCGGCTATTCTTATTTCTTCTGCAGAACCAGCGGTATCGGAATATATTGATCCGCATAAGAAGCGCTTTCGGTTTCTGATCGTTTTTATTGAGCGCTGCTCTAAACTTTACATTTGCTCTTACTAGTTTTCCCTATGAACAAAAGACATTTCCCTAATTACATGATTTCACTTTTTTCTTTTCAACAAGTAGAAAGAAATAAAACATAATTCCATATAAAAGCCCCAGGCAGGATGGTTGGTGGTCTAAGGCGTTGCATTCAGGTTGCAGTTTCTCCTTGAGGTGTTTGTTCAAATTCCACTTCTGACAAAGAAGTTATTGTAGAAACGATAAAATCCCTAGGTAGAAAACATCTCTCATTTCACGTGTTTAATGTTAATTGTCTCAGTGGTTGCCTCGGTGATTGATGGATCTTCTCTCTTGCAGGGTGACGGCAAACGTCTTCAGAGAGGGAGTCTCTCATGCACGGCTTTTCTTCATCAAGAGCGGAGACAACAGAAACAGACTTCAAACTGAAATGAATTACTTCTTGAGCGTTTATGACCGTCTATAAAAAGCTGAGAGCAGGTGAAAACGTCTTTTGTAATGAGGAAATGTCTGCTGACAGTAAACAGAGCTCACGCTGAGCTGCGGACAAGCGCTCCTCGTTAGTACAGTGCTGAGTACCCCCGCTTGTTGCGCGGGAGACCGGGGTATGATTCTGTGACAGGGCGTTGGTTTAATTTTTTAACAACCTGACTTCACTTAAAAAGTGTGTACTGTGTACTATGTTTCGGACTAGTTAGTGCGGTAGAATATGGAGATCATCTCCAGCTCTGAGCTCAAATGCAACAACAAGTCATGCTGAACAAAGTCAGAGCCCAGCTGAACGTGTGCTCAGTGTAGTGCTCAGGACTCAGGAGCATTGTTGAGTTCTAATTAGTATGAACTGCAGGGGTTCTGAATCAGAACATTTCAATTTATCTGATCAGTAAATTAAAATGCAGGACACTGTAAAATAGGATTATTACTGTGTCTCTGTCTCGTTTGTATATAACCGAATGTCCCTCACAGTTTAAAAGATACCAGTAAGGACACACAACTACTAATGTGATACTTATTGGAAATAGTCCCAAAACAAGCACGTCTGGCAGCTGGTAGACTCCTGTAATTTTGCAGTGACAGAACACTTAGAAGATTTGCAATCTATTTAAATATGAATTTACTAAATTTCAGTTCTCTTCACTCCCAGGCATAACTGAACTCTCACTGTCGCATACTAAAGGCTTTACATGCATTAGCTGTGATAAAGCTTCTAATAAACACATAATGAAACTTAGTTTTGTTCCTCATGGTGATCCTCTACTCGATCCAAATGAAATGTTTAATATGATCCCCCGAGAAAAAAAATGAGTCCATTTCCGCCTGGAATGATTGATGCCTCATCAAACATTTTGTAATATCCCTGGAAGTTTATACAGTAGAATCCTGGTTCGTGGGTTAAATTCAAGGTAAAAAAGACTAAGGAAACAAGTTGGAAACGATGTCGATCTGTGATTTAAATCATCCGGAACATTGCACAACATTGGGCAGTATGTGACAGAGAGCAGCACCTGACATTCCTTCGAAAGCTCAGCTGGTAGAGTGGAGGACTGTAGTGGAAACAGCTGGGAATCCTTAGATTTCTGGTTTGACTCCGTCTCGAAGGAAGGTACTTGAATCAAATAGTCAAAATAGCGAATCTGTTTCATTCAGACGTTGATCAAAAGCTCAATAAATGACGAAGCAAAGGCTCCTGTTCTGAAGTCAGCTCACGTCTGATTGTCTTGTTTTGGCCAAGATCTGGTCTTTGAATTAAGGGACTACTCTGTCTGCTTTGTAATTCAAAAATACATACAAATGTCAAGTTTTTTGTAGATATAAAGGTTTTCTCTGTTTTCAAAGGATAGCTACTTTTGTATCTTGTATCGATGTATTATTAAGTTTGTGCTTTCTGTGTTTTTATCGTATTGTGACCTTATTTTTTAAACAAATGCTTACAAAGGCAGACACGGCACACATCTGTTTATACCAGTGGTGAATTGTACATTTTTATTAAGTACAATCTACTGTGCACTTCTGGGAGTATAACAGGTTCGATATAAAGTGGCAAAAATATAAAAGGGAAAAATACCCCAGACTGCATGTAAAGGCCTCGTTGTGACTGTTTTATTTTTAGATAAAGATGGCGTACTGTGCACAAAATGTTGCAGAAACACAATCTGATATTTAAATAACTATTATTTTAATAATTTGATAAGTATGAGGCCCCAGATCCAAATCTTTAGTCCTGATATTTTTAAAAATGATATCTTCCCTTCCTCTCGTGGAAGTCACACGATGTGAACAATTGTTTTTTTTTTTCACGTGCGATCCAAAGAGCTTCAGACGCACAGTCAACAATAACCAAACCAGGATGGATTCTGCTGGGAGCCGGACTGAGCTCATTCTCACTCCCTGTGCTGAAAACAGAATTATCTCTTCCCCGAACATCGTCTACAGCTGCTAGATATTGCTCTGCGTCCTACTGCTCCAGCAATTCCTTTGACCAAAGACAGATCACTTGTGCGCTTTTAACCTTCTTGCAGCTACAGGCGAGACTGAAGCTGGAGATGTGAAGGCACCCACTGGTGCATGTTCTCCAAATTTCACAATCACGACAGACTTCTCTTTTTTTTTTTAAAGTAGATATAGCCCTGAAAAAAGCATTAGCTTTATCAGTTTTTACATTTATCAAACATGATATTTTTATTGCATTTTACATAATAATAATAATATTAAACGTATATAGCGCTTTTCTGGACACTCCACTCAAAGCGCTTTACAGGTAATGGGGACTCCCCTCCACCAATGTGCAGCCCCACCTGGATGATGCAACGGCAGCCATAGTGCGCTAGAACGCTCACCACACATCAGCTATTAGTGGGGAGGAGAGCAGAGTGATGAAGCCAGTTCAGAGATGGGGATTATTAGGAAGCCATGACTGGTAGGGTCAATGGGAAATTTGGCCAGGATGCCGGGGTTACACTACTACCCTACTCTTTCGAGAGACGGGATTTTTAATGACTACAGAGTCAGGACCTCGGTTTTACGTCTCAGCCAAAGGACGGCACCTGTTTACAGTCCAGTGTCCCCGTCATAATGCTGGGGCATTAGAACCCACACAGATCGCCCAGCGACAGAAACCAGACGGTACCGTGTGTCGGGCTCGGCTGCGAGCAGGACAATGACGTTACGGGGACAAAGTAGAGAAAATCAAAACGGTTCTGTAAAAGACATGTGTCAGCTGTCGGTTCGCAGTCTGGACTCTAAATCCACCGATCCGATTTCAAATCTCTCGAACACCTGAGCTGCGGCTTCTTTCGAGTAGTTATGTTATGAGAACATTAACCTCGACGTGATTTGAACACGCAACCTACTGATCTGGAGTCAGACGCGCTACCGTTGCGCCACAAGTTCACTGGCCACGAGTGCTTTTAATTCCCCCAAAGAGAACAATCAGCGTCCCTGAAAAAGATTTTTTTCATTCTCTCCTGTGAGGAGCGCCGCTCTTCCAACGAGGGTCTCTTCTTCCCAGACCACAGATTATTCTTTCTGCCCGGCTCTCTCACAGAGAGCAGACACACCGTCTCCACTAATGTGTTTACTACATCTATAGATCTGACCCCCTACAGCCCCGATATTCCTGGACAGGATATTTACCACCAGCCTCGTGAACTTCTCATCTTGACCTCTCCCAGGAGGAGCACAATTAACACAGAATCCTCTCTCCATTTAGCAAATAACACAAAACACTGTTTACCTGTCAAGACAGAAAACCAGGCTGCTCCAGGTGAGGCTTGAACTCACAACCTCGGCATGACTCCACTGATTATGTTATTTTACATAGCCTGAACCAGGAAAGCGACTGGAAGTCGAGAAGTTATGGCATTGTTTTAATACTTGCCTACTCTTTCAATTTTTCGGTCAAATCTTTTATTTGGGAGTACTTTCAATGGATGTTAATCTTTGTCCCGATGCACGATTCTGGGCCATGGTGCATGTTGAATAATGTTCTTATAGGCTTCAGTTTGGAAAAGTGCGCTCTTCAGAAGCTCCCGAAACCGCTAATGGTTACATAACACTTAATGCAAAAGGAACGTTCGGGTTTGAAAAAGAATATTACTTGCTATGAATACAAACACTGTTACAGGAGGCGTGTTAGGGCTATTTTAGCTTAGATCATCAACTCATCTTACATTTCTTCTCCATCTATATCAACAGCGTAATCGCTACTGAGCGCTAAAGGCAGGTCCTGGCAATACAATCTTCTTTAGAAAACGTTTTCAAAACTATTTCCACTACCATACATAAAGTAAAAGATACCGATTGCACGCAACTAATAAAATCTCTTTTCCAGGGACGTTGTAGCTAGATGCAAATTACAATTGGAAATTTATCAGCTTTAAAAATTTCTTTTGGATTCACAGGACGATCAGCACGAGACTCAAAATATACCTGTGCTTGACTGTACAGCATAGATTGTACAGCATTTATGTTTATATTTATGTTAAAATGAAGGTAAATATATCAGAATATCAACATCCAACTTCACAGTGCTAACGTAACAATGCTTGTCAAATTCTCAAACAAATCCACGTTGTATTTCGAAACTATTTTAGCAGAAGACGCAACAGGAGTATAAATGATGTCTCCCGCTGGCCCTTCAAAGATACTTTTCCATGGGTGAATATGGTTGTCTGGGGAGTTGCGGTGTTGATCACTATTGGACTTCCCCGGTCTCAAGTGTTGTTGTTGGACACGGGCAAAAGACTTGCATTTTCGGCAAATATAAAGAAGGTTAAGGTTTCGGCTTTAGCGGAGACAGTGTTTACATTGACAATAATAAGAAGCTCGTCCCTGGGTGGGCTTGAATCACCAACCTTTCAGTTAACAGCCGAACGCACTCACCGATTGCGCCACAGAGACTGATGAGAGAGGGTTGCTCCATTCGCACCTTTCCGGTAAAAAAATAAACATTGCTTGCATTTTCTTGCCAGTCGGCAATATTCCTACGGCTCTGATAGCCAAGAATTAAATTTCATTTTTCACAAGCTGTATGAATTTCTTGAAAAACAAGTTGTTGCAGAATGGAAATGCATTCATGCATTAAACTAAATCAAGCCCTATGCGGCTGTCCAAAATTGTAGTTTCGGCACAAAAATACAGGAAGAAAGGTACAGCTGGGATGTGGAGCCAGGATCTCCAGTTAACGAGACAGGTACTTAAACCAACTCAGCTACGGCGCCGGCAGAATTCTCCCATTTTCCCAGGGGGCAAAAGATGTATAATATATGTTTTTTAAACATATACCTTAGATGTATAAATGTGGTCTATAATTGGTCTAGAATGAAATTCTAATATACGTCTATTGTTATACGTCAATTATACGTCTATGATTATATGTTCATTATACTTAAATGGTTGGAGTTCTATTATACGGATAACTGTAGAGGACTATTATAGATATATGGTTAAAGATCTATTATGCATCAAAGATAGGTTTTACAGGTGTAGAAACTAGTAAATCAAGCCAATGATTTGGTTTAGAAATGTATTCTGAAAATTTACAATCATTCACACCTGAGAAATATGTAGTTCAAATTATACATTATATACAATATTGTAATCAACATATGGCTAATCATCATAAAAAAACACAACTTGTAAACTTCAGCTACAAATACTAGTGACATGGTGTAGCGGCGAGGCTTATTAATAAGGCAGAATTAAGTGTTTCTGAGCTTTCCCAAATTAGGCCTCATCTCTCTGTTCATCTCTGTGGTGCAGCCACAGAGAAACTATTCATGCAGGCTGATTTAAGGTTCCTTTGATAAGGACAGCTCCCAAAGGGGGACGCACTTAGCTAAGCCTGGCTATCATGATCAATGGTCATCCATTGGCGCCTATCTGTCTAGGGAGTGCCAGATGGACATCTGGACTACATTCCTAAGTGTCATGAGTAAGTGACTCATATCTCACCTTGATCAACCAATCAGGGACTGGTAGGGCCGAGTAACCCACGTGGGACTCTGATGCCCATGGAACTTTCAGCCAAAGAATGAGCTGAAGTTCCTCCAGGTAAAAACAGGCAACAGAGAGCCTGGGAGATTCAGTAAGATTCAGGAGAATTCTGTGGACTGTTCTAAAGGGAATTCAAAGGAGAATTCCAGGGCACGACGGCCCAGGAGCAGAAGGCTCCCAAGGCCAGGACATTCTCGCAGCGCACCTCCTGAGACTCAGCCCGGACAACCACGGAACGGCCAGTGTGTCCGAATGCCAGAACTTTCCTTTGTTCTAAGAGTCTAGAGCGGAGGTTGCCAGAGAGTAACCAGAGGATCCACCCGAGGTTAGCACCAGCAGCAGGCCTCGTGAACAGGTCGGAACTCTGGACAGCTGAATCACTATTCAGAACTAGCTCTTCATCAGGAACGAACCGGTCCTCTTCCTGACTTGCTGGGACCCACAGTCATCTTTTCTCCTGTGTGCAAACTTTGCTAGTTAAAGCCAACACTAACTAGCTGGTCAGTGAGCATCTGCAGCGCACCGTCGCAAGCCGCACAGCACAGCCTGGCACACAGCCAGAGAGCGCGGATTGGACAGCAACAGCCTGCAACTGTTTCTTTGAGCCCGCAGGAGATCTGAATCCCCAGAGATTGGATGAGTATTCAACTTCACTGCATTACTGCTCGAGAATTCAATTGTTATCCCAACCAGTTGATATCAATTTAATTCCTAAGAGTTATGTACTTGTTTTGAGTATCTAATGTAGAAGTTGTAACCAAGTTCATTTACGAAACGAATGACTGTACAGCATTCTTAATGAATGATATACTGAACGTATGTCCTCTTGATATATGTAACTTTTTGTAACTGACTGAATATATACCTTTTGTATTCTGATAACCCTCTCGATGAGATCTGTTAGGTTTACATGCATATTCTATGTATTAATAAATGTATCCTCGTGTATTAGTACCTGTGTGTGTGCGTTGTTTGAGTTATGTCGCATGGTTGGACTCTAAAGCCATCAAAAGAATCAACTTTGTGATTTACTGCTACAATTAATAATTGTCTCAGTAAATGCCCAAACCCTACAGAACTGGTGCCTTCAGAGAGCCACTACATTACATTTTGGCTATGGCAACATTACAATGGCAATATATATATAAAGACAAACACAAACTAATTACATGAACACGCTAATATTTAACTCAAAAACACACTTCGATTCAAATATAAGTTTCAAAATTTACAAGTTCTATATCTTAAAGAAAAAAATATTACAATGTGAAGTTAAGATGATTTTTGCTGTTCACCATTTGAAAAGCCTTGTGTAATTGTCCTAACAGTTAGAACCAGCATTTTATCATCTTCAGTGTCCAGACTTCTAGGCCCCCTGCCTTGCATATGCATTGTGTGCTCCTTTATTTCTTTTTCTGTTGCTGTTGGATGGGACTTCAGCACCACAGCTAGGAGAAAATTTTAGAATATTAGTGCTCAGAAAAATGATGATTAATCTCTTCTTGAATATAATCTCAAAAAAGAACCATTAAGGTTTACTAAGCTCAAAGCTTAATCAATGTATTAAGTTTAGCTCGCATCATAGTAATTGAGCAATTAAGTCTGTCCTAAGTAAAGAGTACCCAAAGTTTGAAAGTACAAGATAGAATAAGAGTACCTTAAATTGCTCTAGAAAGATTTGTGTCTCCCAGGCACCTCTTTTGTCATTGATCTTTCCGGCTTGTGCCAGCGAAGTTGAATTCCATCATCAGTTAATTTGTCATAAGTCTAAAAACCAAATTATCACTGAGCTTAGACATTTTTCAAGTAAGTTTCCACTCAATATTTATTTACTCAAATATTTAGGATCAAATGTACTACTGTAATCCTTATATTTTAAAAGAAAAGTTTGTAGTTTTACACCTTGCAAATTAAGTGGTTAACACATAGGTATCTATAAGCTAAATTTTGTGGATACTTAAACTTGATCAAAGTAAACATTTAATGTAAAAATATCTTAAAAATCAATAAGCTATACCTTGACAACACTGCAAACACACTCTGACATCACTTCCACCTACTCTCCAAAGCTGGTTTATTTGGAAATAATATTATATTAGAAATAATATTAGAAGCTATTTTTACTACTGGGTCTTCATTAATCAACTAATCAGAGATACACATTACACATGACCATTCAATGGAATGGACACATTTTCACATATTAACTGCACTTTTCTGCAGTATTTGCTCAACCTTAGATTACAAAGTGACCACATGGAGCTTTTTTAAAACACTTTATTTTGGCATTAAAAGATAAGCAAGATTATACATTATAAACTAAAAAAAGAAAGTATGCCAGAGATGGATCATATTAATCAGATGTAGGCTGTCATATTATGACCTATTTGTAACCAAGAATACTAGTAGTGAATATTTTCTACACCACAGAGAGAATATAATATCATAAAAGCAGCAAGGACTCGCTTGCGTGTACAGAACTCTTCCACTGTGCTCAGCCTCTTGATGTGGAACTGGGAGTCCGATGGTTTTGTACACCTTCCCACATGCCTCAATTCATCTCTGATCTCTATAGGAGACTCAATACCCACTTCTGAAACTCTGAAATCATTCACATCTTGTATCAATATTTGAAAGGAATTTGGTCAGGATTTTCTTACACTATTGTTATATTAGCATTACTGTAGTGTTGCTAATGTGCTACATGTAATTTATAATCTTAAAAATTTTAAATTCCCACAGTTGTAGTTGATTTTGTGCCATTTATTGCTTATTAACATACTATTTTTCATTAAATTTATATTAAGTAAGACCTGATGCATTAAAATAGTATTATTATTATTTATACTTACTTGTGAAAAGAGGATTGCTGAGATTTTTGCAGATTTCTCCTTCGTTGAAAAACGTGATAGTATTTAACCAAAATGGCGACCAACGAATATCAGCAATGCATTTTGGTATATAACTGGAAAAGATGCAGTGTTAGATATGTTTTCAATTTCAATAATATATGCATTTATTAATGTTGTCGATATTACGGTTGTAATTTAACATTGATAATACATTGTGGCAATGTGTCCCCTGCTATGTGCTGATGTACAAATTTAACGCATGCAGTTAGTAAGGAAATGGTCAGTGTTTTAAGGTATTCTATTATATATAATTACATTATGGAATAGGATGGGGACAGGCCCTCAGAACTGGGCAAAAAGATTTTTGAACACTTTCGCTGACTTAACTTGCAACCTAAAAAATAGTTGTACATTGTCAACGGTCAGTAAACACTAACTGACACTAACACTCGGACTGTTTGATATGCAGGAGGGCTATCTGTCCAGTATCTACAGATACACGATAACTAACATTAACACAAATACCACTCATATTACAACAGTAACACTATCACTAAGACATACACTATCATTATCACTAACACTGTCACAAACTACTTATAATAACAGTAATGCTATTATTAAAAATAACACTACTACTACTGTTAATACTCTAACAGTAACACTATAATTATAATTGATATTAACATGAATATGAAAATTAAAACTAAACTATCAGTAGCGCTATCATCATTAATACTCACATGAACACTAGCATTAAAACTACCAGTTGTACTGAATGAAGTTGTATGAATACACTAGTATTAGTATTTGTTGCTACCTGTAATCATTCATAGCCGTTCAGGGACGCCAAATATGTAATCATAGCCACTCAGGGACGCCAAATATGTAACGTTGCCATAGCCAAAATGTAAATGTAGTGGCTCCCTGAAGGCACCAGTTCTGTAGGGTTTGGGCATTTACTGAGACAATTATTAATTGTAGCAGTAAATCACAAAGTTGATTCTTTTGATGGCTTTAGAGTCCAACCATGCGACATAACTCAAACAACGCACACACACAGGTACTAATAAACGAGGATACATTTATTAATACATAGAATATGCATGTAAACCTAACAGATCTTATCGAGAGGGTTATCAGAATACAAAAGGTATATATTCAGTCAGTTACAAAGTGTTACACATATCAAGAGGACATACGTTCAGTATATCATTCATTAAGACCGTTTCGTAAAGTGAACTTGGTTACAACTTCTACATTAGATACTCAAAACAAGTACATAACTCTTAGGAATTAAATTGATATCAACTGGTTGGGATAACAATTGAATTCTCAAGCTGTAATGCATTGAAGTTAAATACTCATCCAATCTCTGGGGATTCAGATCTCCTGCGGGCACAAAGAAACAGTTGCAGGCTGTTGCTGTCCAATCCGCGCTCTCTGGCTCCGTGCCAGGCTGTGCTGTGCGGCTTGCGACGGTGCGCTGCAGATGCTCACTGTTGGCTTTAACTAGCAAAGTTTGTGCACAGGAGAAAAGATGACTGTGGGTCCCAGCAAGTCAGGAAGAGGACCGGTTCGTTCCTGATGAAGAGCTAGTTCTGAATAGTGATTCAGCTGTCCACAGTTCCGACCTGTTTACGAGGCCTGCTGCTGGTGCTAACCTCGGGTGGATCCTCTGGTTATTCTCTGGCAACCTCCGCTCTAGACTCTTAAAACAAAGGAAAGTTCTGGCACCCGGACACACTGGCCGTTCCGTGGTTGTCCGGGCTGAGTCTCAGGATGGTCAGGAGACGCGCTGCGAGAATGTCCTGCCCTTGGGAGCCTTCTGCTCCTGGGCCATCCTGCCCTGGAATTCTCCTTTGAATTCCCTTTAGGATATTCCACAGAATTCTCCTGAATCTTAATACAGGCTCTCTGTGTTTCCTGTTTTTACCTGGAGGAACTCCCGTGGGTTACTCGGCCCTACCATTCCCTGATTGGTTGATCAAGGTGAGATATGAGTCACTTACTCCTGACACTTAGGAATGCAGTCCAGATGTCCATCTGGCACTCCCTAGACAGATAGGCGCCAATGGATGACCATTGATCATGATAGCCAGGCTCAGCTAAGTGCATTCCCTTTTGGGAGCTGTCCTTATCAAAGGAACCTTAAATCAGCCTGCATGAATAGTTTCTCTGTGGCTGCACCACAGAGATGAACAGAGAAATGAGGCCTAATTTGGGAAAGCTCAGAAACACTTAATTCTGCCTTATTAATAAGCCTCGCCGCTACATACCCATGACGTCACATCGCTCTTAGTGACGAACGCGAGACACCTAGACGCGCACAGTGACATGGCGCCTGTCGCCGTGGTTACCATACTTATGATTTATAAACACGGGAAAAACTGTTACAAACATTTATCAACTTGGAATATATATTTTTTTAGCTCTAGGATAGTTACCTAAATAATAATATGAATAATCATTGTTTAATTTCGGTTTTAACATTTTTTACACTAAACGCACTATGGTAATTGATCGATACAGTCTTTATTGACTGTTTTCTAGATATTTAAAACAGGGTCAAAAACAGAAAAAGAATCACTACTCACATATCGGTTAAGTTAATTGTTTATTCTACGGTTCTTCAGTTGAATTAATTGGTTTTCGATAGATAAATGATCAATAACTCTCCTCTGTGCGCTCAGCGTGCCTCCCGCGGTCTCGCGCTCTGATCCCGGCGCTCAGCTGGTGTCTGTGACGTCACAGCCCTCTTTCTGACAGAGCAGAGCGCGTCTCCGCTGGAGGAGGCTCCTGTCCGGAGCCCGGGGGTCTTTTCTTACAGATATAACACCCCCCCCCCAAAAAAAGAACACACCGGGCTGTGAAGACAAGCGAATCATAACAGTTGTAAAAGGAGAGCGACAAATCAAGGAATGAAATTCATTAAACACAAAAAAAATAGTTAACTTCGCAGATTAATGTTACAAAGCGTACCCGTGTGGAGCAGTAGAGAACGAGCACAAGTCCCTGTAATAAGTGCTTTTAAATTTTTTAAACGAATCTTCAGAGTATAGAAGCCAGGCGGATCAAGAACCTGATCCTGGAGGTTAAAATGTGTATACTGGTTTTATTCCCAGCCTGCTCTCAGTTCCATAGGTAGTCTGATTATTTAAATTAACTGTATAACTGTTACAATAATTCATCTAATTGTAAATTTATAAGACTGTGAGACACTTGTGAGAGACCTATGAGAGCTGCTGATTCCCAGGGCTGGTGTGGAATCACACACAGACAGGTCTTCTTCTGTGTGATCTGAGTCCCACTGCACAGAGCTACAGACTGGTCAACTGGTCACTATTGTAGACACGGCCATTGGCCCATCGGCTACTAATAATCAATATACTGACCAGAGTGTCACTACTTGTGTTTATTACATAAATAGATAATTCCACACTCACTTGTGTTATAAAACATTTATAAAACATGTTTGGAGGCTGACATACAGTAAAGAAAGTAATACTGAAGGGCTGGAGGTCCTGGAAAGGGTTAATAGAAGCTTCTTGCTTCTGACCTGGAACAGAGTCCACAGCACCCAGATCAGTGACCTCTGAGCCCAGTTCACAGAGAGGAAAACCAGGAGCTCTTCTCTGTCACTAAGTGGCTGTGAGGAAGGAGAAAATGGGGAGATGTGACCTGAGTCCAGGCTGTTCTGTCTGATATTATTCATGTAACAGCAATGATTGTCTGAATGTCCTCTGGTTCTGGATTGACGGATAAAAAGAAGTATGGAGCTTCTGTCCAAGTGTGTCTGACCTGTGAATAATACATTATATACAGTATTGTAATCAACAAACGGCTAATCATCATAAAAAACACAACTAGTAAACTACAAATTCTAGTAACATGGCAATTTATATATAGTAATGACAAACACAAACTAATTACATGAACACGCTAATATTTAACTCAAAACCACATTTCGATTCAAATATAAATTCTAAAATTTACAACCTCTATATTTCCACGAAAATATTAATAATGTAGTACAAACGCTACTTTCTAATAAAGACAAAAATAAACTGTTTGTTTTGTGTCTCATGGCGATCCTCCTCCCGATCCTAATGAAATGTTTAATATGATCCCTCGAGGAAAAAAAGGAGTCAAGTTCCGCCTGGAATGATTGATGCCCCATCAAACATGTTGTAATATCCCCGGAAGTTTATATAGTAGAATCCTGGTTCATGGCTTATATTCAAGGTAAACAAGACTAAGGAAATGAGTTGGAAAGTTGATGTCGAACTGGGATTTAAATCACCCGGAACAGTTCACTGCATTCGGCAGTATGTGCCAGAGAGCAACTCCTAACATCCCTTCGATAGCTCAGTTGGTAGAGGGGAGGATTGTAGTGGAAACAGCTGTGGATCCTTAGGTCGATGGCTTGAAGAAAGGTGCTTTTTGTGTACTTTAATCAAAGAGTTAAAACAGCGAAACTTTTTCACTCAGACGTTGATCAAAAGCTCAATAAATTTTGATATTTGACATTTGATATAATTTTTATTGCATTTTACATAATAATTATAATAATAATAATAATTATTGCTTACACTTATACAGCGCTTTTCTGGACACTACACTCAATGCGCTTTACAGGTAAGGGGAACTCCCCCTCCACCACCACCAATGTGCAGCATCCACCTGGATGACCACAGAGAGTCAGGACCTCAGTTTTACATCTCAGCCGAAGGACGGCGCCTGTTTACAGTTTAGTGTCCCCATCATTATACTGGGGCATTAGGACCCACACAGACCGCAGGGTGAGTGCCCAGCGACAGGCCCAGCGACAGAAACCAGATGGTACCGTGTGTCGGGCTTGGCTGCAAGCAGGACAATGATGTCACGGGGACAAAGTAGAGAAAATCAAAACGGTTCTATAAAAGACCTGTGTCAGCTGTCGGTTCGTACTCTGGACTATAAATCCACCGATCCGATTTCAAATCTCTTTAATACCTGAGCTGCGGCTTCTTCCGAGTACTTATTCGTATAATTAGCACGAACTGCACAGGCTATGAATCAGACCATTTCAATTAATCTGATCAGTGTAGGACACGTTAATGTAGAATTATTAATAGGTTTGTTAGTTCAGGTTTACCCACCTGAACTAATGTAGAATTATTACTTGGTCTGTCTCTTGTTTGTATATAAATGAATGTTTCTGACAACTTAATGTTAGTTTTACGATGTAGGTCAGGCGTTGACATATGCACGAGTATACGAAATGTCTCACTCCTGATTCAACTCATGTTCTATAGGAGATTGGCAATTCCTCCTTTGCCAATCTCCTATAGTTTCTCGTACAACCATATCAGAACAGAAGCCCGAGTCACCCAGCTGTGATTTAAGATCGACTGGCATCTTTATCCCTTTTTTGTTCGTGATCATTATTTTCTTTAGTTATGATCAATATTGAACTTTTTCGAAATGAAATGACAATAATCAAACGTGCAGGCAGATTTTTGAAAAGTATTCGGAATTGACAGGGTGCCCCTTTGGAACAGTGTTCAGAAAATGTGAGAAAATGAAAGTTATGTAAGCTCTCACATAAAGCATTGAAGATTGGAATCTGAGTGTAAAAAAGCTACCCGTCTCCCAATGATAGGCAGGGATACACACCATGACTCGAATAGACTCAGCGAACTTTAACACCTATGATATTACGAGTGCTTTGCACGTGTCGAACTTCAAGAAGGAACTACTACAACAGTTGTGGACATAATTCAATACCACCGGCAAAGTCCAATGCTGGCAACTTCTGAGAAAATAATGTTCACTCATGGAATTTGGTCTTTGAATGGCTGGCGGGAAAATTCATTTATTCTCCTGTTGCACCCTCAGCTGAAACATGTTAAAATAACAACGCAGATTTGTTGGAGAACCTGACAAGAATTATTGGGCTAGCACTGTATGTATTCTTGTATATTTACTTTAATTTTAATATAAATGTAAACATGCATGCTGTATAATCTATTGCAATTTTAAAATATGTTAGCTGAGGATGCGAGGGGGGCTATTATACCTTGTGAAACACGCAAGGAACTGTAAAAAAGGCTGGTATTTGAATAAAATTGGCGATCACAAGAAAACCACAATTTATGTGGTATTATCATCAATATCCTTCAAAATCTACGTTCAAATGAAGGATTTGAAGAAACTATGAAAAAAGCAATAGTAGCAGCAGAGGATTTTGATTTTTGCTCTTCAAGTCAGTAGATCACTGTAGAGTTGCGCCCCTACGAACAGCACAAAGGATGAAACCCACCTCCGTCGTTATTGCTATGTTTGTGCCGGTGAAAGTAGCGTTTGTGCTATTGAAAGCATCTTGGAAGATGAAGGTGCAGTCACTTCCACATGTCATGATATCATTAGATCCGACGACAAGAGCTGAAGCCCC
Organism: Lepisosteus platostomus; assembly: GCF_059453375.1. Lineage (NCBI taxonomy): Eukaryota > Metazoa > Chordata > Actinopteri > Semionotiformes > Lepisosteidae > Lepisosteus > Lepisosteus platostomus. The sequence goes on from NW_028291474.1 coordinate 71,485, forward strand.
CGGCATTTTCCAAGCCAGCAATGTGAGGAAGATGGAGCTGGTGGAAGGTAGCGTGGCCGAGCGGTCTAAGGCGCTGGATTTAGGCTCCAGTCTCTCTGGGGGCGTGGGTTCGAATCCCACTGCTGCCAAATGTTAAATTTTTAAGACCTGCAATACGATCAGTAAAAGCGCTTTTTGTTAGGCTGGGGGAGGTGTTTAGAGATAGACTTTCTAAAAGACAAGCTTAACATCAAGGCAGAAAAAATATTTTGTTTTCTCAACAGAAATTCTCTTTGGCACGTTCAGCTTTATGTAGGGAACAACATCTGCCGAGATCACTTTTGAGGCAGTGCACATGATAGTGTACCGGCAAGTACATTTAATATTGGCTGTGGTGGTGAGCTGCTTTTGTCTGTGAAACTTTTAATTCTTCACGCCGAATCGTTGGCAGGGGTAAAGCTTATTAAATCTTTGAACATAGCGCTCCATCAGAAGTACTTTGTTCGTGATCAAAAGAGATCAGAGGATTAACTTCATGAATTCACATAGCATACCTTACAGGAAAGATTTAAAAGGGGAATTGATTGTGCTTCCTGATGTTGTTCCTGTGGTTTCTTTGGATACAGAGGTGAATGTTCTTTGACGTTCTGCTAGAGTATCCACTGGGTGGGTTTTATCGATTAGCTTGGATAGGTCATCAGTGCTCCGTCTCTGGAAAATAATCAGCACTGTTTTTTCCTGTGCTGTCTTTTAAAACATATAAGATCACGAGTTTACAGATTTCTCCAAATAACAACTATACATTTTAACCCAGCGGTTAGCATTCCTTCAATCCAATAGTTTTACTCTGGGTTAAAAGCAGTGCAATATACAGAGAGATGATATTCAAATATTTCAACGTTCTGTTGGATTACCTGTATGGAGATATCGCTCAGAATTCCTAATATGATTTTGAGTTCAGTTTTGCTTTACTACTTTCAGAGTCTTTTATTGACCTTGCTGAAGCAGAGAAGTGACATAATCACAAATGCGACCTACCTGTGCTGCTGTTTCTGGTTAATAATTATTATTGCGAGGAAAAAAAAAACAGCTCCTTGCATTAAGAGCAAGAGCAACCAACGCGCTCTCTTGTTGAGTTGGGTTTTTTCCGTGGTGCTCTTCCTCAGATGCAAAGTTATTTGGCGAGCAAGGACCTCTGAGAAGGAGCCTGAATCCGTCAAGAACTCTGAAATTCTAATATCGCACTACCGTCTTGTGTACAGAGATCTGCTTCTTCCTTTTTGAGTGTTTTGTTGTTTAAGAGCACACTTCCTTCCTCGAATGTTAGTTTCAGGAGATGTGTTACCAGATCACAGATCATCTTGAAAAGATTTGGGGATGCACTGGCTCAGTTATTTGAAGGAACCTATACCACCAACGCACTTCTGAGAAGCATCTGCACATTTTCGCAATCCTCTCTCTCACCTACAAAGTTATGAAGACACAGATGACCAACAAAACTAATTTGATTCACTCAAGGCTTCACTCTTCTGTTGTGATGTTGTTTTAATTAGTGTTAGCTGTGATGAGGTGTTGTTTCTGTCTCTTAAAGTTTAAGAGTCTGCTCCTTTCTTCCTGGTATAGAAATAACATGTTCCATCTTTGTTTACAAACACCACTGTAAATTATTTGTTCATCTCTAAAGCCTGTGTGTATTGACAAGGCAATTCAAAAGCACATATTAAATAAGAACACGATCCTTCTTGTTACCATTCACGTGGTTGGAGCGTTGTTTCGCCCTTTAACGTTCTTCTACAATATTTACAAAAGGGCTTTATCACTGGAGTTGTGTGCATCGGTCCATGAACATCAACTGTACTGCTGTTTTTCTATGCGTAATTTAATCGCAAGCACTTAAAAGATGCAAAAAGGTTTCAAAGAAAACATAATTGAAAGACAGTCGAGTAAGGAGGTAGAAAAACGCACTCCCCCGTTGAAGAATCAACCACCGTTGCCCATGTGACTGGATATAAAAATAAATTATTAATTTCAATTATTCATGAAGGGTGGATTGTGGTCAGTGAACATATTCAAATCTTTAAGTCAGTTCCACCATCTGTGTCATAGGGGATGTAGCTCAGTGGTAGAGTGCATGCTTTTCATGTATGAAGCCCTGAGTTCAATCTCTGGCATCTGTAGATGTCTTAAATTATTGTGCTCACATCGCAATCTTCTGTTGAGTAAGAACTCTTTGCTCGTGTTCATAGAGAGCCAGGTTTACACAATTAAATTCAGTCACACACGAAGTGCTACAGTGTTGCTCTGCCATTTTAAATGTACCTCCAAAGCATTTTGTTCTGTTAACTACCAAATGATTTGAACTAATTTTACGTCATATTCAGGAAATCCAGAGAAGGTCATCAGACTTTTAGTGGCTGTTGAAGAAAACACCTGTTGAATCTCACCAGGGATTTCTTGAGAGATCATTCAGCGAGCAAGTCCTCCCTCTGGACTCCAAACATTTTGGGTTAAACCGTTATTCACATACTCTAACGAAGAGAAACGTTAGTGTCTTCCGGTGTGTGAGCCCATTTCTCAAAAAAAAAAGTAATATAAATTGAATTGGTCTACTTTTTAGGCTTGCATAGTCTTATTCATATTTCAGTTAAATCTTTTTTTCTGTAGTAACATCAGTTGATATTAATATTACTCCTGATTTATAATTGTTTGTAATGGTTGATCTTAAGTAATTTTGTAATTAGTTTCAGTTTTGAAAAATCATGCAGAGAATCTACCAAAACTGGTAATGTTCATATAATGTGTAATGCAATAGCAGCATTTTGGGTTGAAAACAAAAAGTATATCTTGGTATGAATCCTAACACTTCATAGGCAGCGTTCTAGGACTTCTCGCTTCAGATAAAGTTGTCAATACATCATAGATTTCTACTCAATCAATATCAGCAGTGTTATCGCTACCGAACGCTAAATATAGATCCTGGCAATACTTCGTGAGATCTTCGTAAGAAAATCCAAAATACTACGGAAGGAATCAAATTTATACGTTTCTTTGGATCGAGAAGATGATCATTATGAGACTCAAAACATGCCTGTCTTTTCTTTTTTCGAGGACAAATGAATTATTGAGGTGTAAAAATGGGTTCAAAACCAAAATCACCTGCTATTGCTGCTGTTTCTTCAAATCCTTCAACTGATCATCGATATCGAGGAATAATATATAGTTTCTTCAAATCCTTCAACTGATCATCGACATAGAGAAATAATATTATACAAATTGTGGTTTTCTTTTAATTGCCAATTTGACTGTAATTACATCTTCGTTTACAGATGTCTTGCATGTATCACAAGGTATAATAGTCGTCGTGCGTCCTCAGTTAAAATGTTTTAAAAAGTACGACAAAAGTACAACATTTATGGTTACATCCATATTAAAATGAAGCTAAATATACCAAGATATTAAAATACAATTGTACAGTCCTAACTTAATAATGCCTGTGAAGTTTTCCAACAAATCCGAACTGTAATTTTGAAATATTATAGGTGAGAATGAAAAGAGAGTACAAAGATCAAATTCAATGAGTGAAAATGCACCAGTAGTTCTCTAAACTGAGTTTCTTCCCTGAAATGACTTGCTTGCGAAGCACCAAGCAGCCTTGAACGGTTCGCGGAAATCAAATATATAGTACAGATGGATTCAGAGTGTGCTTTCCAACTTTTGTGCAACATTTTCCTTTGATAGGGCAGAGTTGTCTTCACAATCTGGGTTAAATAAAAAGGTGTGACATCAGTGTTAAACAGCTTTCCTTCTTGGGGAACAACGGTTGTGTTCCATATTTCTAACTATTTTGGTTTCAAGATCGCAATTTAGTGTGAAACATAAAAGCCAGCTGGATAAGCTTGATTAATTTCCCTCACGGGATCAATAAAGTATCTATCTATAAATCTCTTACATGTCATTTACAATGGCCTTTCAACTAATAGCCCGTGCAGGGATCAAACCCCAGCTGTTGGTACGAGTTGCATAAGGCCCTGTAACGTGCAGATAAGAAACTAACCTCTGCTTCTTCATTATATACACAGTGAGCTATATATGCGAGCTTACTGCCCCTGCGGGCTCTGTATTTGATTGCGGTGGAGATCGGCCGTGGAGATAAAGTGAGACAGGTGTGTACATTAAAAGGCTCATAGCGTCCCTGGGAGGGCTCAAACCACCACCCTTTTTGTTAACAACCGAGCCACAAAGACTCATGTACAGCTTAACACTCCTCGGTCTCAGTGAAAGTGATACACTCCGTAAAATTTCAGGAGATTAATTTGTTTTTAAAGGAAAATCACCAACAGTGGCCGAGATCTACTGGAGTTTTTCATTCTATACTCATTCTAGCCTTTAATTTTGAACTGTGTATTACAGCATGTTAATCATCAGTCATTAAAATGTTGGTATATTTTATGAAAGCAAGATTGCTCAGTTGGACAAAAGTACACAACCTACCTTTATCAGAAATATTTATGCATCAAAGCCTTTACTGAAGATGTTACTAATAGTATTAATAATGGATGACTTTGGACAAGCTGTATACTCAAAGTATAATTTCTTTAGCACATTTGTACAAGCACTTGGAATCTGTCCAAGACATACTTTGTCAGGCATTTTGTTTTACTTCAACGGGCATAAAAACTTCCTTGCTTTTAACAGGGCGTTTCATAATTTCTAGCTACGAAAATGATTTAAAATGCGACACCTGTCATTCAACTAGAGCTTAAAATATCACAAGGAAAAATACACACCGGTATTCCATTTCTCCCTAAACATTGTAAGCTTCGAAGTCTTTAACTAACGTGATACCGGAGTCAACAAGCATACTTTTAGAATTTGATTAAAAGGGAATATAATATGGAATCGCGTATCTAAAGAATTTAATAATGGTATGATTATATCCATGTACTGCGACAGGGCTGTGTAGGGCTGTTTCGCCTGCCTGCTCATGCGAGCTGTCTTGTAGCCTACTGGTCTAGGTGCGTGACTACCAGCTGGCAGGTTGTGTGTTCAAATCCATCTGGTGCTGGACTTTTCATTTTTATTTATTTTTTAATCGCGTAACATAAACATATTACCGTATGCAAACTGTACTGTATACAGTATGTATATGTATATTTAATGTCTTAACTGTGCCCGTTTAATTGAATTTAAAAAAATTATTTAACACGAACATCAAGCTGTTTACATCTTCCGCCTGAGAACAGTCACCCGTTGCTACCCAACGCAGAATGGTGATTGGCTGACACTATCTGACACCCCTCTGATTGGAGAAAAAAGACGTGCTGGTTTGCTATACATACTGTACCAGGAAGAGGATTTCTTTCTATGCAAAACGTGTATTTTAAAAGTTTAAGAAGTAAAAACCTTACAGCGTACACAGATTTCTAAACTGATCAGGATCGTTATCTTTGTCTTATGCATAATAATGTTCACCGCTCTGTCCAGCAAATTAATAATAAACTTTATTTTATATAGCGTTTTAAACGAATAAGTAATTAGATTGCTCATAAACCTAATCACTTGCTTTTTCTTTTTATTTAGGCTCAGATTTCAACTATAGATCGTATTATTAATAACCATAATAACAACCAACCAACAAAAACAACCATATAAACATAATGGTGGTGCTGGACCTTCCAGTTTTATTTATTTATTTTTTAATCGCGTAACATAAACATATTACCGTATGCAAACTGTACTGTATACAATATGTATATGTATATTTAATGTCTTAACTGTGCCCGTTTAAGTATTGAATATTCATATCTAATTTTACCACTGAAGGGAAATCTTAACATAAACATACAGTATATGGCTGGTCTCGGTACTTTAAAGAAAAAAATACACACCGGTATTCCATTTCTCCCTAAACATTGTAAGCTTCGAAGTCTTTAACTAACGTGATACCGGAGTCAACAAGCATACTTTTAGAATTTGATTAAAAGGGAATATAATATGGAATCGCGTATCTCAAGAAATTAATAACGATATAATTATATTCATGTTGCAAAAGAACTGCAACGGACATAAAAACTCCCTTGCATGGTTTCATTACGACCAGAATCGGTCTTGAGATATTTTTAACTTGATTTACAGTATTTGAGAGGTATGTCTTAACACCGATACTACAGTGCTACTCCAAGGCGTTTTACGGGAAGAGACGGGGTGCTTCTGCCGCCCCAGCTTCCAAAGAGCGAAGGGTAAGCAAATACAGCAGACTTCATCTGAAATACGCGATTATAGCGCATATTACAAGGTATTATTGCCGTTTTGAATTTCAAATTCAATTATAATTATTTCTTCGTAGCCTGTTCTTCAAGAAAACACCGCACGGGCGAAACGATCTACCACCAGGACAGTAAAAAAGAAAGCGGTAAGACGGAAAAAAAGAAAAGTTTATTTTGACTTCTGTTCCGCGACTGATGAATACTACTGTGTGACTTTATTTCTTACATGAATTATGTTATTTTGCCACAGGCCGTGGGTCTCTGCTCTCGGCCACTGGCCAGGGTGCCAACCTGTAGAAGCAGCACCTGTATGGAGACATTTCGGCAGCAGCGGGAGCATTACGATGCATTACTGGGGAGGATTGGGAGGCTAGAGTTCCAGCAGTCAAACAGTTGAGCAGCTGTCTCCCGAAAAGTGCCTCTCCCCGCCGCGCAGGCTGCAATGCCTGGCGGAAGCTCTGCCCCCCGCAGAGCACACACCGCCTCAGGACACTCCATCCCGGCCTCTCTGTTCACCACCGCATGGGAATTGGTTGATGCTGTCCCCGCCAGCTATCTCCCCCCAGGAAGCACAGCGGAATTCACAGACGCCAGTGGGACGAATAATTCTCCCAGATGTCCAACTGCTACCCATCACCCAGGAGATGGAGGGGGGGTTGTACTTGCAGTGCATCGGCATAGACGGGAAAGCAAGAGCCGACCGCTACGCCGCCCTCGTGCTTCGAAATCTTGTGACTTAAAAGAATTCGTGATCGGATCAAGGAAATGCTTCGTAGGAGGAGGCGGTCTTTTCCTCTTGTCTAACAGTCTGTCCACAAACAAAACATTCCTGTTAGACAAGAGGAATTGAAAAAAAAACAATGTTGTCAATGAAAACCGGTGTGTGTGTCTCTCCCTGCTGGATCGAGTTTGCGATTGTCTGGTCTTTAAATTCTGGAGATACGCGATTCCATATTATATTCCCTTTTAATCAAATTCTAAAAGTATGCTTGTTGACTCCGGTATCGCGTTAGTTAAAGACTTCGATGCTTACAATGTTTAGGGAGAAATGGAATACCGGTGTGTATTTTTCCTTGTGATATTTTAAGCTCTAGTTGAATGATAGGTGTCGCATTTTAAATCATTTTCGTAGCTAGAAATTATGAAACACCCTGTTAAAAGCAAGGAAGTTTTTATGCCCCATTGAAGTAAAACAAAATGCCTGACAAAGTATGGCTTGGACAGATTCCAAGTGCTTGTACAAATGTGCTAAAGAAATTATACTTTGAGTATACAGCTTGTCCAAAGTCATCCATTATTAATACTATTAGTAATATCTTCAGTAAAGGCTTTGATGCATAAATATTTCTGATAAAGGTAGGTTGTGTACTTTTGTCCAACTGAGCAATCTTGCTTTCATAAAATATACCAACATTTTAATGACTGATGATTAACATGCTGTAATACACAGTTCAAAATTAAAGGCTCAAATGCTGTACATGAGAGGTTAAGCTCCCCCTGGCGGTTTTACAAGGCGACGCCGGATAGTTAGTCACGTGACACACGTGAAATGCGTGATACCGCGTGATACTGTGACACGCCCACCGGGGTATGCCGCGAAATACCTCACCCATTTTGAATGGCTGCATCTGTACCATAGTGCGTTTTTTTTTACTCCCTGGCGGAAACGGGCTTCCATTGGTTCTCAGTGCTGCGAAGCAAAAGCAATCTCTGAGAAATCAGACAAATTATTATCAGAACATGTCAAAAGCTGATCATTATTTCTTTACTGGGAAGCAAAGAAATGCTTGTATTACACATTTTAATATGACATGCAATTACACATGAAAATTAGTAAAATTATTATTGTAAAATTACGTGTTGATAGAACAGCCCCCTCGATAAAAGAAAGTGTGGACGGACTTGTCGCATGTTCCGTACTCTGTCTGACAGCGAGTTTAACACACTGTCCTTGGAAATTAGAAACGAATTGAACAATAAATTAATCTGAGCAAATTTTACACGTGTGGGTGATTTCATTCTGTCGAAATTACGTGGAACTCCTCCGCTGGGGTCAGATACACACGGGAAAGTGTTCAGGCGGCTTCACGGAGTCCCGCCTCAGACTGGAAGCAGGTTCTAATTAGACGCTGAGAACAATTCGGGTCTCTGTGTGTAATTGATTGTGTTGATTGAGCGGTAGTGCGACCATGTGTGTGGTAGCATAGTCCTGCTAGTATAAAAACCTAGTCACCGCGTTCACACTTTATGCTCTCTTGCTTCAACACAGTTTGGTGGTTTATGTGTCTTACTTCTGTAGTAGTTTAGCGGGACGTCAATTTGGCAATGCGCTCATTTCTCTTTATGCTGTGCCTGTGTGCAGGGGCCGGGCTCCCCGCACTGATCTCCGCCGGGCCGGCTGGCTGGGACTCTCGGGAATTAGCGCTCCAGGCCGACCTCCCTGGAGCCGAGGGTCAGTCGGCTCCTGTTCGGCTTCAGCTGTCGGCCATCGGAGGTGACCTTGGGCAACTGCAGCGTCAGCCGAACCACACGCAGTTACTTCTACTTCATCTACGGGCTTCACGAGTGCGGCACCGAGCGATCGGTAAGCGGGTCTTCATCTACAGGCAGTGTATCGATGTGTGCTGTAGGGCCAGTATCGGGGTTGCCTTTCCTGGGAATATCCCTTCCTCTGTGACCCTGCAGGTTGTCCAGGGCCGCCTGGTGTACTCCAGCACTCTCAGCTATGCCCCGCCCTCCTCCAGTGCACCTGTGTATCGCTTCATTCCCTTCTCTGTGCCAGTCAAGTGCTCCTACAACAGGTAGGCAGGGCTCTGCTGCTGCTGAGAAGCCGCTGGGAAAGTGTCCAGAAGCCCCTCATCCCCTCTGTCCTGCAGGTTCCACTACTCCTACAAGGTTGGCTATGTCCCCACGTGGGCCAGGAGAAGGACCTTCTTCAAGGACCTGAAGAACAAGCACAGCTTTGTCCTGCTCACCACCAACTGTAAGCTCCTTGAGCGAGTGGCTCCACCTGCCTGCAGGGGGTGCTGTGTGCAGGTGTAATGCTGCCTCTCTCTCCAGCCTACTGGGTCCGGCTCTCTCCCATGGATGAGTACTTCCTGGGTCAGCCCATGTACTTCCAGGCCACTGCCTACTTTGCCACAGCGGAGCAGTGGCTGTACATCCACTCGTGTTATGTAACGGAGAAACCAGACCAGCACTCCCAGCCCCGTTTCCCCGTGATCGACAACTTGGGGTACGGCCCCTTCTGGGAGGGGAGGTGGGCAGGAGCCCCGAGAGCCTGCAGGGGTTCATCCTTGTCCTTGTCCTCCAGGTGCATGGTGGACAGCAAGGCAGATGGCTGCCTGTCCAGGTTTGTCCCCTCCAAGCAGAAGGATGTGCTCCGCTTCACAATTGATGCCTTCCTCTTCCAGAAGAAGCTGTCCAGGAAGGTACTGCTCTCAAAGGCTGCTCAGCCTTCTTGCTGTACTGATCCATTGTCTGCTTTTTCATCCATGATCTAGATGTGAACCAGACTGTGGCAGCTGTAGTGCCTAGAGCTGCCAGCTTGCCTTCACTGATGGCAGAAGGTCCTTCTCTGTCCCTCTATTGGCCTTGATCCCTTAATGCTGTGACCTTCCCTCTTGCAGCATGAAGTGACTGAGCTGTACATGCACTGTCATGGCTGTGGCTCCTGCTAAAGCAACACCAGGGACCAAGTCCTGCACCTACAACAGGGAGGCTAAGAGGTACTTCTGCAAGGAGCCTGCTGAGGGTGCTCTGGGACATGCCAGGTTTAGGCCTCACCTGTCCTCCTCCTCTCCTCCAGGTGGGAGGAGCTGTATGGTGACCATGAGGTCTGTGCCTGCTGTGAGTCCAGGTGTGCTGGCAGTCGGAATGAAGGTGGGTCTGGTTCTCTATCCCTTGTGGATGCATCTCTGCCCAAGAGACAACCATGCTTGGACAACTGAGGAATGATCCCGTGCTGGACAAAGGGACTGTTTAGATGAGTAGACTGTGGGTCTCTGGGTATAGCGGATCCCTCACTCCTGGGTGCTGCTTGTCCACAGGTACCAGGAGCCTGGTGACCAGTAGTCGGGTGGCTGTGGCACCAGTAGAAGCTCCTCTGGATGTGGGAGCTGACTGGACTGAGGATGAGGAAGGAGACCCTCAGAGCTCCAGTGAAGATGTGGAGGGAGCAGAGGACTTTGGAGATGTTGGCCAGTGGACAGGTAGGGTCTGGCAGGAGGAGCTCCTGTAGGGGTGGTGTCCTGCAGTGTAGCTGGATTGTTCTCCTTCCTCCCCAGGTGCCTGAATGAAGGCTCCAGCCTGGCCCTTGTGACTCTCCTGCCTCCACTTGCCTTGTAATGGCAACATCTCAATAAAGCTGTGAAAGACCCTCCTGCCTGCCCTTGTTTCTTTATGGTTTATAGGTTTGATTGGGGTGGAGGAATTCAAGGGAAGTATTTGTGGGGGTTCCCCTTTCAAGAATGCTTCCCGTATTGCTGCCAATGAGGACTGAAAATGGCTGGAGTAATAAAGTGTTGTACTGGGGGAAGATAGCCGCACTATTCCTTGGGCAGGTCATTGTGACTTTTTTACTGGGGGAGAGACAGAGGTGTTCAATATACTGGCAGTCCTCCTGTTTCCGAGAGGGGTAGTGCTTATGGAGTGTGAGTTGCTACTGTAGTGCCCAGTAAGAGTGAGATCTGGTGTCCTATTCTAGGCTGCACAAACTGACTAAAAGAAACACAAGGAAGGGATTGTCAACAGGGGCTTGGTGTAAAGTAGGCCTTCCCTTCCTTAGCAGAGGAACAATTCTGGTGCCCAAACATCAGTGAATAAAGGTACAGTTAGAATCTTGGAGGTCTTGTCTTATGGGTGTTGGTTTCACAGTATTGGACAGTCACGGGAAGTATTAGGATTGAGACTGGAGATCCCAGTACTTGATCCGGAAGACAAGTGTTCACAACCACCTCTACCAGCAGTACAGACTGTGTAGATTGAGACTGAACGCTTACTACACAAAGCCTCTCCACTGTTTCAGTGTCCCATGTCATGAATTTCAAGCGAATCCTAGTCTCCCATTGTGACTACCTATAATTTGCACAAATCCTGCTGGCCCACTGTTAATTTTTAGCCCTACTGCAATGCCCTATTAAAGTTTCAAAGATTTAGGATAAACTATTTAGTATAATGGTTCCAAAGGTGGCTTCGCAAAGCACTTGAAACAATTACAATTAGAATACACAGGATAAAACAATTCCAATAGACAGAGGAGACCATGGATGGTGGTACTAAGGAAAGTAGAAGCAGAGGGGTGAAGAATGGAACCAGTTCAGTAAAGGCTCTTCTACAGAACAAGGTGTTGAGTCTGAATTTGAAGGAGTTTAGGAAAGGTGACTCTGGTATCCTTGGGGAGAGAGTTCCAGAGCTTGGGGGCATAACAGGAGAAGGCCTTGTCACTCATACAGTGTAGATGGGCGTGGGGGACAGTTAGGAGACCAGAATAAGAAGAGCGAAGGTTCTGAGGTGGGGAGTAGGGTGATAATAGATCAAACTGCTACTGAGGTGCAACTGAAATGTGACGGCATGTTCTACAATTTATGCAAGAAAGGGTAATGTTAGGCTTTTATGGACCGTTGGTACAACAGCAGTGCTCAAGGATTCATTTCTAATATTGAGGACAATGGGTTATATACCCATCGTTCTTACCAAAGGATCAGAGACCTTTTGCTATATAAAAAGACTCCTTTCCACCACTAATTTATACAGGTTTGGTTCATTTGGGTTTTATGTCTGGTTTCTGGTTTCTGTCGCTGGGCGCTCACCCTGCGGTCCATATGGGTCCTAATGCCCCAGTATATGGTAGTGGCAATTTCCCTAAGGAAACAAATACTCCACATTAGTCTGAATGCCACATTCTTCATTGGTCCCATTACATCACAGAAAAACAAAACTACTCACTCTTTAATCTCGTCTAATCCAAGACGCACCGAATATCACAGTCTTCTTTTAACAAGCGTGCTGTGATTCCTCTATGTAGCAGAAATGACAACCGAGGAGCCGAGAGATCATTTCAGCATTTCGCGTCGGAACGGAAAACACAAACGACCAACTTGGAATGACTTGCTTTTGACGCTTTTCAAAGCGTTCTTTGTGCACGACGACTGCGCCACCAAGCAAACTACATAAATATGAGAAAACACACAAGAGAGTTGTCACTCAGAGTGTCGAAGGGTCAATGTATACTGGGGCTCAGTTGAAATGCAACGTCAGGACTTTTCCGAATTATGTCACACGAAGAGAGCAAAGCCCTTTCCGCCCTGCCGCGTGTGTCTCGGTAACTCGCTGTGATCGTATAGTGGTCAGTACTTTGCGTTGTGGCCGCAACAAACCCGGTCCGAATCCGGGTCAAGGCAGAATAGGGGCGTCGGCTTTTACTACTCGCACGAATGAAGGCAAAAAAAAAGCCAATCGATGTGAACGAACGGCGCTTTACAGAGGAGTACTGCCTGACTGGATCGTTGATGAACGACAGAGGCCACTCCGACCTCTTCTCGGTTTTCTTCAATGACTTACTAAGGATCTTCTTCACATTTGCCCATGCAGGGGAAGCCAGTTACACCAAAGCAAACGCAGGAAAGTGCATTTCAAGCAGAGACCAGGAGGGACTTGTTTACACCGAGAGTGGGCGGAGAATGGAACAATGCGCCCAGCCCTGTTGCTGGAGCCGATTCTTGATGAGCTCTTGGGCTCACTAAGAGGCCCCCGCTGGATGCTAATCTTTCTGTTGTTCTTGCAGGTCCTGCGCTGCTTTTAATAATAATAATAATAATTGCTTACACTTATATAGCGCTTTTCTGGACACTCCACTCAAAGCGCTTTACAGGTAATGGGGACTCTCCTCCACCACCACCAATGTGCAGCATCCACCTGGATGATGCGACGGCAGCCATAGTGCGCCAGAACGCTCACCACACATCAGCTATCAGTGGGGAGGAGAGCAGAGTAATGTAGCCAATTCATAGAGGGGAATTATTAGGAGGCCATGATTAGTAAGGGCCAATTGGAAATTTGGCCAGGACACCAGGGTACACCCCTACTCTTTTCGAGAAGAGCCCTGGGATTTTTAATGACCACAGAGAGTCAGGACCTCGGTTTTACGTCTCATCTGAAGGACGGCGCCTGTTTACAGTATAGTGTTCCCCTCACTATACTGGGGCATTAGGACCCACATGGACCACAGGGTGAGCGCCCCCTGCTGGCCCCACTAACACCTCTTCCAGCAGCAACCTTAGTTTTTCCCAGGAGGTCTCCCATCCAGGTACTGACCAGGCTCACACCTGCTTAGCTTCAGTGAGTTGCCAGTTGTGAGTTGCAGGGTGATATGGCTGCTGGCACCGACAGAGCCGACAGAGCTCGACCTGGTCTGTCGGCACAGCCCAATTGCAAATGATCGGCTCCGCGTACAGAAGGAACGTGCGTTTGGTACAAGAGTGCACGAAGGCACCGGAAATACATTGGGAACAAATGACCGGTCGCTCAAGACCTCTGTGAAGTACAGGAGCGTGCAAAACGAGGCTGTTTCCGCCCGGTCTCGAACCGGGGACTTTTCGCGTGTTAGGCGAACGTGATAGCCGCTACACTACGGAAACCTGTAGGGACTGCTGCTGGTGTCTCGCTTGCGTTTCGGGCTGAGAAAGGGACGCGTCACTTTAGGCAGGTGGCGCTGGAGAGAGGAACAAAGGGCGCGATGAAACAAAATGCCGAAACCCGGGATCGAACCAGGGACCTTTAGAGCTTCAGTCTAACCCTCTCCCAACTGAGCTATTTCGGCAGTGCGCATAGCCCACAGCCACCTGCTCCAGCCTTCCTGTGTTGTGGCATGAGCGCACCAAGAGTAGCGGGAGAGTGTTGCAGGAACGTCACTCAGAAGGAAAGCCACCCAGCTGCGCCCTCTGAGCTCTGTCCAGCGCATCTTCCTCGCATTGACTCCTGCCTGCGACGGGCAGGAAACAATTAGCAAGAACAGAACGACACGCCATGGGTGTCTCATGACCGCACCTTAGGTTGTGACACGTGCAGGTGTGAGGGGTTGCCGGGCTACTTTGGAGCAGAGCTTGGGCGGAGGGGGGGCGGGAAAGCAGACAAAGAGGTGACACCTCAAGGTCTGCACGATCACAGCTCTCCGCCGCCCCAGGCTTCCGCTCGATAAGCTACTGGACACACCCGCCCCTCCTCACACAGACCGTGGAAAAGCCCCCGAGTGGGAGGGCTCGCTCTTCCTCCCAGGAGCTCTTGGACACGACGCCCAGACAGGGCGCGGGGACCCGCCGCCTGCAAACACGGCTCCAGGCAGGACTCCACTCCGCAGGAGCCGCAGAGCAGAGGAGATGAGGGCAGCTTAGCTCCTGTGCAGAGACCTGAGCTGTTGTTGCTGTGGATGCTGTCTTTTCTGCACTCGGGGTAGGAGTGAATGTTGAGTTGCACTTAGAAATGAAGCAGAGCACTTCAACGGCACGGGTGTGTGTGTGTGTGCGCCCTGGTGATTCTGGGAGACAGATCGAACCTGGGCTAAAAGAGAGGGGGCTTAGCCCTCTTCCATTTGCTAGTTCAAAGTTGTACAACCCCTTTGTATCTGCTAGGCGGCGCAGTCGTCGTGCACAAAGAACACTTTGAAAAGCGTCAAAGGCAAGTCATTCCGAGTTGGTCGTTTGTATTTTCCGTTCAGACGCGAAATGCTGAAATGATCTCTTGGCTCCTCGGTTGTCATTTCTGCTCCGTAAAGGGATCACAGCACGCGTCGGCTTCCAGCATGCTGGGTCGGGACACGATGCCGGGGGTTGGAGGGAGCAATGTCTTTCTCGTTAGTATAGTGGCAAGTATCCCCGCCTGTCACGCGGGAGACCGGGGTTCGATTCCCCGACGGGGAGTAGCTTTTCTTTCACCTCCTTAGAGAAATGACTGCCTTTCACTTCTCTGTTTTCTTTCACAGCGTCGTGCACCTTTTCATTGCTCTCGCTTTCAGGAACTCGACATCAGGAAGCACATTGAAGTGAAAGCAGGAAGCGCTGCGACATGCACTGTGCAGATCCCGCCACACTAAGAGGTGAGTGGGTCTGTTCGATCACAGCGCTAGGCGAATCCCCAATCCCCTTTTGTGCGTGGCGACAAACGATGTCTGTTTCCACCCAGTTTCGAACCAGGAACCTTTCACGTGTGAGGCGAACGTGATAAGCACTACACTACGGAAACGATGGTAAGACGTGCCCAGCGGCCCAGCGCTGAGCTTCGCCAATGCGATTCAGCTGCTTCCAGTGCCTTTATTGGAGTGCGCTGATGGACCGTGCTCTCTCTCCAGAGACCAGCACGCCTGTCATGGACGGAGCAGGAAAGGCGGCGCCACATTCTACAGCCCTCTCCACGCAATCGACGAAATCGGGCTACTGAAGTGGAGAAAATCGCCTCTCCAGAAAGTTCAAATATCATCTTGGAGACTATAAGTCCTATTGCCGAAGGTCAGCCCTGTCTACCAGAGTAACCCTCCCACAGCGATGATCAGCTCGTCTCACACGCGAGAAGTTTCGGTTGGAAACAAGCGCCCCCTCTTCTCGCACGTTTTGCACGTTCGAGTAGTTTTAATGCGGCTCTTTCGTACACGGTGCTGATTTTTTGGAAAGCAGGAGGCAAAACCGAGTCGAACCGCCTGGGTGAAAACCAGGAACCCTAACCGCTAGACTATATGGCAGCGAACAACCATGCTGTTCCCGGCATCATGCAAGCAAACTACATAAATATGAGAAAACACGCAAGAGAGTTGTCACTCAGAGTGTCGAAGGGTCGATGTATACAGGGGCTCAGTTGAAATGTAACATCAGGACTTTTCCGAATTATGTCACACGAAGAGAGCACAGCCCTTTCCGCCCTGTCACGTGTGTCTCGGTAACTTGCTGTGATCGTAAAGTGGTCAGGACTTTGCGTTGTGGCCGCAACAACCCCGGTTTGAATCCGGGTCACGGCAGAATAGGGGCGTCTGCTTTTACTACTTGCACGAATGAAGGCAAAAAAAAGCCAATCGATGTGAACGAACGGCGCTTTACAGAGGAGTACTGCCTGACTGGATCGTTGATGAACGACAGAGGCCACTCCGACCTCTTCTCGGTTTTCTTCAATGACTTACTAAGGATCTTCTTCACATTCGCCCATGCAGGGGAAGCCAGTTACACCAAAGCAAACACAGGAAAGTGCATTTCAAGCAGAGACCAGGAGGGACTTGTTTACACAGAGAGTGGGCGGAGAATGGAACAATGCACCCCACCCCGTTTGCTGGAGCCGATTCTTGATGAGATCTTGGGCTCACTAAGAGGCCCCCGCTGGATGCTAATCTTTCTGTTGTTCTTGCCGGTCCTGCGCTGCTTTTGAGCCGACAGAGCTCGTCCTTGTCTGTCGGCACAGCCCAATTGCAAATGATCGGCTCCGTGTACAGAAGGAACGTGCGTTTGGTACAAGAGTGCATGAAGGCATTACTTCTCCCAACCAGTTGATATCAATTTAATTCCTAAGGGTTATGTACTTGTTTTGAGTATCTAATGTAGAAGTTGTAAACAAGTTCAATTACGAAACGGTCTAAATGAATGATATACCGAACTTATGTCCTCTTGATATGTGTAACTCTTTGTAACTGAATGAATTTATATCATTTGTATTCTGATAACCCTTACGATAAGATCTGTTAGGTTTGCATGCATATTTTATAACTTAATAAATGTATCCTCGTGTATTAGTACCTGTGTGTGCTTTGTTTGAGTTATATCGCATGGTTGGATTCTAATACCATTAAAATAATCAATTTTGTGATTTACTGCTACAATTAATAATTGTCCCAGTAAATGCCCAAACCCCTACAGAACTGGTGCCTCGTGAGAGCACACTACAACAGTGTGTGATCTCCTCTCCCAGCCTGAGGAGCAGACAGCGAGCCTGTCTCTCAATAATACTAATAATACAGTGTGTGATTCCCTGCCCCAGCCAGAGGAACAGACAGTGAGCCTGTCTCTCAATAATAATAATACAGTGTGTGATCTCCTTTCCCAGCCTGGGAAACAGTGAGTCAGCCTCTCAATAATTATAATACAGTGTGATCTACTGTCCCAGTCTGAGGAACACACAGTGAGCCTGTCTCTCAATAATAATAATACAGTTTGTGACCTCCTGTCCCAGCTTGGGGGACAGTGAACCAGACTCTCAATAATAATATTACAGTGTTATCTACTGTCTCAGCCTGAGGAACAGTGAGTTTATTTGTCAATAATAATAATACAGTGATCTCCTGTCCCAGCATGAGGAACAGTGAGCTTGTTTCTCAATAATAATAATACAGTATGATCTCCTGTCCCAGCCTGAGGAACAGACAGTGAACCTGTCTCTCAATAATAATACAGTGTGTCATCTCCTGTCCCGTGCCTGAGGAACAGTGAGCTTGTCTCTCAATATTAATAATACAGTCTGATCTCGTGTCCCAGCCTGAGGAACAGTGAGCCTGTCTCTAAATAATAATAATACAGTGTGGGATCACCTGTTCCAGCCTGGGGAACAGACAGTAAGCCTCTCTCAATAATAATAATACAGTGTGTCATCTCCTGTCCCGTGCCTGAGGAACAGTGAGCTTGTCTCTCAATATTAATAATACAGTCTGATCTCCTGTCCCAGCCTGAGGAACAGTGAGCCTGTCTCTAAATAATAATAATACAGTGTGTGATCACCTGTTCCAGCCTGGGGAACAGACAGTAAGCCTCTCTCAATAATAATAATACAGTGTGTGATCTCCTTTCCCAACTTGAGGACCAGAGAGGAGTGAGCCAGTTTCTCAATAATAATAAAGCAGATTATGATCTGCTGTCCCAGCCTAAGGAACAGTCAGGAAAGAGAAGGTCTTTCTATAATAATAATACAGTTTGTGATCTCCTGTCCCAGCCTGAGGAACAGACAGTGAGCATGTCTCTCAATAATAATAATACAGAGTGTGATCTCCTATCTCAGCCTGGGGAACACTGAGGCTGTCTCTCAATACTAATAATACAGTGTGTGATATCCTACCCTAACCTGAGAAACAGACAGTGAGCCTGTCTCTCAATAATAATAATACAGTGTGTCATCTCCTGTCCCAGCCTGAGGAACAGTGAGCTTGTCTCTCAATATTAATAATACAGTCTGATCTCCTGTCCCAGCCTGAGGAACAGTGAGCCTGTCTCTAAATAATAATAATAATACAGTGTGTGATCACCTGTTCCAGCCTGGGGAACAGACAGTAAGCCTTTCTCAATAATAATAATACAGTATGTTATCTCCTGTCTTAGCCTGAGGAACAGACAGTGATCCTGTCTCTCAATAATAATAATCCAGTGTGGAATGTCCTGTCCCAGTCTGAGGAACAAACAGTGAGCATGTCTCTCAATAATAATAATATAGTGTGGGATCTCCTGTCCCAGCCTGGGGGACAGTGAACCAGTTTCTCAATAATAATAATACAGTGTGATCTACTGTCTCAGCCTGAGGAACAGTGAGTTTATTTGTCAATAATAATAATACAGTGATCTCCTGTCCCAGCATGAGGAACAGTGAGCTTGTTTCTCAATAATAATAATACAGTATGATCCCAGCCTGTCCCAGCCTGAGGAACAGACAGTGAACCTGTCTCTCAATAATAATACAGTGTGTCATCTCCTGTCCCGTGCCTGAGGAACAGTGAGCTTGTCTCTCAATATTAATAATACAGTCTGATCTCCTGTCCCAGCCTGAGGAACAGTGAGCCTGTCTCTAAATAATAATAATACAGTGTGTGATCACCTGTTCCAGCCTGGGGAACAGACAGTAAGCCTTTCTCAATAATAATAATACAGTATGTGATCTCCTGTCTTAGCCTGAGGAACAGACAGTGATCCTGTCTCTCAATAATAATAATCCAGTGTGGGATGTCCTTTCCCAGTCTGAGGAACAAACAGTGAGCATGTCTCTCAATAATAATAATATAGTGTGGGATCTCCTGTCCCAGCCTGGGGAACAGTGAGCCAGACTCTCAATAATAATACTAATATACTGTGATCTACTCTTCCAGCCTTAGGAACAGACAGTGAGCCTGTCTCTCAGTAATAATACTACAGTGTTGGATCTCCTGTCCCAGCCTGGGGAACAGTGAGCCAGACTCTCAATAATAATAATAATACAGTGTGATCTTCTTTCGCAGCCTGGGGAAAAGACCGTGAGCCTATCTCACAATAATAATAATACAGTGTGTGATCTCTTGTCCCAGCCTGAGGAACAGACAGAGAGCCTGTCTCTCAATACTAATAATACAGTGTGTGATCTCCTTTCCCAGCCTGAGGAACAGACATTGAGCCTGTCTCAATAATAATACAGTGTGTGACCACCTGTCCCAGACTGAGGAAAAGACAGTGAGTTTGTCTCTAAATAATAATAATACAGTGTGGGATCTCCTGTCCCAGCCTGGGGAACAGTGAGCCAGACTCTCAATAATAATAATAATAATAATACAGTGTGATCTACTGTCCCAGCCTGAGGAACAAACAGTGAGCATGTCTCTCAATAATAATAATATAGTGTGGGATCTCCTGTCCCAGCCTGGGGAACAGTGAGCCAGACTCTCAATAATAATACTAATATACTGTGATCTACTCTTCCAGCCTGAAGAACAGACAGTGAGCCTGTCTCAATAATAATACAGTGTGTGACCACCTGTCCCAGACTGAGGAAAAGACAGTGAGTTTGTCTCTAAATAATAATAATACAGTGTGGGATCTCCTGTCCCAGCCTGGGGAACAGTGAGCCAGACTCTCAATAATAATAATAATAATACAGTGTGATCTACTGTCCCAGCCTGAGGAACAGACAGTGAGTTTGTCTCTCAATAATAATACAGTGTTATCTCCTGTCCCAGCCTGGAGAACAGACAGTGAGCCTGTCTCTCAATAATAATAATACAGTGTGTGAGCTCCTGACCCAGCCTGGGGAACATACAGTGAGCCTGTCTCTCTATAATAATAATTCAGTGTGGGATCTCCTGTCCCAGCCTGAGGAACAAACAGTGAGCCTGTCTTGAAATAATAATAATACAGTTTGGGATCTCCTGTCACAGCCTGGGGAACAGTGAGCCAGACTCTCAATAATATTAATAATAATAATACAGTGTGATCTACTGTCCCAGCCTGAGGTACAGACAGTGAGCCTGTCTCTCAATAATAATATAGTGTGTAACCACCTGTCCCAGACTGAGGAAAAGACAGTGAGTCTGTCTCTCAATAATTATAATACAGTGTGGGATCTCCTGTCCCAGCCTCGGGAACAGTGAGCCAGACTCTCAATAATAATAATACAGTGTGATCTACTGTCCCAGCCTGAGGAACAGACAGTGAGTTTGTCTCTCAATAATAATAATACAGTGCGTGATCTCTTGTCCCAGCCTGGGGAACAGACAGTGAGCCTGTCTCTCAATAATAATAATAATACAGTGTGTGATCTCCTGTCCCAGCCTGAGGGACAGTGAGCAGTCCTAATAGTTACCGCTTTCCTCATTTAGCTCAGCAGCTTTTATTTCGCCTGAAGCGCAAGCAACTTGTGAGAACAGGTTGGGTTTGCTGTTCTCAACCGGCTCGGCATCTTTGTGTCATAGCGCCGCAACGGTGTGTTTTCCTTCCTTCTCTTTTCAGCCCGGAAGAAACATTTTACTTGTTCCTTTTGTAGCCTATGCATGCCGACGCCTGTGTTGTGTTGTGGATTTTCTCCTTCTTGAATTAGTACTCCTCCTCCCTCTCTCTACCTACCTCTACCTCTCCCGCTCTCTACCTCTCCCTTTTCCCCTCCCTACCTCTCTCCCTACCTCTACCTCTCCCTCTCTCTACTTCTCCCTCTCTCCCTAACCCCCTCTCTCTTCAACTCTCTCCCTCTCCCTCGCCCTCCACCTCTCTCCCTCTCTCTACCTCTCTACCGCTCTACCTCTCTCTACCTCTCCCTACCCCTCTCTGCTCTTTCTCTCACTCTGGAGTTTATTTTCCAGACAGAAATCCAGCTCCGTCCCTCCTGTGGAAGATTGGTGATGTAGGATGAGAGCCCCTAACCGAGAGCACTGCAGCGGCAGGTTCTGTTGTCTGTTTCAAATCCGCCCGCGATGAGACACTGAGGAGAAATGAAGAGCCCTAGAAAATCACCCGGGAAAGAGACTTTCAATGTAGGAAAAAAAAGTCGTTAGTAACAGACATAATATGTTTGTTTTGTTTTTTTAATCGCTGCGATGTGTGACTAAGCTCATACGACTAAGAGTTGCCCCCTTTGTCAAGATCTGGTAACCTGCTCGTCGCTGGTGGGCCAGATCGTGTCCCCCGTCACTATACTGGGGCATTAAGACCCACACAGACCGCAGGGTGAGTGCCCCCTGCTGGCCCCACAGAGAGGGAGAGGTAGAGGTAGGGAGAGAGGTAGGGAGGGGAAAAGGGAGAGGTAGGGAGAGAGGTAGAGAGAGGGAGAGGTAGAGGTAGGGAGAGAGAGGAGGAGTACAAATTCAAGCAGAAGCCTGAGTGGAGCACTGTCGTATGAACCTGACATCAATCCCTCAACTTTCTGCATAAAGCAGTGTCTTATGGCCATGACATCCCACCCCCAGCACTCTCAGTGGAAAGCACTGTCGTATCCCACCTCCTCCGCTCTCTGCTAAAAGCAGTATCTTCAGGCCCTGACATCCCACCCCGCCAGTCTCTGCGTAAAGAAGTATCGTATGGCCCTGACACCCACCCCTCCACTCTCTGCGTTAAGCTGTGTTGTCAGGCCCTGACATCCCACCCCCGCCACTCTCTGTGTAAAGCAGTGTCGTTAACCCCTGACATCCCACCCCCGCCACACTCTACGTAAAGAAGTGTCGTATGGCCCTGACACCCACCCCTCCACTCCCTGCGTTGAGCTGTGTTGTCAGGCCCTGACATCCCACCCCCGCCACTCTCTGTGTAAAGCAGTTTCATATGGCCCTGACATCCCAACCCCGCCACTCTCTGTGTAAAGCAGTGTCATATGGCCCTGACATCCCAACCCCACCACTCTCTGTGTAAAGCACTGTCGTATGGCCCTGACATCACACCCCCACCACTCTCTGCAGAAAGCAGTGTCGTCTAGCCCTGACATCCCACCTCCGCCACTCTCTACGTAAAGAAGTAACGTATGGCCCTGACATCCCACCCCCACCACTAACTGCGTAAAGTAGTATCGTCAGGCCCTGACATCCCACTCCCGCCACTCTCTGCGTAAAGAAGTGTCGTATGGCCCTGACACCCACCCCTCCACTCTGTGCTTAAAGCAGTGACGTCAAGCTCTGACATTCCACCCCCTCCACTCTCTGCGTAAAGCACTGTTGTATGGCCCTGACATCCCACCCCCCCCCACTCTCTGCGTAAAGCACTGTCGTATGGCCCTGACATACCACCCCCGCCACTATCTGCGTAAAGCAGTATCGTCAGGCCCTGACATCCCATCCCTGCCACTCCCTGCGTAAAGAAGTGTCGTATGGCCCTGACTCCCACCCTCCACTCTCTGCATTAAGCAGTGTCAATAGGCCCTGACATCCAATCCCCGCCACTCTCTACGTAAAGAACTGTCGTCAGGCTCTAATATCCCACTTCCTCCGCTCTCTGCGTAAAGCAGTGTCGTACAACCCTGACATCCCACCCTCGCCACTCACTGTGTAAAGCAGTGTCGTATGGCCCTGACACCCACCCCGCTACTCTCTACGTAAAGAAGTGTCGTATGGCCCTGAGACCCACCCCTCCACTCTCAGCATAATGCAGTCTCGTCAGGCCCTGACATCCCACCCCCTGCACTCTCTGCGTAACGCGGTATCGTCAGGCCTTGACATCCCACCCCCTCCACTCTCTGCATAAAGCGGTGTCTTACTGCCCTGACATCCAACCTCCGCCACTCTCTGCGTAAAGCAGTATCGTCAGGCCCTAATACACCACCCCTGCTAATTTCTGCGTAAAGCAGTATCGTCAGGCCCTGACATTCCACCCCTGCCACTCTCTGCATAAAGAAGTGTCGTATGGCCCTGACACCCACCCCTCCATTCTCTGCATAATGCAGTGTCGTCAGGCCCTGACATCCCACCCCCTGCACTCTCTGGGTAAAGAATTGTCATATGGCCCTGACACCCACCCCTCCACTCTCTGCATAAAGCAGTGTAGTCAGGCCCTGACATCCCACCCCCTGCACTCTCTGCATAACGTGGTATTGTCAGGCCTTGACATCCCACCCCCGGCACTCTTTGCATAAAGCAGTGTCTTATGGCCCTGACATCCCACCCCCTCCACTCTCTGCATAAAGCGGTGTCTTACTGCCCTGACATCCCACCCCTGCCACTCTCTGGGTAAAGAATTGTCGTATGGCCCTGACACCCACCCCTCCACTCTCTGCTTAAAGCAGTGTCGTCAAGCCCTGACATCCCACCCTCGCCACTATCTGCGTAAAGTAGTATCGTCAGGCCCTGACATCCCACCCCCACCACTCTCTACGTAAAGAAGTGTCGTATGGCCCTGACACCCACCCCTCCACTCTCTGCATAAAGCAGTGTCGTCAAGCCCTGACATCCCACCCCCTCCACTCTCTGCGTTAAGCAGTGTTGTCAGGCCCTGACATCCCTCCCCCTCCACTCTCTGCGTAAAGCACTGTCGTCAGGCTCTGACATCCCACCTCCTCCGCTCTCTGCGTAAAGCAGTGTCGTACAACCCTGACATCCGTCCCCCACCACTCTCTGCATAAAGCAATGTCGTATAGTCCTGACATCCCACTCGTGCCACTCTCTGCATAAAGCACTGTCGTATGGCCCTGACACCAATCCCTGCACTCTCTGCATAAAGCAGTGTCTTATGGCCCTGACACCCACCCCTCCACTCTCGTCGTAAAGAAGTGTCGTATGGCCCTGACACCCACCCCTCCACTCTCTGCATAAAGCAGTGTCGTCAAGCCCTGACATCCCACCCCCGGCACACTCTGCGTAAAGCAGTATCGTCAGGCCCTGACATCCCACCCCTGCCACTCCCTGCGTAAAGAAGTGTTGTATGGCCCTGACACCCACCCATTGCGTTTAGGTTGCAGCTTTTCCTGGAGACCATTGTTTAAATCCCACTTCTGACAAAGGAGAAACGATAAAATCCGTATGTAGAAAGCATCTCGCATTTCACGTGTTTAATGTTAATTGTCTCAGTGGTTGCCTCAGTGAATGATGGATCTTCTCTCTTGCAGGGTGACGGCAAACTTCTTCAGAGAGGGAGTCTCCCACGCACAGCTTTTCTTCATCAAGAGCAGAGACAAAAGAAACAGACTTCAAACTGAAATTAATTACTTCTTGAGCATTTATGACCGTCTTTAAAAAGCTGAGAGCAGGCGAAAACGTCTTTCGAAATCAGGAAATGTCTGCTGACAGTAAACAGCTCCTCTTCAGTACAGTGCTAAGTACCCCTGTTTGGTGCGCGGCAGAACGGGATACGTTTCTGTGAAAGGGCTATGGTTTATTTTTTTTAATTGTTGAATCATATTGAAATGTTAAAGAACGGAGGGAAAATGGCTGTTGACCAGGATGGCTGAGTGGTTAAGGTGTTGGATTTAAGATCCACTAAGCAAATGTCCATGTGGGTTCAAACCCCACGCTTGGTATGTTCTTGTAAATATTCTGAAGTGAGAGATAACTTTGAAGACTTACACTATTTAAATGTCATTTCACTTAATTTCAGTTCTCTTCACTCCCTGGGATAACTGAACTCACAATCGCATACTGAAGGCTTTACATGCATTATCTGTGATACAGCTTCTAATAAGAATGGAATTAAAGTGTATTAATAATAAATGACATTGTTTTAAATAAACATGTATTGATAAACTTCATAATTAATAAAAGTGGTGTGACAGGAAAGCAAATTAAATATTACAATGATATTCCAAGCAACTGATGCGTAAATTCATTATGTCACGACAATTTTATTCCCACTATAAAGGGTAATATTCTAATGTAGATCCAGTGTTCCGCTTAGTCTGCTTCTGAATTTCTTCATTTCAGTCTGTCCTCTATTTCAGTAACCTCTAAAGGGCACAGGATTGGGTTCCTTGAAGTTAAGAACAGGTTAATTAAGGAGCTGTGGACTGATTTCTGCGGCGGAGTTCGTTGTAGTCTTAAGTTAAAGAATTCTTCGATTTTAAGAAAAAAGACAGGTATGTTTTGTGTCTCATGCCGATCCTCTTCTCGATCCAAATGAAAGGTTTAATATGATCCCTCGAGAAAGAAAAGAGTCAATTTCCGCCTGGAATGATTGATGGCCCGCCAAACATTTTGTAATATCCCCGGAAGTGTATACAGTAGAATCCTGGTTCGTAGCTTAAATTCAAGGTAACCAAGACTAAGGAAAAGAGTTGGAAACCTGATGTCTTACTGGGATTTAAATAACCTGGAACATTTAACTACATTGTGCAGTGTGTGCGAGGAAACAGCTCCTGTTATCCCTTCGATAGCTCAGATGGTAGAGCGGAGGACTGTAGTAGGAACACCTGGGAATCCTTAGGTTGCTGATTCGACTCCAGCTCGAAGGAAGGCGACTTTTGTGTACTTTAATCAAAGACAATAAATAACTATCACTCACAAGTTGATCAGAAGCTCAATAAATGACGAAGCAGAGGCTCCTGTTCCGAATTCCCCTCACGTCTGATGGTCTTGTTCTGACCGAGATCAATCTAAATTGGTGGAAGGGATTTTAACTAATCTGGTCTTTGAATTCAGGGACTGCTCTGTCTGCTTTGTAATTCAAAAAGAGATACCAATGTCAAGTTTTTTGTAGATAAAGTGTTGTCTGTTTTCAAAAGTTAGGCACTTAATTGGTTTTATGATTTGGTATTGATTTTGTATAGTTATATTATTACGTTTGTGCTTTCTCTGTTTTTATCGTATTGTGAACTTATATTTTAATCAAATGCTTACAAAGGCAAACAGGGCACACATTACAAGCTACTCTGCACTTTTGGGAGTATAACAGGTTCGATATAAAATCGCAAAAATGTAAAAGGGGAAAATACCCCAGACTGCGTGTGAATCCCTCCTTGAGGTAGGCTGTTGTTCTATTGTTAGATAAATACGACGTACTATGCACAAAATGCTGCATAAAACAACCTGATATTTTAATAATTATTATTTTATAATTTGATAAGTGTGAGGCCCCAGATTCAGTTCACGTTATCTTAAGTCCTAATTTTTTTTAAACATGAGATCTTCCTTTCCTCTAGTTGAAGTCACACGATGAGAGTGATTTTTTTTCCATGTTGTGATTCAAACAGTCTGACAGTTACCAAACCAGGACGGATTCTGCTGGGAGCCGGACTGAGGTCATTCTCACTCCCTGTGCTGGTACACCTTATCTAATTTTCACAATTGTGATAGACTTCTTTAAAAAAAGTAGATATAGCCCTGAAAAAAAGCATTAGCTTTATCAGTTTTTACATTAATCGATTTTGAATCTAAGATCACATTTTTAATAGGTTCAATTTATATTTAAATTGAAATATAGCGTGCATACCTAATCCACCAATGGGCAAAGCAATATTTTATGGTGGATTTGTATGGGTGTCTGTATGATACCACTACAGCACTGGCGCAGGTGCAAAGTCCACTTTCACACGACTTTTTCAGTGTCTTCTCTCTCAAATGATCCGGAGCGCAGGAGCCTATATCGTTCAAATGTTATTGATTGCTGATCGTTCAGCGGGGGTCCGGATGTGTCTGTGCGGCTGAAACTGGACGGTACCGTCCCAGTGGGCAGTGATTCGTCGAATATACGTATATATCGCGGCGAAAATACGGCTATACGTATATATACGTTGCCGCGACGTATAATCAACGTCGAATTGCAACCGTAAAATCGACGACATTAATAAATGCATATATAACGTCGAAAACACATCTTACACAGTCCCTGAGGCTTTTTAATGTATGTATCGTGTGTGCCGCAACTAGGAGTATACGGCACTCTGCACAGTGCACGAAGTAAATTATTTTGGCAGTAATTAATTTACACGTGTATAATAAATATAGTAAATATAATAAATTAATTACGTTGATTATACGTCGAGGCGACGTATATATACGTATAGCCGTAATTTCGCCGTAAATATACGTATATTCGACGAATCAATGCCCACAGCTTGGCATACAAGGGTTTTGCTGAGGGGGTCTTGCCACCTGCCTGAAAAAAAAACAGTAAAATGTTTGAGTGCCTATAGAGTTTCTATTTTTATTTTCTTGACAAAAGTTGATACCATTTCCTGGACACCCCGTCCCCCATCAGTGCGCGGTGCCCGGGGAAAAATCTGTAGGGGGGCGTCTGAAATTCTGAGGGGGGAGTGATATTTCGGTTGAAACGGAGCTGTACGGTGCAGCTACCCAAATGAAATCTCGCAGCTATGCCATTGATTAGTGCTTCATGATAGAAGATAACGACTAGCAATCTGGTATTTGCGATGAAGTTCAGTTTCACATTTTTCGTCACTCTCACGGTTTGTATTGCCTGGAGCGAAAAGTACCATAAGCGTTCATTTTTGCAGCTACATGGACGTTCTGAATCGTTAATAAAAAAATGTTGTAAAACCAACAGAAAGCACAGACTGCTATAACTAGTCCTAGTTATATAACGATTTTAAGTATAATAATAAACTACTGCAAGGAATCGGTCCACCTGAGCAAACAGGATCGTAATGTTGACACTCAATAACGACACTGATATGTGCAGTTCCTGGACGGATAGCCCTCCTGCCCATCAAACAGACTGAGTGACTGTTCGTGTCATTTAGTGTTGTCTGACCATTGACAAAGTACAACTATTTTTTTAGGGCGCAAATTAAGTTAGGTAAATCTTTTTGCCCAAAACTGAAGGGGCGACATTCCCCCCTCCCCCCGTGATGCCAGGCCTGTCCCCATCCTATTCCATAATGTCATTATATATAATACCATACAACAGTGACCGATCCTTACTAACTGCATGCGTTAAAATTGCACATCAGCTCATAGCAGGGGGCACATAGCCGTGATGTATTATCAATGTTAAATTTCAACCATAATATCGACAACATTAATAAACGCATACGTTGAGAAAATATCGAACCCAGCATATTTTCCGGTTATATACCACAATGCATTGCTAGTATTCGTTGGTCACCATTTTGGACACGTTTTTCAAACGTAGAAGTATATCTGCAAATATCTCAGCAATCCTCTTTTGACGAGTAAGTATGAACAATAATAAGTTCAGGTGGGTAGCTGCGTCAGCATGCGTAGGCTGCAAAGGAACAAGTAATAGGTTTATTCCATGCTGAAAAAAAGAAGAAAGAGAACACAGCGTTTCGGCCGTGGAGCCTTCTTCAGGTGTGAGAGAGACAGGGCAGTAGGCAAAGGTAAAGTAGCGGGAGAACAAAGGTTGGGAGAGAGGAGGAGTGAGAGGCGGGAGCAGGGGACAGAAAGAGAGGCCAATCAAGAGGTGTGAAGTCAGAATGGGTGCAGAGAGGTGTGAAATGAAACTTCCAATGAATGGAGAAAATTTAAAAGAACAGTAATCTGTCGTTAAGGGAAGGGAGAATGTGTGATCCTAACTGCAGAATAATTTTAGTTATGAACAATAATAATACTATCTGAATACATACAGATCTTTCTTAATATTATGTGCTTTCTTAATGGCACATAAAATAGTGTGAATGGGGAAGATGACACAAAATCGTTTTGCCGTTTCTCTTATTCTTATTCTATGTTGTACTTTCAAACTTTGGGTAATTAGGACAGACTTTATTGCTCAACTGCTATGATGCAAGCCAAATTCTATACATTTATTTCAGCTTTGAGCTTAGTAAACCGTTCATTTTTTAGATTATACTAAAGAAGATATTAATCATCATTTATTTGGGAAGTAATATTATATAATTTTCTCCTAGCTGCGGTGCTGAAGTCCCACCCTACATCAACAGAAAAAGAAATAAAGGAGCACGCAATGTGTTACTTGAAGAATGCATATGCAAGGCAGGGGGCCAGGAGATCTGGACTCTGAAAATAATAGGTTTTTGGTTCTAACTGTTAGGACAATTAGACAGGGTTTGCAAATAGTGGACAAAAATCGTCTTAACTTCCATTGTAATATTTTTTTTCTTGGAAATATAGAAGTTGTACATTTTAAAATGTATATTTGAATCAAACTGTGGTTTTGAGTTAGTGTGTTAATGTAATTAGTTTTGTGTTTGTCATTACTATACTGTATATTGCCATGTTACCAGAATTTGTAGCTGAAGTTTAAGACTAGTTGTGTTTTTTATGATTATTGCCCATATGTTGATTGTTGATTGATTGTATACAATGTATAATTTGAAATACGTATGTTTCAGGTGTGAATGTGTATTTTCAGAATAAATTTCTAAACCTAATCATTGGCTTGGTTTACTTGTTTCTACACCTATAAAATCTATCTTTGATTTATAATAGACCTCTAATGTTATCCGTATAATAGACCTCTAACCATATACGTATAATAGACGTCTAAAGTTATCCGTATAATAGACCACTAACCATATACGTATAATAGACGTCTAAAGTTATACGTATAATAGACCTCTAACCATATACGTATAATAGACGTCTAAAGTTATCCGTATAATAGACCTCTAACCATATACGTATAATAGTCCTCTAAAGTTATCCGTATAATAGACCTCTAAAGTTATCCGGAACTCTAACCATATATGTATAATAGTCCTCTAAATTTATCTGTATAATAGAACTCCAACCATTTATGTATAATGAACGTCTAAACATAGACGTATAACTTTAGACGTATATTAGAATTTCATTCTAGACGAATTGTAGACCACATTTAGACGTCTAAGGTATACGTTTGATAGACGTATATTATACGTCTTTTGCCCACTGGGTTCCTCCCAGGAGCTCTTGGACACGACGCACAGACAGGGCGCGGGGAGCCGCCGCCTGCAAACACGGCTCCAGGCGGGACTCCACTCCGCAGGAGCCGCAGAGCAGAGGAGATGAGGGCAGCTTAGCTCCTGTGCAGAGACCTGAGCTGTTGTTGCTGTGGATGCTGTCTTTTCTGCACTCGGGGTAGGAGTGAATGTTGAGTTGCCCTTAGAAATGAAGCAGAGCACTTCAACGGCACGGGTGTGTGTGTGTGTGCGCGCCCTGGTGATTCTGGGAGACAGATCGAACCTGGGCTAAAAGAGAGGGGGCTTAGCCCTCTTCCATTTGCTAGTTCAAAGTTGTACAACCCATTTGTATCTGCTAGGCAGCGCAGTCGTCGTGCACAAAACGCTTTGAAAAGCGTCAAAGGCAAGTCATTCCGAGTTGGTCGTTTGTGTTTTCCGTTCAGACGCGAAATGCGGAAATGATCTCTCGGCTCCTCGGTTGTCATTTCTGCTCCGTAAAGGGATCACAGCACGCGTCGGCTTCCAGCATGCTGGGTCGGGACACGATGCCGGGGGTTAGAGAGAGCGATATCTTCCTCGTTAGTATAGTGGCAAGTGTCCCCGCCTGTCACGCGGGAGACCGGAGTTCGATTCCCCGACGGGGAGTAGCTTTTCTTTCACCTCCTTAGAGAAATGACTGCCTTTCACTTCTCTGTTTTCTTTCACAGCGTCGTGCACCTTTTCATTGCTCTCGCTTTCAGAGCCTCCGCACGGCACACGACTCGACATCAGGAAGCACATTGAAGTGAAAGCAGGAAGCGCTGCGACATGCACTGTGCAGATCCCGCCACACTAAGAGGTGAGTGGGTC
Source organism: Lepisosteus platostomus (assembly GCF_059453375.1). Taxonomy (NCBI): domain Eukaryota; kingdom Metazoa; phylum Chordata; class Actinopteri; order Semionotiformes; family Lepisosteidae; genus Lepisosteus; species Lepisosteus platostomus. Next base: position 102,564 of record NW_028291474.1, read on the forward strand.
TGTTCGATGCACAAAGAACGCTTTGAGAAGCGTCAAAGGCAAGTCATTCCGAGTTGGTCGTTTGTGTTTTCCGATCAGACGCGAAATGCTGAAATGATCTCTCGGCTCCTCGGTTGTCATTTCTGCTCCGTAAAGGAATCACAGCACGCGTCGGCTTCCAGCACGGTGGGTCGGGACACGATGCCGGGGGTCGGAGAGAGCGATGTCTTCCTCGTTAGTATAGGACCTGTCACCTGTCCCCACCTGTCACGCGGGAGACTGGGGTACATCAGGACGCGCCTTGAAGTGAAAGCAGGATGCGCTGTGACATGCACTGTGCAGATCCCGCCACACTAAGAGGTGGGTCCAGTGGGTCTGTTCGATCACAGCGCTAGGCGAATCCCCAATCCCCTTTTGTGCCTGGCGACAAAAGATGTCTGTTTCCGCCCGGTTTCGAACCGGGGACCTTTCGCGTGTGAGGCGAACGTGATAACCACTACACTACAGAAACGGTGGTAAGACGTGCCCAGCGGCCCAGTGCTGAGCTTCGCCAATGCGATTCAGCTGCTTCCAGTGCCTTTATTGGAGTGCGCTGATGGACCGTGCTCTCTCTCCAGAGACCAGCACGCCTGTCATGGACGGAGCAGGAAAGGCGGCGCCACATTCTACAGCCCTCTCCACGCAATCGATGAAATCGGGCTACTGAAGTGGAGAAAATCGCCTCTCCAGAAAGTGCAAATATCATCTTGGAGACTATAAATCCTATTGCCGAAGGTCAGCCCTGTCTACCAAAGTAACCCTCCCACCTGCAGCGATGATCAGCTTGTCTCACACGCGAGAAGTTTCGGCTGGAAACAAGCGCCCCCTCTTCTCGCACGTTTTGCACGTTCGAGTAGTTTTAATGCGGCTCTTTCGTACACGGTGCTGATCTTTTGGAAAGCAGGAGGCAAAACCGAGTCGAACCGCCTGGGTGAAAACCAGGAACCCTAACCGCTAGACTATATGGCAGCGAACAACCATGCTGTTCCCGGCATCATGCAAGCAAACTACATAACTATGAGAAAACACGCAAGAGAGTTGTCACTCAGAGTGTCGAAGGGTCGATGTATACTGGGGCTCAGTTGAAATGCAACGTCAGGACTTTTCCGAATTATGTCACACGAAGAGAGCACAGCCCTTTCCGCCCTGCCGCGTGTGTCTCGGTAACTCGCTGTGATCGTATAGTGGTCAGTACTTTGCGTTGTGGCCGCAACAACCCCGGTTTGAATCCGGGTCACGGCAGAATAGGGGCGTCTGCTTTTACTACTCGCACGAATGAAGGCAAAAAAAAGCCAATCGATGTGAACGAACGGCGCTTTACAGAGGAGTACTGCCTGACTGGATCGTTCATGAACGACAGAGGCCACTCCGACCTCTTCTCGGTTTTCTTCAATGACTTACTAAGGATCTTCTTCACATTCGCCCATGCAGGGGAAGCCAGTTACACCAAACCAAACGCAGGAAAGTGCATTTCAAGCAGAGACCAGGAGGAACTTGTTTACACCGAGAGTGGGCGGAGAATGGAACAATGCGCCCAGCCCTGTTGCTGGAGCCGATTCTTGATGAGCTCTTGGGCTCACTAAGAGGCCCCCGCTGGATGCTAATCTTTCTGTTGTTCTTGCAGGTCCTGCGCTGCTTTTGAGCCGACAGAGCTCGTCCTGGTCTGTCGGCACAGCCCAATTGCAAACGATCGGCTCCGCGTACAGAAGGAACGTGCGTTTGGTACAAGAGTGCACGAAGGCACCGGAAATACATTGGGAACAAATGACCGGTCGCTCAAGACCTCTGTGAAGTACAGGAGCGTGCAAAACAAGGCTGTTTCTGCCCGGTCTCGAACCGGGGACCTTTCGCGTGTTAGGCGAACGTGATAGCCGCTACACTACGGAAACCTGCGGGAACCGCTGCTGGTGTCTCGCTTGCGTTTCGGGCTGAGAAAGGGACGCGTCACTTTAGGAAGGGGGCGCTGGAGAGAGGAACAAAGGGCGCGATGAAACAAAATGCCGAAACCCGGGATCGAACCAGGGACCTTTAGATCTTCAGTCTAACGCTCTCCCAACTGAGCTATTTCGGCGGTGCGCAAAGCCCACAACCACCTGCTCCAGCCTTCCTGTGTTGTGGCATGAGCGCACCAAGAGTAGCGGGAGAGTGTTGCAGGAACGTCACTCAGAAGGAAAGCCACCCAGCTGCGCCCTCTGAGCTCTGTCCAGCGCATCTTCCTCGCATGGACTCCTGCCTGCGGCGGGCAGGAAACAATTAGCAAGAACAGAACGACACCCCATGGGTGTCTCATGACCGCACCTTAGGTTGTGACACGTGCAGGTGTGAGGGGTTGCCGGGCTACTTTGGAGCAGAGCTTGGGCGGAGGGGGGGCGGGAAAGCAGACAAAGAGGTGACACCTCAAGGTCTGCACGATCACAGCAAACTTAATTCTAATCACGACTAATTTCACTAAAAATAATGTAATATAAAACGGATGTTTTTAACTTTATTGTAGTGTTTTAGAAACGAATATGTCTTCAAAAATTGTTATTTTTCACTCCTAGGAATGAAAGCTGTTGTTATATGATGTTTATTTTCAAATTTTGAAAAAAGGATTCTAGCTTTCTCCCCTTGCAGGCATCGGACACAGAGAACCTCATGGTTTTCCTAAAAATCTTTTTTTTATGTTCCCTGGTGTTCCAAACTTAGTTTTAATCAATTTTAATTTGTTATTATGTTAAAAACAAGGTAATAACTTCTTAATTGGACTATAAATAATGTCATATTGTCTGCTATAAAACTGATGTTTTCAACTCTATAGTAGAGATTCAAGAATCAACTAATAGAGAATTGAAATATAAAAAGGGCATAAGAAGACAACAACGACCACAAGATAGAGATATTGTCCAAAGAGGCAAGAAGGGCAAAGCCGCAATAAGGTAAAATCCTTTTTTGAAAGAGATTGCTGTCAGAATGCACATCCGTATCCCAAACAGAATCTCTAGTAAAATATGATCATTTGTGAAACAGACAAATGAGTGTCTGCTACAATATGATTGCAACATATCTGCATTTGTTGGTTTTTAAGGAGTAAGAGTGCAGGGGGTTTAAACCTGCGATCCAGTGTGTTGAAGAATTTCACAACACTAGCTCTAGCACATCTGGAAATAAATCCTCAGGCTGCTTACTGCCCTGGGCATATACCAGGAAATTACAGGAGCACATCTATATATCACTGCGTTGAAGCAGGAGACACACAGTCACTGCAAACACATCCTAAATACAGTGTTTCAGCACTTTTGACCTCATCCAGAACGTATCATTTCTTGAAAGGGATTGCTGTCCGAATGCACATCTGAATCCCAAACAGAATCTCTAGTAAAATACGATCATTTGTGAAACAGACAAATGACTGTCTCAGGGGCCCATTCCTCATTCTCAAGACACATGTATGCAGTACGTACACCATGCATTGAGCAATAGGGACTGAAGACACCACAGGCAAGGTTAGATGTCATGTTCTATGATCATTTCATTCAGCATTAGGGACTAAATATAGTAAACGTATGATGCTAAAATGTTATTTTCACATATATTAATGTAATAACTGATTGCTTATGCTTTATAAACAAATCTAATTAAAATAAAAGCTTATGTTTTGTATTTATCTTGTACCATAGAACATGATTTTCATTGTATTTCAAGCCCACAAAGTGTCCAAATGTTCTATGATTATTTCTTTCAGCATTAGGGACTAAATTTACTAAACGTATGATGCTAAAATCCTGAAAAAAGGATGTGCTCCATCTCGTCAGTAGATTGGATTCCAAAACTGATTTGGGTCAATATACATTACCTTTGAAGATAAGGTACAGTCTACTGTAGGGAACCATCAACTTAGAAAGCATTGGCCTTCCCTGGGGGGCAGGTAGGTGCAAAAGATAAACCTTTATCCTATCTTTATCTTAAGATAAGTGGCCAAGCAGTATTTTTCCAAGTTTCACCAAGCTCATCATGTTGCCATAGTAGACAAAGTTCTATAAAATGTTAAATAACTTTTAAAAAAAGCATCTTGGTCTTTCAGTACTGTACAAGGTGAATTAAACTGTCCCTGGTAATGCAAAGTAATTAGAAGCATCCCAGAAACTTTATCTCTAGAAACATTAGCTGTTTTATATCATGTAATTTAGTGTGATGTTGTCAGAATTCAAGGACATTATCACACACAGAAATTGGTTCAGTTAAATCTAAAAAACACAGCTAAACATGGGTTTAAATGTAAAATAGAAGTCTTACCTATTGTCAAAAGATTTAATTCAAGAAGTGATGTAATAAATGATTGCTTATGCTTTATAAACAAATCTAATTAAAATAAAAGCTTATGTTTTGTATTTATCTTGTAGCATAGAACATGTTTATCTTTGTATTTCAAGCCCACAAAGTGTCCAAATGACGCACTACATGATATAAGGAAGATTATCACATGCATATCGGTATTATCTTTCTTATGAAAATGCATTCCTTTCATTACCGTTTACTTTTTAAAATGAACTCAAATTGTGTATAATGTAATAATTTAAGTAGAATAGATTCAGGTAGAAAATATAGAGTCATGATGTTTATGGCTAACATCATTTCACATGGGTGAATTTTAAGCTAAGAAATAAAAACATTTACAATGAAGATACCATTGCTTAATTTTAAATGCCTTTAAAAAATAAATACCTCCTGAGAATAATTTGCCACTACCAGATCCGTGGTAAGGTACTGTTTGAATCCAATCAGGAGAGGAGCATCCATCTATAGAGTCCAGCTTGGGCCGCTCTCTTCTGGAGAGCCTGCTGATACTTTTTAACTACTCGGGGCCTGTAAGGATATAAAACACCGGTTTAAACATTTTATACCTATAAGACAAATTAGAATTTTAGTAAAAAATAGATCTGAAAATTAAAAAGTCTTACTGCTGATAGAGTTCTTCAGATCTCACATCTTCCCCTTCCTTATCCGCTTCTGCTTCAGTTTCTAGAGCAGCCTCTGGCATCTCTTCCTCCTGGACAGTGGCCTCTTGCTCTGGGCCGCTGGAATGCAGGTAGATTCTTTTCAACATGCTTTTACATAATATGTTGTAACAATGATTTCAAAAAGAAACTACAGAAGCCTTACAGATTAATAATATCTCACCTTGCCAATGTGTCTTCAGGCTTCCCATGTACAAAAAGGCCCAAGGACTCTAGCAGTCTTACAACCGCTATCCTGTTTGCCTCACCAGACACGATCTCTATTCTGTTGTAATCCACGATGACCCGTTCTTCAGGTGATTTATCATGTCCTTCCTCGCCTGTTGAGAGGCCATCCTGATCTCTTCTGCCGTGGCGTGCTTCATACACGCCCTCTTCAAGTGAGCAGGAAGCTGATCAAAAGTATTCAGGCACATCTTGCACACCAGGGGAATCCTCGCGGGTTTCCTTTGAAAATAAATAATACCATCTGTGTATAGAAACAAGCTAAGACTGATTTCTTAAATTATCCTTAATTTTCTCTCTCATAGTTTGAGCATAATGATTTTATTGCATTTATATAAGAAATGCTCATTGCTCCAAAATAAATAATGGTTTCATAAAAAAGTGAACACTTACTTGGTCTCAGTCACAGACTTTCTAATAGGAGCCATTGTGGAGTTCAGCAACTGCAGGTCCTAGAAGTGGGGAAGGAATTTTAAAAGAGAAATTGACTTACAATACAGAAAGAATGGCTGAGGGATCACTAAAATATATATATATACAAATTCCAAAGACTGAGTCCATATAGAAACAACTACCTTTCATATTCAGTATAAGATGGAGAGATGAATTGGCCCTGAAAATCCACTGCAATGAGAAACTGCTCCTGCCATTGTGTAAGAACAAACATACATTCTCATCTATATTAATTTGCAGTTACACTATTGCAATTAATCTGTATCCATTCTGCATTCATATCTACTAGAAAGAGCTCTCAATTAATTAAATGCCCCATTGAACTGGCCCTGATTATACAATGCAAGGAGAAGTCTTCTAAGCCAATACTTGTAACCAGATAGAGGCTGTATTTCAATTATACAATATATAAAACAATACCATTTAACACAAAGATATATTCCACACCTCAGCATGCACATGATGAGATTCTTGATATTAGATTAGTAAAAACAATATCAATGCACTGAGAGATGCTTAAGAATAAAGATGCATCTGCCTGACTGCATATTAGTTTTAAAAGGTTATCAGCAAATGCATTTAAAAGTAAAAATGTCAAGTCTTACCTCTTGATCGTAGTGGTGATTCAATATCCAGGACCTTAGTCAAGTCTCAGAGTTACTGTACCTCCTGTCTCGATTGCAGGTGAAAAGTGAAAGGTATATTGCACTCAGCAGAAAGTTACCCCGAGCAAAGACTCCACCCCTCCCAGAAAACAGCACTTCCCTTTGACAAAGCAGTGGGTGGATGAAGCCTTTGCTACCATTATCAAACACAGAAATCGTTATAATATAATTTTAAAAACATGGCTAAGCATGGCTTTAAAGTATATTCAACAGTGCAGGTGCATTCAAAGAAACAGAGTTTCCCAAGCCCTCGGAAAGAATGACCATTTCTAAAGATGTCTACTTTCAAGCATTAACATCTGAAGTACCTGTCTTAGCTGGGGCAGGACGTTTGCCAAGCCACCTGAAAGAATTACCATTAAGAGTGAGATTTTTTATCAGAACTGGAGGGAGCCAAAAGAAGGACATGATCTAAGGCTGCAAGAGAAGAGAATTAAGGTCCTGGGGGTGTATTTTGGAGAAGAGGTGGGAACAGTAAATTGGCAGAACAAATTGCCAATCTTAAACAAAAAACTGATGCAATGGAAGGACCGAGACCTCACCATGACAGGGAAGGTGCTGGTCATCAAAGCCGAGCTCTTGCCTGTCTTGAATTTTCTGGCTTCTACCTTCCCAATCCCACACCGTGTTGCGGCGGTGCCAAGGAGATTGATGTTTCAATTTCTATGGGGTGGGAAGCAGGAAAGACTCAGAAGGGAAATAATGTACAGGCCGCTACCCTGAGGGGGGAAGTCTGTCCCAGATATTCTTACGAAGCTGCTGTGCATTTTCCTGGCCTCTGTGCTGAGAGGCATTGCAACAGCACTTGCAGCACGTACCTGGACTTATTTTTCCAGGCTCTGGGTAGGTAGGGAGGTGTTCAGAGTGTGGGGTGTCAGACCCAAGCTGGATGTCCCACTCTCTGACACATGCCCTGCAATTTATGGGACAGTTAAAAGTTTTCTAAGATCTCACCCAATTGGCCATATTCCCCTCCGAGATGTCAGCATCCAAAAACTGGAAGATTTCGTTGCAACCCAGAACAATGGGCAGACCCCTGTGGGCATTTTAACATCAGCCCAAACAAGGAAGGTGTGGAAACACACATCCTCTAAGTTTCTGTGCAACATTCACAGAGATTTAGCCTGGAGTGTCGTCCACCAGTGCTTACCGGTACGAACTTTCTTGTACCGTAGGGGCCTCACCCCCAGCCCTCGCTGCGTTAGGGTGGGCTGCGGCGAGGAGGAGACTGTGACCCATCTCCTGTGGTCCTGCTTTTTTGCTAAGGCCTTCTGGGCACAGTTTGAAGATTGGTTGCAAGCTCTCTCGCCCCAATTTACCCTGACCGCTGCTTTTGTCATATACGGCATCTCTCCTGTCAAACTTCCTCCTGACGTGTTTGACATCTGGGCCGTGGTGAACAGTGGGAAAGTTGCCCTGTGGAGAGTGAGGAACATGGGGCTGTTCAAAGGCATCGAGGTCCCAGTCAAGGCAGCAGGTAGCCTGGCCCTGTTCATCACCCGAGAGAACTATTACCTCAGAGAAGGGAGAGAAGGGAGGGAGGAAGCAGAAAATCTGTGGGAAATAGAGAGCATAAGTCAATATCTCAAGAAACTGTGAAAAACATTATCATGTTTAAGTAAAGAATGTGATTTGCACCAGAAAAAAAGAAAATTGTTGCTATGTAACTGGTACCGTGTCAAAATGTAATGAGATGTGATCATATATACTGTTTTAAGTATGTATATTAATGTAAAGCTTTCTAATTTGTGATGTCCTGTATTTTTTGGTGAAAAGAAAATAAAGTTCTTAAAAAATCGGTTCACCCAGGGTGAGGCTCGGCCATTGCACTCCAGCTATGCTGACCCCTGCGAATTCCCCAAATGTGGGAATCTCGACTGCATAATTTCTGGTAGTGGGGGACTGCGTTCGCGCTCTCCCCTGATGTGCTTGGTCCAATATCAGATACAGAAGAGTTACGACACCACGATCTGCGATAGGATCCCAGTTCGAAAGGAGTCGATGCCACTGCTGGTTCCCAGTTTCTTTTAGTTAGAGGTCCGGAGAAGCATTTCAAGCTGGTTACACTACTCCTTCCAGACATTCATTCCCTTTTCAAAGTCAGTCGTTTTGCTGTAGTCTGCATTATTTAGGCTGATTATCGAGGTTAGCCTTTATTTGGTCATGGGGGCCTCAGTACTGTATGCTAATTCTCCAGACAGTTTCACCCGTTTTCTGATTGCTAGGTTCTGTACCAGTGCAGACATGTCAAATAGTGAATGGCTGTACCTCTATTGTATCCGTGCTCAATGAATGAAACCAGTAATAAATGAATATATTTTAGCATTTATAGGTTCTTTTCAGAACAAAAGACCAGTAGAGACGCGATTAACAAACCAAGCGCTAGCTTTATTTGTTAACAACCACACAAAAACACAGAATATACACGCACATGAGGAGACGGAACACGTACACATCTTTATGGTGGTAATTACTTAACAACACGCTATACTCTTATAAGACTACACAGGGCGCTAGAAATACTAGGACATTATTTACACAGGTAGGGTCAGCCGCTTTTCATCGTGCTGACCCTCAGACTCTTCCCGGCTACCACTCCCAGCATGCCCAGCGGTACTACGAGGGCCTAGGGGCCCTTCCTCCTCACCACCAGGCGAGGGTGTTACACTGCCCCCACCTGAAGCGTCTGGCGTCTCGCCGACGTCGAACACCCCCCTCAGGCTGTACTCGTACTCGGCTAACTGCTGCGGAACCCTGCGTGAGCGGCCGCTGCGCCGCGGTGATGGCTGGCGACCCATGGACGCCCCACTATCGGCCGGCTCAAGCCCCGGCTGCTCCTCTAGAGGCTCCCCACACGGCTCCTCCTCCCGGGCCCGGTAGGGGGCCAGGCGGTCTCAGTGCAGGACCACCACTCTACCCCGTGTTCGCAACCGGACACGGTAGCAGACCTCGCCCACCACCCCGAGTACCTCAGCGGGCCCCTCCCACGACGGCGCCATCTTAGGGCTGAGGCCTTTGCGGCGGCGCGGGTTGTACACTCAAACCGAGTCCCCGGGCTGGAAGGCAGGCCCCCTGCAGCGCAGGTCGTAGTACCGCTTCTACCGGACCCCCGCCTGTGTCAGGTGGGTCCGTGCAAAGCTGTGCACCCGCTGCATCCGCTGCCGCAGGTCCCACTCGTAGTCCGGTCCAGCCGGTGGTGCCGACCCGTCTCCGGGCGGCGGGCCGAAGACCAGGTCCACCGGGGTTCGCATTTCCCGGCCCAGCATGAGCGAGGCCGGGTGCACCCGGTGGATTCCTGGACCGCGGTCCTATACGCCCAGAGCGCAAGGGGGAGGTGGCAGTCCCAGTCCCGTTGGTGTAGGGACACCAGGGTGGCCAGCTGGGTGGCGAGCGTCCGATTAAACCGCTCCACCAACCCGTCGCTCTGGGGATGCAGCGGTGTGATCTCCAGGCGCTGGCACACTCTGGCGAAGACCTGGGACTCGAAGTTACGCCCCTGGTCACTGTGTAACTCCTCCGACACCCCCAGCCTGGCAAACATCCCCTCCAGCAGTGCATCGGCAACCGTGGGAGCACTCTGGTCCGGGAGGGCGTAGGCCTCCGGCCACTTCGTAAAATAATCCATGGCCACCAAGACGTAGCGGTTCCCGGCCTCGGTGCGCCGAAACGGGCCCACCCGCTCCATAGGAGCCCCCACCTGGTGTTGTTGGAGGGGGGCCCGAGAGCGCTCGGGGGGACCCTTCTGCGCCACGCACACCGCACACGTTCGGCAGTACCGCTGCACGTCTCTGTGGCAATGGCCTCGGAGACGCTGCAGGGTTTTTTTACCGCCGAAGTGCCCCACGCCCGGCTGGCCGTGCACCGCGGCCTCGCAGGGGCGCCGCGAGAGAGCGAGACCCCGCACGGTGCACGACAGTGAAGTCGTACTCCTGCAGGATATCTATCCATCGCGCCATCTGCCCCTTCGGCTCCTTAAAATGGAGCAGCCAGGTGAGGCAAACATGGTCGGACCTCAGCCGGAACCGGGTCCCGAACAGGTACGGCCTGAAGTGGTGGACCGCCGCCATCACCGCCAGCAGCTCGCGACGGGTCACGCAGTAGTTCCGTTCAGCCCTAGTCAAAGCCCGACTATAGTAGGCCACTACGCGCTCCCCATCCGGTTCCTCCTGCGCCAACACCGCACCCACCCCCGAGTCACTCGCGTCGGTGTCGAGAACATACGGCAACCGCGGGTCGGGTAGGCCAGCACGGGGGCCCCCACCAGAGCTTCACGCAACCGGCCTAAGGCAGTCTCACAGCCCGAGTCCCAGTCGAAACGGCGGCCCTTGTCGGTTAGGCGGTGCAGCGGGGCAGCGATGCTGGCAAAGTCCCGGACGAACCCCAGTACGAGTACGAGGCCAACCCCAGAAAGCTGCGGAGCTCCGTGACGGTGCGTGGAGTCGGCCAGTCCCTCACTGCGGCGACCTTACCTGGGTCCGTAGCCACCCCTCGCGGTCCAACAACATGTCCCAGGAAGCTCACCTCCCACCGCAGGAGCTCGAATTTGCGGGGGTTGAGCCTCAGGCCAGCGCGGCGGATGCAGGCCAGCACCGCCTGGAGGTTCGTCAAGGCCTGGTCTAAGCCCCGGGCATGAAGTATCGGATCGTCCAGATACAGCACACACTGTTTCCGCGGGACAGATGCCAGCACCCTCTCCATCAGCCTCTCGCTGATGGAGAGGGTCGCCGGGGCATTGCACAGGCCAAAAGGCATGACAGTAAACTGCCAGAGGCCCTGGCCGATAGAAAAGGCCGTCTTCGGGCGAGCATCGGGAGCAAGCGGTACCTGCCAGTAGCCGCAGCGGAGGTCCAGGGAGCTGAACCAGGTCGACCCAGTGATGTAGTCTAGGGCATCATCTACCTCGGCAGGGGGTAGGAATCTTTCCGGGTGACCTCATTCAGCTTGCGGTAGTTGACGCAGAACCTCCACGAGCCGTCTTTTTTTTTTACCAGTACAGCTGGCGCCGACCACGGGCTCGCAGAGGGCTCAATCACCCCCGCTGCGGCCATCTCCCGGATCGGGACCGCCGCCGCCACTGCCTCTTTTTCTCCCGGCTCCGGCAAGCCCGCGTCCCTCGGCCTTCGCCGGGCCTGCCCTCCACCAGGTGCAGTCGCTCCCCCTGCCACACCAACTCCTGCCGGCTCAAGTCCAAACTGGCCCCCACTCGCTGCAGTACGTCCAGCCCCAGAATGCAGTCTTCCTGGATGGGTGCGAGGTAGCAGGGGTGGCGCACCGTCGCTCCACCTAGACGGAAGGCAAGCACCTGTTTCCCCCGGACTGCAGCGAGCTGTCCCGTCACAGTCCTTAGGCGCAGGCTGGAGGCCTGCCATCCTGGGGGGTTGGTGCCCTCGGTGTCGGGGAGGACGCCCGGACGGAGTAGGGTTACCGATGAACCGGTGTCGAGTAGGGCCAGGCAGGGTTGGTGCTCGATTTTGCAGTGGAGGTACAGGCCCCGGCTACAGTCGACTCGCCCCACGGTGGCGTGAGGGGCACCGGTCTTAACATCGCTCTCCGGAGCAGGGGTTGAGGTGTTCGAGGGGCGGCTGAGCCGCTGAGCCGCCCCGTTCCCGTTTCCCGACGCCGATCGAGGAGTGCGAGGTTTGGGTGCCCGGCAGAACCGGGCTCGGTGTCCCCTCTTCCCGCAGCGGTTGCAAATCAGCGTGCGGGGCTGTTCCGCGGGGGTCGCTGCCCGGGCTGGCTCCTCTTCCCCCTCGCTGGATCCCTCCGTCGCCGTCTCGGTCAGCCGGCCGGGCGCACTGCGTCTGCTGGCACTTCCAGTCACCTCGAACACGGCCTCAGCCCGTGTAGCAAGGGCCAAGGCCTGCTCCAGCGATGTTGGCGCGGCCAGCTGCACGTGGCGCCGCAGCTCCTCGGGTGAGAGGGCCTTGAGAAAAGCCTGGAGAGCCATCTCCCATGTTGGGGAAATCCCTATTCCTTCACTGCCATCCAAAATTGTGGCATACACCAAATGTATATATATAGTCTATATAAATTGCTACAATTTTCCATTTAGCATATTTACAAGTTTCAATTAAATATTTTAATTCGGTCTGCTAGTTCTACACCAGATTATTCACAGTTTATACAGCCAGGCAGGTAGCCTGCAAAACACATAAACACGGCCCCTTGGCCACCTCATCAAGGGGTCCTGAATAATAATAACCCACCAGACGATGCCTATCTCCATGCTCCTGCACCAGCACAACGGCTCACAACCCATTTCTTTCACTTACAGACAGATTACATACAGATGATCCGTCTGAGGGAATCCAGTCCAGGGCCAGTGTCTGCAAGAAAGCTTGTCTCAAAACATCAAAAACGGTTTCTGCTGCAGGGGTCAAGGCAATTTTGTCTTTAGACTGCACTACCCCCCTTAAACCAATACGTCACTAGACAAGCTCGTTCTGAGAAGGCATTCACCCTGGCTTTATCATGTAGTTGGTTTTATACTCCTTTTTTTCCTCTTTAGATCCAATACTTGGAGTAGCCCGGCCTTATGGATTCCCTCATTAGGTAAAACAATCACAATATCAGATAACTCTATTGAGTTAGTTTACATAAATGCTATTTCATGCAGTAATTCCTTATAAAATGCTGCAGTCTGGGCCTAAAATAGGTCTGGGGTGTCCCCCACCCACATCAGTAGTTGAAACTGTACATATTTTCCCAAGCAGACTGTGACAGCTTATATTTGCTTTAAACACAACCCTTGCACCCCTTCTCCTGTAGCCTCCTGTTACCCGTTAGAAAACTTTATATCACATCTTTATGCTGTTTTAGTCTAAAAACAGGACAGCTGTGCTCCTGTGTGCCCCAGTTACTGCACACTGTAAGATTATTTCACTTTTATTTAAATCCTGAGATAAATTCAGGAAGGCTACAGAGGGGTTTACTAGATTAAAACTGTTAGTTCACGCACGGCTCTTGTTTCAGCTTCTGACATTTCTTTAATTGTGAAATCAAGCCTCTTTCTTTCAATTTCTCCCAAAAACACCTTTTTTTTAGTAACTGCACACCAGCTTATTAGTAGTTTTGTCTTTGGGGTTTTATATCTCGGTATAACATTAAAGTCGCACAATAATTTGGACAAACTGGCGGCACCCTTTTCTCCTCTTTGGGAGTCTTTTTACCTCCCATTTGCAGCGCTCGCACTTCTGCATGCATGCTTCGCGAGTTATTAAATCAAATCTGTCTCCGCTGTCCGTAATATCAGGAAAGCATAGTTGTACATTCTTGGCAACATCATCACTAATTCCCACCCTTCTCCTAGATTCTCTCTTAAGGCGTTTTTTTTCTTCTTTTGCTGTTTCTTTTTCTGCATATATAACTTCGTTTCGTTCAGCCATTGCTTTTAGCTTTTCCATCAGAGATTTTTGCGTCTCATCTATGATATTCTGTTGAATTCTCAAATATTCCTCTAAATATTGTTTTTTTATCCAAATGTTCATACACTTTTCTACATTCCTGTTCAGCCTATATTCCGTCTGACATATTTCTTTTAAGTTTCACTTTGGATTAATCAAACTTTTTTTTTTCTTCACACCAAACCATTTACATGTCTCCCACGCGCCCCGCGGAACCCCCCAGTCGAGACAAACTGACGAACTATCACAATTCGGGAACAGGGACCAGGTTCCAAATCCTGGCTTTAAACACACAGTTGAATCGAGTTACCATTTTCGGCTCTTCTGCGAGTACAGTTCTAGTTACTACCTTCAGCCGTACTGCAGTCGTGTACCAGGATGCAACACCTGGATTGTTTCGCACGGGCAGGGCGAGACGCTATTCCTTTTTTTCTACCCCACCTTCACAATACAGGCATCTAAAATCACATACACCATTAACTCATTTTTCTGTTGTACTTGCTTCAGCACCACAGCAACATGGAGAGGACAAGGGACTTTTTAGAAAAGAGGAGTCCTTACCTCTTTTTAGAAGCGGCCGCCTAACTTTTCCTCTCCATGTCCGTGTGGTTTAATTTAGATGGATACTTCTTCATCATTTGGGTCACGTATCCGCCAATCTGCCTCCTCCTTTTTAGAGGACGTTGTAAACCTTTAGGAACAATATAATCTAGCAACAAGGTTATGTCACTGTAATTAGGCTTAAGACAATCAAGAACAAGGCTTGCCTTTCTTCGAAATTCTTTACGGTCATCAGGCAATTTAGGAAAAGACTTAACTAATGCAAATAATTCACTAGGAGACCAATGTCAATGTACATATGCTGGAGTTCCTTTTGGACCTGTAAAAGTGCACATTAGCATTTCACGAACAAGTGAAAAGGCTTTGGCTCCGGACCGCTTTCTAGTTTCTGTGGAGACTTTTTCTTTTTAGAAGGCATGGCCATGACTTTAGCTGCAGCTTGCTGTTCTTTAGTTTCAAGACTAGTCTTTTTTGAAGCTTCCCATTATTTCTGTGATTCCTCTTTCCATTACATAAGTTTTCCAATTCACTTTCTTTCCTTTCTTCTCCTTCTCTTCTAAGTTTCCCCTTCTTCAGGAAACTTCTTTTTCCTAATTCAACTTTCCTCTGTCCATTCTGATTCACTTACAAAGATCCTTCATAGTTATGGGCCCCTAATTATCATATATAAATGATGTGCAAGTTCCCTTACACCTATTACCCTAGCTTTACAGTTCATGAACATAAAACATTTTTTTTACTCTAACCCAGGCTATAATTGTTTCTCTGCATTTGTCGTACATGTACTTTTGCTGGACTGCTCGGTCCCATTTTCATCTTTGAATTTTAATTTCCCATTTTTACCGATCGGTGCCTTACTTAGAACCTTATCACATCAACTACTCCGCAGAGCAAAAACCACACGTCTGTGTTAAGATAAGTTCTTTATATGAGTCCCAGACTCATCAAACCCGCGTGAGAACACCCCTGTGGCTCGCTTCTCAAACTATTAATTTTTATGGATCACTTACTGGCGTCAGACAGCTGCCAATTCTCCAGACGCGTCTCTGGAAGGATAAACAATTTATCCTCTGAGGTTCGTCCAATTTTGCTAAAATTGTCAGGGTCCGGATGGAGTTTCAGCAGCCGTTCGCGTTCAGGTTTCTGATCCCGGACGAGCCCCCAAATTGTCATGGAACTATCAAGGAAGCCACAAGAGAGAGTTCTCACCTGAGTAAGGTCTTTATTTCAATATTGCAAGCCCTGCTGCCACTTCGCAAAGTGCAACCAGAGACTCAATTTGTTACAAGCAATACAGGGTTTTTAAAAGACGTTGCGCTGTAAAAAAGCTCAGCGCTTTGTCCCTTCTAAAAGTTCCCCTTTCCCTAAGAGAAAACAGATTACATCAAAAAGCGAGAGAAGAAGCACTAGATTTGTTATTCAAAGGTAATCAGTTACTTTCAGCTAATTCTAACGACCCAGACAGCATATATTGTTTTGGTACATTGTCTTCTAAAGTAACCTAAACAGTGTACTTTGTTGATGCACTGTTTTCTAAAATTCTGCACGTACTGTAGCACAGCATTTACATCCTTGAAATATATTATATTAAAGCACCAATATATTTCTTGCAAAGCTCTCTACATTTTAAGAAACAATTTACTTATTAGATTTCCACTTCAAGACTTGTTCGGCTGGCGTTCGGGGAGTCGCGTTTTTCAGAATTGTATTGAAATCGTTTTCCACCGAGCTCAGATGTCAAAGCAGCTCTCCACAGCGATCCTCTATAGCGCCCTTTCTCCCGCAGCTCCGTCCTCATTGGAAGGAAGCAAGAGTGAAAGGCTGAAGTGAAATAGAGCGGGGACGAAGGCAGTGAAGAGAGAGAATGTGGGAAGAAGAGAAAAACGCAAGGGAAAAAAAGCAGCGTCATAAAAGAGGTGACGGAGCTGTCCTCTCAATAAGAAGGGTGCAGGCGAGCCTTGCTCTCGCTTACGGCCACAACCCCTTGAGCACACCTGATCTTGTCTGATCTCGGAAGCTAAACAGGGATGGGCCTGGTTAGTACTTGGATGAGAGACGTCCTTGGAATACCAGGTGCTGTAAGCTTTTAAGCGTAGGAGGCGCCCTATCCCCGCTCGCTCGCTCATTCCCTTGTTCACACGTGCAGTGCGGCTTGTCCGTCTGTTTATTTGTCAGCTTTGGCGAGACACGGGTGCTTGTGTATTAGCGTGAGCATTTTTTATTCTATTCTCAGTGAAGAGAGAGAACGTGGAAGAAGAGAAAAACGCAAGGGAAAAAAAGCAGCGTCGTAAAAGAGGTGACGGAGTTGTCCTCTCTATAAGAAGGAGAAGAAGAAGAGGAACAGAGGATTTGTTTGTCTTAAGTAAGACTTTGATTTTTGTGGTTTTTGGTTGATTTTTGAAGCCCTCCCCTTCAGCCTAGCTCTGTTTGGGGAGGGGAGAGACTTTTGGGGTTTTTTTGTTGCTTTTTTGTTGCTTTCTGAGTCCTGTTTGTGTTTTAATGGAAGGAAAAAACATGGAGGCAGAGAATGTTATTGTAGTGGAGGAGGAGAGTGGTGTAGGAAAGAGAAGGATGAGGAATTCGGACCGACTCCCCCGGCGGGTTTTTGCAAGGGTGCATACTTTTGTGGTGGATGTGAGCAGTGTGGAGAAACCGTGGCGTGGAGATAATAACGGGTGCTATTATCGCAGCGGTGCACGGCGTCTGTGGGGAGGGCTCTCTTTTTGCCTGCCGCCCCCAGACGCCAAAAGAGTTTGAACTGACTCTGGACTCAAAGGAACATGCAGACACGGTGACTGTGGGGCTGGATGTGCAGGCCACACCCTGCTACTGCCGCTGGCTGGAGCGGAAGGAGGTAGTGGTGTCCTTCTTCCACCTCCCGGCATATATCTCAGATTAGACTATCAAGGAGAAGCTGAGTAGCTGAGGGGCGAGAGTGATTTCGGACATCAGGATGCGCCACTACCCCGGGACCACCATTGCTGATGGCACGAGGTTTGTTCGGATTCGCTTTCCCGAGCATGTAGCCTCGTTGCCATACAGCACCCACTTCGCCACGGCAGAGGGGGGGCAGTACTTCAGGGTCCTCCACGACCAGCAACAAAGGGTGTGTCATGTCTGCCTGGACTCGGGGCACATGGCCAAGGACTGCCCTGAGTTCCTCTGCTATGACTGCAGACAGCCCGGCCACCGCGCCAGGAACTGCACCGCTGCCAAGTGCCCGGACTGCCTCCATGAGCTCATGAGCTGCAACTGCGAGCCGGAGCCGGAAGATCCAGCCGGAGCAGGAGCAGCTGCCCGCAACGCTGAAGGGGTTGAAGATGGACTACGGGTGGCCGCTGCAGCTGAGCATGGAGAGTTGCCAGCAGCGGTGCCCCAGGACCCCAGTGAGCCTGCAACGCCCCAGCCGGTGATGGGGGAGAGGCAGAGGGAGGCCCCTCCAATCCTGGGTACAGCGCAGCAGAAAGGAGCCGGGGACCAGCCAGCATCTCCACCAGCAGGGGCGCCCCGTTGCCCTAACAGACCTGCTGCGTCCCACACTGTGCCGCAAGAGAAGCGGAGGAAGGTTTCTCCACAACAGGCGGCAGTGCAGCGTGGTGCAGCTGAGATCCTACGGACACCACCACCACCAGAGGAGCCTGAGGGGAAGCGCCCGGTTGCCCTGCAGCGGCCACAAGACACTGCCCTGCCTGGTGAGGGAGCCTCTTCAATACTCGGTCAGGCACCGTTGGCAGAGACTGTGGAAGGGGAGTTGGATATGGTCGTGGGAGGAGAGGTAGGGGAAGTGGTGGAAGAAGGAATGGAGGATGGGTGTCTGGAGATGGATGGGGCAGGGACAGAGGAGGGGGAATTACAGGGCATGAAGATGGGGGAAGGAGAGGTGGTGGAGATGGATGGGGTGGAGAGGGAGGACAGGGAGGAGGGGGAGAGGAGTGGGCGAGCCGGGGTACAACCGCCTGGGCCCTCGAAGGCCGGGATCCAGTGGCACCACGTCAGGCCTCAGCCCAACCTCAATCCCAGTTCAAGAGTTGTCCGCAGACCCATCCTTGATGTCTCTGCGGTGGCGGAGACAGGAGGTGGGGAGGAAGCAGCAAGTGTTGGCAATGAGAATGTGGCAGAAAGGGCGGGGAAACTGTTGTGCGGGCCGGAGAATTAACTTCACTCTTTCCTGGCCATATACGTGATGGCATCTTTCGCCTCTTTAAATGCCAACGGGCTGAGGGACAGAGCGAAGCTCGGGGCAGTGTTAGCTCTGCTGGGGCGGACGGATGTTGTCTGCCTCCAGGAGACCTTCTGGGACGAGGAGTGTGTCCAAGAGGTGCGAGCACAGTGGGACTGGGAGCTGTTTTACAGCAACGCCTCCAGCCTGTGCAGGAGGGGGGTGGCCGTGCTGGTGAGGAGGGGAGTGTACGAGAGCGTAAGGCTCCTGCACCGCGACACGGACGGCCGGCTCCTGCAGGTCTGTCTCGGGTTTCTGGGACAGTCCGTGCTGCTGAGCAACATCTACGCCCCCAATGGGGAAGCTGAGCGGCTCGCCTTCTTCAAGCAGCCAGGGCTGGTCGTCGGAGATTTTAACTGTGCACTGAGTGCGCTCAATGTCGCGGTTGGGATGACCTTTAAGAGCAGCGCTGCTCGCAGCTTCCTGGAGCACAGTGCGGAGGCTCACGGGTTCGTGGATGCGTGGTGTCAGGCTTATGGTGCGCGGAGGGACTTTTTTCGGCGGCAGGTCGTTGAAGGTGTCTTGAGACAGAGCCGGATCGACCTGTTGCTGGGGCACATGAGTCTCTTCCCGTGCCTGAGCCGTATGCGCTATGTGTTCACGACCCTGAGCGACCATGCTGTGCTTCACTTCTCTGTAGCAGGGGCACAGGAGGACCGGGGCCCCTGCCCCTGGTGCTTTAATAACGCGCTCCTGGGGGAGGCTTCATTCTGTCAGGGCATAGAAGACCTAATCCGGCAGCAGCTGCAGTGTCCCCTGTATAGGTCAGAAAAGCTGGTCAGGTGGGATAATCTCAAGTACGGGATCAAAGAGTTCAGTATCTCGTATGGCCTGTCCCAGGGGCGGGAGAAGGCCAGGCGGGAGAGAGAGCTTCGGGCTCGGATCACCTCAGAGCTCGGGCTCCTGGCAGATCACGGCGGGGGCTGCGAGCTCTTGCTGGAGCTGAGGGGTGAGCTGCAAGCCCTGGAGGAGGAGAAGTGGAGAGGAGCCAGGGTGCGCAGCAGAGCCCAGTATCTGGCTGAGGGCGAGAAGAGCACGAGGTTCTTTTTCGGCCTGGAGCAGGAGAGGCAGCGCAGCTCCTTCATTGAGGAGCTGGTGGGAGAGGACGGTGTGCGGCTCCCTGCCCCCGAGGCCGTTAGGAATGAGGTGTTTTCTTTTTATAGTGCCTTGTTCTGGTCCGAAGGGGTGGATGAGCAGCAGACCCGGGCCATGCTGGCTGAGGTGAGTACCCGCCTGTCACAGAGCGATCGTGAGCTCTGTGACAGTGCACTGAGCTTGGAGGAAGTGCTTGAAGCACTTCGGGGCTCGTCTCCTAACAAGAGCCCTGGGTGGGACGGGCTCTCCTCCAAGCTCTACAGACACTTCCAGCAGTCCCTGGGGCCCCTCCTTCTGGAGTTGTTCCAGGAGATTGCCAGGACCGGCGCTCTGACCCCATCTATGAGAAGGGGGGTGATCTCTCTTGTCTACAAAAAGCAGGGGGATCCCTCCCTTTTGAAAAACTTTCGCCCGATCAGCCTGTTGAACACGGACTATAAGATCCTAACTCGTGTTCTCTCCCTCAGGCTCGGGAAGGTTCTGCCCAGGATCCTGTCGCCTTCGCAGACCTACTGCCTCAAGTGGAGAGACATTGCGGACACGGTGTGCTCCATCAGAGATGTTGTGGACCTTATGCGGGAGCAGCCGAGGGGTGGATACGTCCTGAAACTGGACCAGGAGAAGGCCTTCGACAGGGTGGAGCATTCCTTCCTGTTTGAGGTCTTGAAGAGCTTTGGCTTTGGCGAGGCCTTCATCTCCAGGGTGAGGCTCGTGTACAAGGGGATCGTGAGCTGTGTCAAGGTGAATGGTTCCCTCACGAGCTTCTTTCCAGTGACCTTGCCTGGGGGCACCGGCACCTCGTTGATATACCAATATGCTGACGACACCACACTGACGTTGGCAGAGGTGGCGGAGATCTCAGCCATTTTGGAGGTGGTGCAGGCCTACTGCGCTGCCTCGGGCGCCAAGGTAAACTTGGAGAAGTCTGAGGTCATGCCGGTGGGGAGGGCAGACCTTGCCCCGCTCTTCGGCTACCCTTTCAGGGTTGAGACGGATCACCTGAAGGTCCTTGGCATCTACATTAACGCTGATGAGCAGGCCACTGGGCTTCTCCTGTGGAAGGAGAAGCTCATTAAGATGAGGGCCAATTAAATTGGCAGCTCTACGAGGCTGGCATATCCAAGGTCAAGGATCTTTTTATGAAGTAAAGGACGGATTTCTGTCCCACCCAGGCTATTGTCGACGCTGTGCGAGAGGTCGACGACGAGCTGCCTGTCAGTAAGATCCGTCAGGATTATGAGCAGCTCAAACTCGGTCTCCCGGACAGTTGGCTGGAGAAGCTCCATCTACAAGACGGGGCAGCAGGCCCGGCCTGGCCAGAGCTGAGGGTGAAGTGGGGGGACCATGGGGTGGACCTCCTGGGGTGCACCACCAGCATGTTCTACAGGCTGATGGTGGCGAAACGCTTCAGAGTGCCGGTCTCAGAGGTGTTCTGGGGTAAGATCTTCCCCCAGCTCGAGCCAGGGCGTACTTGACGTATCTGCTGGATGGCCTGTTTCGCTCTGTTCGAGGAGCTGTTCTTGACGGGGTGCCCTGGAAAGAGCTGTTCCTCTTTGGGTACCGCGGGTCTGAGGGTTGGGGTTAACGCCATTTTAGTGAACCTCCTCCTCAGCCTAGCGAGGACAGCTGTCTGGGAGAGGAGGAACCTCATGATGTACAATGGCCTGAAGCCAGACCTTGTCAGGCTGTACATTGCCAGGGTGAAGGACTGCTTTTCTCTCAGCCTGGCCTACTGCAGGGCTGAGAGGCAGATGGCCGACTTTCGCAGGATCTTCTTAAAAAATAACATCTTTGTGGACCTGCGGGAGGAAGGCCTGTACTTCCAGCTCTGAGATGGGGGTGTCTTTGAACAAAAGACACACACGGCTCCACCCTTTTCCACCCCTGAATAGCATTGGCGAGTTGAATAGCATTCAATTCACATCGAATAGCATTGGCCCCTGAATAGCCCCTGAATAGCATTGGCGAAGCTCAGCACTGGGCCACTGGGCACAATTTCCCACCGTTTCCATAGTGTAGTGGTTATCACGTTAGCTTCACACGTGGAATGTCCCCAGTTCAAAACAAAGCAGCTTTTTTTGTTACCACGCACACTGTTTGGGGATTCGCCTAGCGCTGTGATCGAACAGACCCACTCACCTCTTAGTGTGGCGGGATCTGCACAGTGCATGTCGCAGTGCTTTCTGCTTTCACTTCAATGTGCTTCCTGATGTCGAGTCGTGTGCTGTGCAGAGGCTCTGAAAGTGAGAGCAATGAAAAAGTGCACAGCGCTGTGAAAGAAAACACAGAGAAGTGAAAGGCAGTCCTTTCTCTAAGACCGGGGTAAAATTAGCTTGAAGTTCGAAAACGATTTTGGCACGCCTGTAGTGCTTCCGCGAAATTCCGCGAGTTACAAAAACACTTGATTTGTGTATAAAATGCATTGTGAATGCTTTCTCAGCATTCACTTTGTCATTTTTATGACTTTTTTTTACAACGCTCAAATATTGTTTTGTCCATATCTTCACAATGGAAGCACAGAACGTCTTCAAACCAAATGCATTTTAAAGACCACAACTTGTGGAAATTTCCAAATTCTCTACATCAAACTTTCAGTGAGCTAATTTCGTTTTTCATCGATGCGTAATTACGCACTAACTGGAACCCGGGGGACCGCTGTGTGCACATGTTCAAAATGCGACAAATACTGTAAGACATGATGCCAAGAAGCATGAAGCGAGAGGGATTAGCTCAAATGGTAGAGCGCTCGCTTAGCATGCAAGAGGTAGCGGGATCGATGCCCGCATCCTCCAGGTCTGAGTTTGGATCTCCGGAAGCCCGGTGCTCTTGTTTAGCTTCTGCGACTTCTGACAGGTGCTCCTCCGTTGCGGAGAGAATGTCCTTCAGTTGTCAAGCGTTGAAGGGCCACACCTCCTTCCCAACCTCAGTCTGCACTGAGTGCGTCTCCGGCATTTTCTCGTCCAATTTGTCAGCTTAGCAAGTGAAAAGTATATCCGAGTGAAAACAGTGCTGATAATACTCTCACGAATTGTTAGAAGACGTGCTTTTGATCATCGATTGCTTAACAATCACATTCGTTCGACTTGAGCCATCAAGCTCGTAGTTTTCCTTCAAATCTTGAAAGCTCTCAGTGAGAACATCATAGGCTGCAGGACGCCCCGTAACTTGATTACTTCAACAGAAAGAAGAGCAGACAGCTCGACAAATATGTGAGGCGCAGAGAGCGCAAGGCGAGCCGCACACGTTTCGGTGGCTGAGAGAGGGCAGTTTTTGCTTCTGCATTTCCCAAGTAAGGACGCATGACAACAAGCGATCGCGGTGCTCATCTACGACACAGTGGTGATGAGTTTTCAGTACGTGTTCTTTTGAACGAGCAATGAGGTTGCCGCCTTGGACAGCTGACTGCACGCTCTCATTGTGCCACGTGATGAGAATTCACCAGGCTCGTTCAGTCATTAGTCACATTCCATCGTTTGCCATAAGCAGACGCTGCGAAGTGATGTGGATATCAGTTCCCAGTCTTGTGGAAGAGGAGGAAGAGAGCACACGAGGGCTCATCCAGGAGTTGAACCCGGGACCTCTCACACCCTAAGCAAGAATCATACCACTAGACCAACGAGCCACAGCAGCACTTTCCATTTCAATCTGTCAGCGAGCTTGAGGATGGGGAAAGGCGCCATTCGCTCGTCCAGTCAGACCTTCATCAATAAGTCAAGAAAGCTGCAATTACACGACTGCCTTGCAGACGAAGGGCAGTGAACTGTGCCCTGTAAGAGGGGAACAAGCGGCACTAGGTGACGCCGAGGCATAAGTCCCAGCGAGGGGGGTTGGCTTGTATGGTACAGCGCTTGCTTTGCATGTGGGAGATAGCAAGATCAATTCCCGCATCCTCCAGGTGTGTGCTTAGAGCTTGATGTGCCGAAAGGTGTCCTTTAGCCTGTGGTCCCGCCTTACATGGAGAGCATCGTGCAGCTGTCAAGCGTTTCGCAGCCACGCCCCCTTTTCATCTTCTCTCTGGCTTAAGCGTCACTCCGCCCCTCTCTCTTGACATTTCATGTCAGCATGTCAGAAGTCCGAGTGACATTTTTAATGGCTGAGTGAGGGCACGATGCTGAAGCAGAGAGGCCACTTCAGCCACAGAGACTTGTGCTAGGTGAGATCTGAAAGACGGACTCGCAACAGAAACAGACCAAAAATGTATCGGTGAGATCAAAAGGCAAATGCAACATTCAGCAGAGGGCGTCTAAAGATTAGGGAACGGGCGACTGAAATCCATGTGAGGCAAACTTTCCGGTGTGTGTACTGCAGCTGGGCTTGTTGGCGTAATTGGTAGTGCGTCAGTCTCGTCATCTGAAGGGCCTGAGTTTGATCCTCACACGGGGCAGGGCTGCTTCCTCTCTTGCTCTTTTCAAACACTTGCGGCAACTGTTCGCTCATAACCACGTCTGGAATGCGTGACCTTTACACGGGCGAGAAGCAACGCCGCATCCCTTTTCTAAAGAACATTCACATTCAGAAATAAGTCAAGAAATTTGCCATTACTTTCGCTCGCACTGCTGTCAGCCTGCCCATGTTGCCAAAGAAAGATTCACTCGGCGTCAACATGACAGAACAGCGATCACTTGAAAACAATGTTCCACACTCCGTAAGCAAGAACTTCAGTGTTTGCAGTCACCCGATATGCCGATAGTCAAAGGAGCGCAAAACACGAAGCGTCAAAAGACAAGATGAGTTGATGGAAAGAGCGTTGAATTGATGAGCACAAAAGTTCAGCTCGTACAATAGGCAACGAAGGTCTCAGCGTCGTCATCGCACTTGAAAGGGTGCCTTGCAGACCAAGGGCAGTGGGCGGTGCCCGGTAAGAGGGGCAGAGGCGGTAAGACATGATGCCGAGAAGCATGAAGCGAGGGGGATTAGCTCAAATGGTAGAGCGCTCGCTTAGCATGCAAGAGGTAGCGGGATCGATGCCCGCATCCTCCAGGTCTGAGTTTGGATCTCCGGAAGCCCGGTGCTCTTGTTTAGCTTCTGCGACTTCTGACAGGTGCTCCTCCGTTGCGGAGAGAATGTCCTTCAGTTGTCAAGCGTTGAAGGGCCACACCTCCTTCCCAACCTCAGTCTGCACTGAGTGCGTCTCCGGCATTTTCTCGTCCAATTTGTCAGCTTAGCAAGTGAAAAGTATATCCGAGTGAAAACAGTGCTGATAATACTCTCACGAATTGTTAGAAGACGTGCTTTTGATCATCGATTGCTTAACAATCACATTCGTTCGACTTGAGCCATCAAGCTCGTAGTTTTCCTTCAAATCTTGAAAGCTCTCAGTGAGAACATCATAGCCTGCAGGACGCCCCGTAACTTAATTACTTCAACAGAAAGAAGAGCAGACAGCTCGACAAATATGTGAGGCGCAGAGAGCGCAAGGCAAGCCGCACACGTTTCGGTGGCTGAGAGAGGGCAGTTTTTGCTTCTGCATTTCCCAAGTAAGGACGCATGACAACAAGCGATCGCGGTGCTCATCTACGACACAGTGGTGATGAGTTTTCAGTACGTGTTCTTTTGAACGAGCAATGAGGTTGCCGCCTTGGACAGCTGACTGCACGCTCTCATTGTGCCACGTGATGAGAATTCACCAGGCTCGTTCAGTCATTAGTCACATTCCATCGTTTGCCATAAGCAGACGCTGCGAAGTGATGTGGATATCAGTTCCCAGTCTTGTGGAAGAGGAGGAAAAGAGCACACGAGGGCTCGTCCGGGAGTTGAACCCGGGACCTCTCGTACCCTAAGCGAGAATCATACCACTAGACCAACGAGCCACAGCAGCACTTTCCATTTCAATCTGTCAGCGAGCTTGAGGATGGGGAGAGGCGCCATTCGCTCGTCCAGTCAGACCTTCATCAATAAGTCAAGAAAGCTGCAATTACACGACTGCCTTGCAGACGAAGGGCAGTGAACTGTGCCCGGTAAGAGGGGAACAAGCGGCACTAGGTGACGCCGAGGCATAAGTCCCAGCGAGGGGGGTTGGCTTGTATGGTACAGCGCTTGCTTTGCATGTGGGAGATAGCAGGATCAATTCCCGCATCCTCCAGGTGTGTGCTTAGAGCTTGATGTGCCGAAAGGTGTCCTTTAGCCTGTGGTCCCGCCTTACATGGAGAGCATCGTGCAGCTGTCAAGCGTTTCGCAGCCACGCCCCCTTTTCATCTTCTCTCTGGCTTAAGCGTCACTCCGCCCCTCTCTCTTGACATTTCATGTCAGCATGTCAGAAGTCCGAGTGACATTTTTAATGGCTGAGTGAGGGCACGATGCTGAAGCAGAGAGGCCACTTCAGCCACAGAGACTTGTGCTAGGTGAGATCTGAAAGACGGACTCGCAACAGAAACAGACCAAAAATGTATCGGTGAGATCAAAAGGCAAATGCAACATTCAGCAGAGGGCGTCTAAAGATTAGGGAACGGGCGACTGAAATCCATGTGAGGCAAACTTTCCGGTGTGTGTACTGCAGCTGGGCTTGTTGGCGTAATTGGTAGTGCGTCAGTCTCGTCATCTGAAGGGCCTGAGTTTGATCCTCACACGGGGCAGGGCTGCTTCCTCTCTTGCTCTTTTCAAACACTTGCGGCAACTGTTCGCTCATAACCACGTCTGGAATGCGTGACCTTTACACGGGCGAGAAGCAACTCCGCATCCCTTTTCTAAAGAACATTCACATTCAGAAATAAGTCAAGAAATTTGCCATTACTTTCGCTCGCACTGCTGTCAGCCTGCCCATGTTGCCAAAGAAAGATTCACTCGGCATGCAAGAGGTAGCGGGATCGATGCCCGCATCCTCCAGGTCTGAGTTTGGATCTCCGGAAGCCCGGTGCTCTTGTTTAGCTTCTGCGACTTCTGACAGGTGCTCCTCCGTTGCGGAGAGAATGTCCTTCAGTTGTCAAGCGTTGAAGGGCCACACCTCCTTCCCAACCTCAGTCTGCACTGAGTGCGTCTCCGGCATTTTCTCGTCCAATTTGTCAGCTTAGCAAGTGAAAAGTATATCCGAGTGAAAACAGTGCTGATAATACTCTCACGAATTGTTAGAAGACGTGCTTCTGATCATCGATTGCTTAACAATCACATTCGTTCGACTTGAGCCATCAAGCTCGTAGTTTTCCTTCAAATCTTGAAAGCTCTCAGTGAGAACATCATAGCCTGCAGGACGCCCCGTAACTTAATTACTTCAACAGAAAGAAGAGCAGACAGCTCGACAAATATGTGAGGCGCAGAGAGAGCAAGGCGAGCCGCACACGTTTCGGTGGCTGAGAGAGGGCAGTTTTTGCTTCTGCATTTCCCAAGTAAGGACGCATGACAACAAGCGATCGCGGTGCTCATCTACGACACAGTGGTGATGAGTTTTCAGTACGTGTTCTTTTGAACGAGCAATGAGGTTGCCGCCTTGGACAGCTGACTGCACGCTCTCATTGTGCCACGTGATGAGAATTCACCAGGCTCGTTCAGTCATTAGTCACATTCCATCGTTTGCCATAAGCAGACGCTGCGAAGTGATGTGGATATCAGTTCCCAGTCTTGTGGAAGAGGAGGAAAAGAGCACACGAGGGCTCATCCGGGAGTTGAACCCGGGACCTCTCGCACCCTAAGCGAGAATCATACCACTAGACCAACGAGCCACAGCAGCACTTTCCATTTCAATCTGTCAGCGAGCTTGAGGATGGGGAGAGGCGCCATTCGCTCGTCCAGTCAGACCTTCATCAATAAGTCAAGAAAGCTGCAATTACACGACTGCCTTGCAGACGAAGGGCAGTGAACTGTGCCCGGTAAGAGGGGAACAAGCGGCACTAGGTGACGCCGAGGCATAAGTCCCAGCGAGGGGGGTTGGCTTGTATGGTACAGCGCTTGCTTTGCATGTGGGAGATAGCAGGATCAATTCCCGCATCCTCCAGGTGTGTGCTTAGAGCTTGATGTGCCGAAAGGTGTCCTTTAGCCTGTGGTCCCGCCTTACATGGAGAGCATCGTGCAGCTGTCAAGCGTTTCGCAGCCACGCCCCCTTTTCATCTTCTCTCTGGCTTAAGCGTCACTCCGCCCCTCTCTCTTGACATTTCATGTCAGCATGTCAGAAGTCCGAGTGACATTTTTAATGGCTGAGTGAGGGCACGATGCTGAAGCAGAGAGGCCACTTCAGCCACAGAGACTTGTGCTAGGTGAGATCTGAAAGACGGACTCGCAACAGAAACAGACCAAAAATGTATCGGTGAGATCAAAAGGCAAATGCAACATTCAGCAGAGGGCGTCTAAAGATTAGGGAACGGGCGACTGAAATCCATGTGAGGCAAACTTTCCGGTGTGTGTACTGCAGCTGGGCTTGTTGGCGTAATTGGTAGTGCGTCAGTCTCGTCATCTGAAGGGCCTGAGTTTGATCCTCACACGGGGCAGGGCTGCTTCCTCTCTTGCTCTTTTCAAACACTTGCGGCAACTGTTCGCTCATAACCACGTCTGGAATGCGTGACCTTTACACGGGCGAGAAGCAACTCCGCATCCCTTTTCTAAAGAACATTCACATTCAGAAATAAGTCAAGAAATTTGCCATTACTTTCGCTCGCACTGCTGTCAGCCTGCCCATGTTGCCAAAGAAAGATTCACTCGGCATGCAAGAGGTAGCGGGATCGATGCCCGCATCCTCCAGGTCTGAGTTTGGATCTCCGGAAGCCCGGTGCTCTTGTTTAGCTTCTGCGACTTCTGACAGGTGCTCCTCCGTTGCGGAGAGAATGTCCTTCAGTTGTCAAGCGTTGAAGGGCCACACCTCCTTCCCAACCTCAGTCTGCACTGAGTGCGTCTCCGGCATTTTCTCGTCCAATTTGTCAGCTTAGCAAGTGAAAAGTATATCCGAGTGAAAACAGTGCTGATAATACTCTCACGAATTGTTAGAAGACGTGCTTTTGATCATCGATTGCTTAACAATCACATTCGTTCGACTTGAGCCATCAAGCTTGTAGTTTTCCTTCAAATCTTGAAAGCTCTCAGTGAGAACATCATAGCCTGCAGGACGCCCCGTAACTTAATTACTTCAACAGAAAGAAGAGCAGACAGCTCGACAAATATGTGAGGCGCAGAGAGAGCAAGGCGAGCTGCACACGTTTCGGTGGCTGAGAGAGGGCAGTTTTTGCTTCTGCATTTCCCAAGTAAGGACGCATGACAACAAGCGATCGCGGTGCTCATCTACGACACAGTGGTGATGAGTTTTCAGTACGTGTTCTTTTGAACGAGCAATGAGGTTGCCGCCTTGGACAGCTGACTGCACGCTCTCATTGTGCCACGTGATGAGAATTCACCAGGCTCGTTCAGTCATTAGTCACATTCCATCGTTTGCCATAAGCAGACGCTGCGAAGTGATGTGGATATCAGTTCCCAGTCTTGTGGAAGAGGAGGAAAAGAGCACACGAGGGCTCATCCGGGAGTTGAACCCGGGACCTCTCGCACCCTAAGCGAGAATCATACCACTAGACCAACGAGCCACAGCAGCACTTTCCATTTCAATCTGTCAGCGAGCTTGAGGATGGGGAGAGGCGCCATTCGCTCGTCCAGTCAGACCTTCATCAATAAGTCAAGAAAGCTGCAATTACACGACTGCCTTGCAGACGAAGGGCAGTGAACTGTGCCCGGTAAGAGGGGAACAAGCGGCACTAGGTGACGCCGAGGCATAAGTCCCAGCGAGGGGGGTTGGCTTGTATGGTACAGCGCTTGCTTTGCATGTGGGAGATAGCAGGATCAATTCCCGCATCCTCCAGGTGTGTGCTTAGAGCTTGATGTGCCGAAAGGTGTCCTTTAGCCTGTGGTCCCGCCTTACATGGAGAACATCGTGCAGCTGTCAAGCGTTTCGCAGCCACGCCCCCTTTTCATCTTCTCTCTGGCTTAAGCGTCACTCCGCCCCTCTCTCTTGACATTTCATGTCAGCATGTCAGAAGTCCGAGTGACATTTTTAATGGCTGAGTGAGGGCACGATGCTGAAGCAGAGAGGCCACTTCAGCCACAGAGACTTGTGCTAGGTGAGATCTGAAAGACGGACTCGCAACAGAAACAGACCAAAAATGTATCGGTGAGATCAAAAGGCAAATGCAACATTCAGCAGAGGGCGTCTAAAGATTAGGGAACGGGCGACTGAAATCCATGTGAGGCAAACTTTCCGGTGTGTGTACTGCAGCTGGGCTTGTTGGCGTAATTGGTAGTGCGTCAGTCTCGTCATCTGAAGGGCCTGAGTTTGATCCTCACACGGGGCAGGGCTGCTTCCTCTCTTGCTCTTTTCAAACACTTGCGGCAACTGTTCGCTCATAACCACGTCTGGAATGCGTGACCTTTACACGGGCGAGAAGCAACTCCGCATCCCTTTTCTAAAGAACATTCACATTCAGAAATAAGTCAAGAAATTTGCCATTACTTTCGCTCGCACTGCTGTCAGCCTGCCCATGTTGCCAAAGAAAGATTCACTCGGCATGCAAGAGGTAGCGGGATCGATGCCCGCATCCTCCAGGTCTGAGTTTGGATCTCCGGAAGCCCGGTGCTCTTGTTTAGCTTCTGCGACTTCTGACAGGTGCTCCTCCGTTGCGGAGAGAATGTCCTTCAGTTGTCAAGCGTTGAAGGGCCACACCTCCTTCCCAACCTCAGTCTGCACTGAGTGCGTCTCCGGCATTTTCTCGTCCAATTTGTCAGCTTAGCAAGTGAAAAGTATATCCGAGTGAAAACAGTGCTGATAATACTCTCACGAATTGTTAGAAGACGTGCTTTTGATCATCGATTGCTTAACAATCACATTCGTTCGACTTGAGCCATCAAGCTCGTAGTTTTCCTTCAAATCTTGAAAGCTCTCAGTGAGAACATCATAGCCTGCAGGACGCCCCGTAACTTAATTACTTCAACAGAAAGAAGAGCAGACAGCTCGACAAATATGTGAGGCGCAGAGAGAGCAAGGCGAGCCGCACACGTTTCGGTGGCTGAGAGAGGGCAGTTTTTGCTTCTGCATTTCCCAAGTAAGGACGCATGACAACAAGCGATCGCGGTGCTCATCTACGACACAGTGGTGATGAGTTTTCAGTACGTGTTCTTTTGAACGAGCAATGAGGTTGCCGCCTTGGACAGCTGACTGCACGCTCTCATTGTGCCACGTGATGAGAATTCACCAGGCTCGTTCAGTCATTAGTCACATTCCAT
This sequence comes from Lepisosteus platostomus, assembly GCF_059453375.1. Lineage (NCBI taxonomy): Eukaryota > Metazoa > Chordata > Actinopteri > Semionotiformes > Lepisosteidae > Lepisosteus > Lepisosteus platostomus. Next base: position 133,384 of record NW_028291474.1, read on the forward strand.
CGTTTGCCATAAGCAGACGCTGCGAAGTGATGTGGATATCAGTTCCCAGTCTTGTGGAAGAGGAGGAAAAGAGCACACGAGGGCTCATCCGGGAGTTGAACCCGGGACCTCTCGCACCCTAAGCGAGAATCATACCACTAGACCAACGAGCCACAGCAGCACTTTCCATTTCAATCTGTCAGCGAGCTTGAGGATGGGGAGAGGCGCCATTCGCTCGTCCAGTCAGACCTTCATCAATAAGTCAAGAAAGCTGCAATTACACGACTGCCTTGCAGACGAAGGGCAGTGAACTGTGCCCGGTAAGAGGGGAACAAGCGGCACTAGGTGACGCCGAGGCATAAGTCCCAGCGAGGGGGGTTGGCTTGTATGGTACAGCGCTTGCTTTGCATGTGGGAGATAGCAGGATCAATTCCCGCATCCTCCAGGTGTGTGCTTAGAGCTTGATGTGCCGAAAGGTGTCCTTTAGCCTGTGGTCCCGCCTTACATGGAGAGCATCGTGCAGCTGTCAAGCGTTTCGCAGCCACGCCCCCTTTTCATCTTCTCTCTGGCTTAAGCGTCACTCCGCCCCTCTCTCTTGACATTTCATGTCAGCATGTCAGAAGTCCGAGTGACATTTTTAATGGCTGAGTGAGGGCACGATGCTGAAGCAGAGAGGCCACTTCAGCCACAGAGACTTGTGCTAGGTGAGATCTGAAAGACGGACTCGCAACAGAAACAGACCAAAAATGTATCGGTGAGATCAAAAGGCAAATGCAACATTCAGCAGAGGGCGTCTAAAGATTAGGGAACGGGCGACTGAAATCCATGTGAGGCAAACTTTCCGGTGTGTGTACTGCAGCTGGGCTTGTTGGCGTAATTGGTAGTGCGTCAGTCTCGTCATCTGAAGGGCCTGAGTTTGATCCTCACACGGGGCAGGGCTGCTTCCTCTCTTGCTCTTTTCAAACACTTGCGGCAACTGTTCGCTCATAACCACGTCTGGAATGCGTGACCTTTACACGGGCGAGAAGCAACTCCGCATCCCTTTTCTAAAGAACATTCACATTCAGAAATAAGTCAAGAAATTTGCCATTACTTTCGCTCGCACTGCTGTCAGCCTGCCCATGTTGCCAAAGAAAGATTCACTCGGCATGCAAGAGGTAGCGGGATCGATGCCCGCATCCTCCAGGTCTGAGTTTGGATCTCCGGAAGCCCGGTGCTCTTGTTTAGCTTCTGCGACTTCTGACAGGTGCTCCTCCGTTGCGGAGAGAATGTCCTTCAGTTGTCAAGCGTTGAAGGGCCACACCTCCTTCCCAACCTCAGTCTGCACTGAGTGCGTCTCCGGCATTTTCTCGTCCAATTTGTCAGCTTAGCAAGTGAAAAGTATATCCGAGTGAAAACAGTGCTGATAATACTCTCACGAATTGTTAGAAGACGTGCTTTTGATCATCGATTGCTTAACAATCACATTCGTTCGACTTGAGCCATCAAGCTCGTAGTTTTCCTTCAAATCTTGAAAGCTCTCAGTGAGAACATCATAGCCTGCAGGACGCCCCGTAACTTAATTACTTCAACAGAAAGAAGAGCAGACAGCTCGACAAATATGTGAGGCGCAGAGAGAGCAAGGCGAGCCGCACACGTTTCGGTGGCTGAGAGAGGGCAGTTTTTGCTTCTGCATTTCCCAAGTAAGGACGCATGACAACAAGCGATCGCGGTGCTCATCTACGACACAGTGGTGATGAGTTTTCAGTACGTGTTCTTTTGAACGAGCAATGAGGTTGCCGCCTTGGACAGCTGACTGCACGCTCTCATTGTGCCACGTGATGAGAATTCACCAGGCTCGTTCAGTCATTAGTCACATTCCATCGTTTGCCATAAGCAGACGCTGCGAAGTGATGTGGATATCAGTTCCCAGTCTTGTGGAAGAGGAGGAAAAGAGCACACGAGGGCTCATCCGGGAGTTGAACCCGGGACCTCTCGCACCCTAAGCGAGAATCATACCACTAGACCAACGAGCCACAGCAGCACTTTCTATTTCAATCTGTCAGCGAGCTTGAGGATGGGGAGAGGCGCCATTCGCTCGTCCAGTCAGACCTTCATCAATAAGTCAAGAAAGCTGCAATTACACGACTGCCTTGCAGACGAAGGGCAGTGAACTGTGCCCGGTAAGAGGGGAACAAGCGGCACTAGGTGACGCCGAGGCATAAGTCCCAGCGAGGGGGGTTGGCTTGTATGGTACAGCGCTTGCTTTGCATGTGGGAGATAGCAGGATCAATTTCCGCATCCTCCAGGTGTGTGCTTAGAGCTTGATGTGCCGAAAGGTGTCCTTTAGCCTGTGGTCCCGCCTTACATGGAGAGCATCGTGCAGCTGTCAAGCGTTTCGCAGCCACGCCCCCTTTTCATCTTCTCTCTGGCTTAAGCGTCACTCCGCCCCTCTCTCTTGACATTTCATGTCAGCATGTCAGAAGTCCGAGTGACATTTTTAATGGCTGAGTGAGGGCACGATGCTGAAGCAGAGAGGCCACTTCAGCCACAGAGACTTGTGCTAGGTGAGATCTGAAAGACGGACTCGCAACAGAAACAGACCAAAAATGTATCGGTGAGATCAAAAGGCAAATGCAACATTCAGCAGAGGGCGTCTAAAGATTAGGGAACGGGCGACTGAAATCCATGTGAGGCAAACTTTCCGGTGTGTGTACTGCAGCTGGGCTTGTTGGCGTAATTGGTAGTGCGTCAGTCTCGTCATCTGAAGGGTCTGAGTTTGATCCTCACACGGGGCAGGGCCGCTTCCTCTCTTGCTCTTTTCAAACACTTGCGGCAACTGTTCGCTCATAACCACGTCTGGAATGCGTGACCTTTACACGGGCGAGAAGCAACGCCGCATCCCTTTTCTAAAGAACATTCACATTCAGAAATAAGTCAAGAAATTTGCCATTACTTTCGCTCGCACTGCTGTCAGCCTGCCCATGTTGCCAAAGAAAGATTCACTCGGCGTCAACATGACAGAACAGCGATCACTTGAAAACAATGTTCCACACTCCGTAAGCAAGAACTTCAGTGTTTGCAGTCACCCGATATGCCGATAGTCAAAGGAGCGCAAAACACGAAGCGTCAAAAGACAAGATGAGTTGATGGAAAGAGCGTTGAATTGATGAGCACAAAAGTTCAGCTCGTACAATAGGCAACGAAGGTCTCAGCGTCGTCATCGCACTTGAAAGGGTGCCTTGCAGACCAAGGGCAGTGGGCGGTGCCCGGTAAGAGGGGCAGAGGCGGTAAGACATGATGCCGAGAAGCATGAAGCGAGGGGGATTAGCTCAAATGGTAGAGCGCTCGCTTAGCATGCAAGAGGTAGCGGGATCGATGCCCGCATCCTCCAGGTCTGAGTTTGGATCTCCGGAAGCCCGGTGCTCTTGTTTAGCTTCTGCGACTTCTGACAGGTGCTCCTCCGTTGCGGAGAGAATGTCCTTCAGTTGTCAAGCGTTGAAGGGCCACACCTCCTTCCCAACCTCAGTCTGCACTGAGTGCGTCTCCGGCATTTTCTCGTCCAATTTGTCAGCTTAGCAAGTGAAAAGTATATCCGAGTGAAAACAGTGCTGATAATACTCTCACGAATTGTTAGAAGACGTGCTTTTGATCATCGATTGCTTAACAATCACATTCGTTCGACTTGAGCCATCAAGCTCGTAGTTTTCCTTCAAATCTTGAAAGCTCTCAGTGAGAACATCATAGGCTGCAGGACGCCCTGTAACTTGATTACTTCAACAGAAAGAAGAGCAGACAGCTCGACAAATATGTGAGGCGCAGAGAGCGCAAGGCGAGCCGCACACGTTTCGGTGGCTGAGAGAGGGCAGTTTTTGCTTCTGCATTTCCCAAGTAAGGACGCATGACAACAAGCGATCGCGGTGCTCATCTCTGACACAGTGGTGATGAGTTTTCAGTACGTGTTCTTTTGAACGAGCAATGAGGTTGCCGCCTTGGACAGCTGACTGCACGCTCTCATTGTGCCACGTGATGAGAATTCACCAGGCTCGTTCAGTCATTAGTCACATTCCATCGTTTGCCATAAGCAGACGCTGCGAAGTGATGTGGATATCAGTTCCCAGTCTTGTGGAAGAGGAGGAAAAGAGCACACGAGGGCTCATCCGGGAGTTGAACCTGGGACCTCTCACACCCTAAGCGAGAATCATACCACTAGACCAACGAGCCACAGCAGCACTTTTCATTTCAATCTGTCAGCGAGCTTGAGGATGGGGAGAGGCGCCATTCGCTCGTCCAGTCAGACCTTCATCAATAAGTCAAGAAAGCTGCAATTACACGACTGCCTTGCAGACGAAGGGCAGTGAACTGTGCCCGGTAAGAGGGGAACAAGCGGCACTAGGTGACGCCGAGGCATAAGTCCCAGCGAGGGGGGTTGGCTTGTATGGTACAGCGCTTGCTTTGCATGTGGGAGAAAGCAGGATCAATTCCCGCATCCTCCAGGTGTGTGCTTAGAGCTTGATGTGCCGAAAGGTGTCCTTTAGCCTGTGGTCCCGCCTTACATGGAGAGCATCGTGCAGCTGTCAAGCGTTTCGCAGCCACGCCCCCTTTTCATCTTCTCTCTGGCTTAAGCGTCACTCCGCCCCTCTCTCTTGACATTTCATGTCAGCATGTCAGAAGTCCGAGTGACATTTTTAATGGCTGAGTGAGGGCACGATGCTGAAGCAGAGAGGCCACTTCAGCCACAGAGACTTGTGCTAGGTGAGATCTGAAAGACGGACTCGCAACAGAAACAGACCAAAAATGTATCGGTGAGATCAAAAGGCAAATGCAACATTCAGCAGAGGGCGTCTAAAGATTAGGGAACGAGCGACTGACATCCATGTGAGGCAATCTTTCCGGTGTGTGTTCTGCAGCTGGGCTTGTTGGCGTAATTGGTAGTGCGTCAGTCTCGTCATCTGAAGGGCCTGAGTTTGATCCTCACACGGGGCAGGGCTGCTTCCTCTCTTGCTCTTTTCAAACACTTGCGGCAACTGTTCGCTCATAACCACGTCTGGAATGCGTGACCTTTACACGGGCGAGAAGCAACGCCGCATCCCTTTTCTAAAGAACATTCACATTCAGAAATAAGTCAAGAAATTTGCCATTACTTTCGCTCGCACTGCTGTCAGCCTGCCCATGTTGCCAAAGAAAGATTCACTCGGCGTCAACATGACAGAACAGCGATCACTTGAAAACAATGTTCCACACTCCGTAAGCAAGAACTTCAGTGTTTGCAGTCACCCGATATGCCGATAGTCAAAGGAGCGCAAAACACGAAGCGTCAAAAGACAAGATGAGTTGATGGAAAGAGCGTTGAATTGATGAGCACAAAAGTTCAGCTCGTACAATAGGCAACGAAGGTCTCAGCGTCGTCATCGCACTTGAAAGGACTGCCTTGCAGACCAAGGGCAGTGGGCGGTGCCCGGTAAGAGGGGCAGAGGCGGTAAGACATGATGCCGAAAAGCATGAAGCGAGGGGGATTAGCTCAAATGGTAGAGCGCTTGCTTAGCATGCAAGAGGTAGCGGGATCGATGCCCGCATCCTCCAGGTCTGAGTTTGGATCTCCGGAAGCCCGGTGCTCTTGTTTAGCTTCTGCGACTTCTGACAGGTGCTCCTCCGTTGCGGAGAGAATGTCCTTCAGTTGTCAAGCGTTGAAGGGCCACACCTTCTTCCCAACCTCAGTCTGCACTGAGTGCGTCTCCGGCATTTTCTGTTCGCTCATAACCACGTCTGGAATGCGTGACCTTTACACGGGCGAGAAGCAACGCCGCATCCCTTTTCTAAAGAACATTCACATTCAGAAATAAGTCAAGAAATTTGCCATTACTTTCGCTCGCACTGCTGTCAGCCTGCCCATGTTGCCAAAGAAAGATTCACTCGGCGTCAACATGACAGAACAGCGATCACTTGAAAACAATGTTCCACACTCCGTAAGCAAGAACTTCAGTGTTTGCAGTCACCCGATATGCCGATAGTCAAAGGAGCGCAAAACACGAAGCGTCAAAAGACAAGATGAGTTGATGGAAAGAGCGTTGAATTGATGAGCACAAAAGTTCAGCTCGTACAATAGGCAACGAAGGTCTCAGCGTCGTCATCGCACTTGAATGGACTGCCTTGCAGACCAAGGGCAGTGGGCGGTGCCCGGTAAGAGGGGCAGAGGCGGTAAGACATGATGCCGAAAAGCATGAAGCGAGGGGGATTAGCTCAAATGGTAGAGCGCTTGCTTAGCATGCAAGAGGTAGCGGCATCGATGCCCGCATTCTCCAGGTCTGAGTTTGGATCTCCGGAAGCCCGGTGCTCTTGTTTAGCTTCTGCGACTTCTGACAGGTGCTCCTCCGTTGCGGAGAGAATGTCCTTCAGTTGTCAAGCGTTGAAGGGCCACACCTCCTTCCCAACCTCAGTCTGCACTGAGTGCGTCTCTGGCATTTTCTCGTCCAATTTGTCAGCTTAGCAAGTGAAAAGTATATCCGAGTGAAAACAGTGCTGATAATACTCTCACGAATTGTTAGAAGACGTGCTTTTGATCATCGATTGCTTAACAATCACATTCGTTCGACTTGAGCCATCAAGCTCGTAGTTTTCCTTCAAGTCTTGAAAGCTCTCAGTGAGAACATCATAGGCTGCAGGACGCCCCGTAACTTGATTACTTCAACAGAAAGAAGAGCAGACAGCTCGACAAATATGTGAGGCGCAGAGAGAGCAAGGCGAGCCGCACACGTTTCGGTGGCTGAGAGAGGGCAGTTTTTGCTTCTGCATTTCCCAAGTAAGGACGCATGACAACAAGCGATCGCGGTGCTCATCTACGACACAGTGGTGATGAGTTTTCAGTACGTGTTCTTTTGAACGAGCAATGAGGTTGCCGCCTTGGACAGCTGACTGCACGCTCTCATTGTGCCACGTGATGAGAATTCACCAGGCTCGTTCAGTCATTAGTCACATTCCATCGTTTGCCATAAGCAGACGCTGCGAAGTGATGTGGATATCAGTTCCCAGTCTTGTGGAAGAGGAGGAAAAGAGCACACAAGGGCTCATCCGGGAGTTGAACCTGGGACCTCTCACACCCTAAGCGAGAATCATACCACTAGACCAACGAGCCACAGCAGCACTTTTCATTTCAATCTGTCAGCGAGCTTGAGGATGGGGAGAGGCGCCATTCGCTCGTCCAGTCAGACCTTCATCAATAAGTCAAGAAAGCTGCAATTACACGACTGCCTTGCAGACGAAGGGCAGTGAACTGTGCCCGGTAAGAGGGGAACAAGCGGCACTAGGTGACGCCGAGGCATAAGTCCCAGCGAGGGGCGTCAAAGGCAAGTCATTCCAAGTTGGTCGTTTGTGTTTTCAGTTCTGACGCGAAATGCTGAAATGATCTCTCGGCTCCTCGGTTGTCATTTCTGCTCCGTAAAGGAATCACAGCACGCGTCGGCTTCCAGCACGGTGGGTCGGGACACGATGCTGGGGGTCGGAGAGAGCGATGTCTTCCTCGTTAGGACCTGTCACCTGTCCCCACCTGTCACGCGGGAGACTGGGGTACATCAGGACGCGCATTGAAGTGAAAGCAGGATGCGCTGTGACATGCACTGTGCAGATCTCGCCACACTAAGAGGTGAGTGGGTCTGTTCGATCACAGCGCTAGACGAATCCCCAATCCCCTTTTGTGCCTGGCGACAAAAGATGTCTGTTTCCGCCCGGTTTCGAACCGGGGACCTTTCGCGTGTGAGGCAAACGTGATAACCACTACACTACGGAAACAGTGGTAAGACATGACCAGAGGCCCAGCGCTGAGCTTCGCCAATGCGATTCAGCTGCTTCCAGTGCCTTTATTGGAGTGCGCTGATGGACCGTGCTCTCTCTCCAGAGACCAGCACGCCTGTCATGGACGGAGCAGGAAAGGCGGCGCCACATTCTACAGCCCTCTCCACGCAATCGACGAAATCGGGCTACTGAAGTGGAGAAAATCGCCTCTCCAGAAAGTGCAAATATCATCTTGGAGACTATAAATCCTATTGCCGAAGGTCAGCCCTGTCTACCAGAGTAACCCTCCCACAGCGATGATCAGCTCGTCTCACACGCGAGACGTTTCGGTTGGAAACAAGCGCCCCCTCTTCTCGCACGTTTTGCACGTTCGAGTAGTTTTAATGCGGCTCTTTTGTACACGGTGCTGATCTTTTGGAAAGCAGGAGGCAAAACCGAGTCGAACCCGGGCCGCCTGGGTAAAAACCAGGAACCCTAACCGCTAGACCATATGGCAGCGAACAGCCATGCTGTTCCCGGCATCATCCGAGCAAACTACGTAAATATGAGTAAACACGCAAGAGAGTTGTCACTCAGAGTGTCGAAGGGTCGATGTATACTGGGGCTCAGTTGAAATGCAACGTCAGGACTTTTCCAAATTATGTCACACGAAGAGAGCACAGCCTTTTCCACCCTGCCATGCGTGTATCGGTAACTCCCCGTGATCGTATAGTGGTCAGTACTTTGCGTTGTGGCCGCAACAACCCCGGTTCGAATCCAGGTCACGGCAGAATAGGGGCGTCTGCTTTTACTACTTGCACGAATGAAGGCAAAAAAAAGCCAATCGATGTGAACGAACGGCGCTTTACAGAGGAGTACTGCCTGACTGGATCGTTGATGAGCGACAGAGGCCACTCCGACCCCTTCTTGGTTTTCTTCAATGACTTACTAAGGATCTTCTTCACATTCGCCCATGCAGGGGAAGCCAGTTACACCAAAGCAAACGCAAGTGCATTTCAAGCAGAGACCAGGAGGGACTTGTTTACACTGAGAGTGGGTGGAGAATGGAACAATGCGCCCAGCCCTGTTGCTGGAGCCGATTCTTGATGAGATCTTGGGCTCACTAAGAGGCCCCCTTTGAATGCTATTCTTTCTGTTGTTCTTGCAGGTCCTGCGCTGCTTTTGAGCCGACAGAGCTCGTCCTGGTCTGTCGGCACAGCCCAATTGCAAATGATCAGCTCCGCATACAGAAGGAACGTGCATTTGGTACAAGAGTGCATGAAGGCACCGGAAATACATTGGGAACAAATGACCGGTCGCTCAAGACCTCTGTGAAGTACAGGAGCTTGCAAGAAGCAGCTGTTTCCGCCAGGTCTCGAACTGGGGACCATTCGCATGTGAGGCGAACGTGATAACCACTACACTACGGAAACGGTTGTAAACCGTGCCCAGCGGCCCAGTGCTGAGCTTCGCCAATGCGATTCAGCTGCTTCCATTGCCTTTATTGGAGTGCGCTGATGGACCGTGCTCTCTCTCCAGAGACCAGTACGCCTGTACCGGGGTAAAGTTAGCTTGAAGTTCGAAAACGATTTTGGCATGCCTGTAGCGCTTTCGCGAAATCTCTTAGAGTTACAAAAACACATGCTTTGTGTATAAAATACATTGTGAATGCTTTCTCAGCCTTCACTTTGTCATTTTTATGACATTTTTTTGACCATGCTCACATTTTCTCTTGTCCATATCTTTGCAATAGAAGCACAGAACGGCTTCAAACCAAATGCATTTTAAAGACCACAACTTGTGGATATTTCAACAGCCTCTACACCAAACTATCAGTGAGCTAATCATCTTTTTTAAAACCTCCAGTTTTTCATCGATGCGTAATTACACACTAACTGGAACCCGGGGACTGCTGTGTGCACACGTTCACAACGCGAGAAATACTGTTCAATACGGCTTCGTGCGAAAAACCCATATATGACCATAGGAAGCAGAACAGCGCAGTCTCCAATTAGCCAGACTGTAAGCACGGGAATAAAGCTTTGTTTGATTTCTGAAACCCTTCCTTTACGTTCTATTTTCATTCAGGTGTGGTTCAACTATATTGACAATACTACTGACAGCAGGAAGTTTAAAATATTCTTTTCTCAGCAGCTTATTAAAAACAGCTCCCATGATGTTCAAACCGACTTTTTACACAGAACACTGACACAGCTTTGTGTTCTGAATCTTTTTTTCTCGTGCTTTTATTTAATGTGGCACAATGAACTGGTATAGGGGTATTTTGTTAACAAACAAACAAACTACTGCAATGCTCTGCTCCCTGGGGTATCTAAATCTACTCTGAACAAGCTGCAGTATGTCCAAAATTCAGCAGCCAGAATCCTGACCAGATCTAGTGCAAGTGTTCACATTACTCCTATCCTGGAGTCCTTGCACTGGCTTCCGGTCAAATTCCGCGTAGACTTTAAAATCCTCATGCTCACCTACAAGGCTTTACATGGCTTGGCACCTCAATACCTGTCTGAACGTTTATCGCCCTACTCCCCACCTCGCAACCTCCGCTCTTCAAATTCTGCCCTCCTTACTGTCCCCCAAGCCCGTCTACATTGTATGGGCGACAGGGCCTTCTCCTGCTATGCCCCCAAGCTCTGGAACTCCTTGCCCAAGGATATTAGAGAGTCACCTTCTCTAAACTCCTTCAAATCCAGACTCAAAACCCTCCTTTTCAGAAAAGCCTTTACTTAACTGGTTCCATTCTTCACCCCTCTGCTCTTCTTAATACCATCTTCCACGGTCTCCTCTATTGTTATTGTTGTATTGTTGTAATTATAATTGTGTCCTGTCTTGTGAAATTTTCTTATTTATTGTTGTAGTCTTCTTATTTATTGTTATTGTCATCCTGTAAAGCGCTTTGAGAAGCCACCTTTAAAGGCGCTATATAAAATAAAGTTTATTATTATTATTATTATAAACCAATAGCATTTAAACCACAGCACCCACAATGCTGCAAGTAAGTGTTTTGCACACTAAGCAGGTCCTCTGACTTTTCCCAGCTTTGTTTTGTTTTTTTTAAGATAACAGTACAGGTAAGACACTGGGATAGGGGGGTCGTCTTCATGGCTCAATAGCATTTCAAATACAACAGCCACACTGCTGAAACCAAGTGTTTTACACACCAGTCTAGCCCCCTAACCTTATACAACCTTGCTGTGGCTGTGGCACCTTTCTTTATTTTTTTATGATTTTTTGAAGATAACACTACAGGTAATACACTGGGACAGGTGGGTCGTCTTCATGGCTCAATAGAATTTGAAATACAACAGCCACACTGCTGAAACTAAGTGTTTTACACACCACACAGGCCCCCTAACCTTATGCAACCTTGCTGTGGCTGTGGCCCCTTTCTTTATTTTTTTATGAAGTTTTCAATATGGCACCATTAGACAAGCGGTACATGGGGATAGGGGGGTGCTATTCACGAGTCAATAGCTCTTCAAGCACAACAGCCACAGTGCTGCAACCAGGTGTTTTACACCAGACATTTCACCTAACCTTATACAACCTCGCTTTGAGTTGTAGAACATTTCTTTATTTTTTTTTACTGTAATCAAGTGTTGTGCTCACTAGTCAGGCCTCCTGACCTTTCACAGTCATGCTTTGTTGTGTGCAACTTTAATTATCTTTTTAGGATTTTTTGAACATGGCAACTTCCACCGAGATGGGTGGGGGGTGTTGGGGTGCTCTTCAATAGCTTTTTCATCTATACACACAAATGGATGTAACCAAGACACTCAGAACCTGTCACGCAGGGGCTGACTGCTGAGGATAGGGATCCAATGCGGTGCCCTTGGTAGGGTTGGCGTGAGACACAGGCATAATCGGAGTAAACAGGCAGGGGTCCGAGTCCGGGAAGGCGTAGTACAGGCATAGGCACAGAATCGACAGGCGAAGGCGTAGTCGAGGTACTGGCAGGGGTCGGAGTCCGGGAAGGCGTAGAAGTTGCGTCGGTAGACAGAGGTGTAAACGAAGAGACAGGCTTGGGTCAGGATCCGAGAAAGCTAAAACAGGCGAAGGTACAAAATCGAGTGGCTAAATCGGTAGTCGGAAAAGCGGGGTCGAGGTCCAGGGGAGAAGTCGTAGTAAGTCAAAGGTGTAGTTAGTACATAAGCTCCGGGAGAGAATCTCAATCGTGAGCAATGACCGGGGGACAGATGAGGGTTTAAGTAGAGGACTGATTGACGCATGGACGTTTGGTACGGAGAGAGCTCGAGGGAATGCGGGAGCGCTTGCCTGCGTGAGGGAGATTCGTGGCAAAACCAACAGAATCAACCTGAACTCACAGAAAAACAAGAATGCCCCCGAGACACCTGCACCCCCCCCGGACCACTCTGGTATCAACACTCCAAAACCCATCCATACCAGCTAACAAGACTCAGAATCGGTGCAACCCTCCAACCTGGACCAAGAGCAGGATGGGACAAGTACCTGCACCACACTACGCACCCCTCATCCAGACCAGCAGGACAGCCATACCACAGACAGCACCATCATGTAACCCCCCTGTTCATTCCAACAGAAAAGCCGAACTGACCCCCACCAGCATGGCGACGCTGCAGCTCTGGTTACACCAGCAGGCCCAATGGGCTCAGAGCTGGGGGACATACAGATGCAGCCATTCAAAATGCGTGGGCGATACCGCATTATTTTCCGGTACGCTGTACGCAGTCTACCGCAAGTTACCATTAAATACCGCGAGTTACTGGTAAATACCTCTAGTTACCGTAAATTCTCCTATAATATGACAAGCAAAATAATAGTATCCGGAATTTCGGCAAGGTGGAGCTAATAAACTCAACCTCTCATGTTTGAGCTGTGGCCATCAAAGTCTTTAACGAAGGTATTACTAAAAGTATTAATAATGAATGACCTTGGACAAGCTGTAAGTGTAAACTCAAAGTATTGCCCTGGTCAACATTCTTTTTTTCATTGACCGTCTTTGTAAAAGTAACACCACAGCATTTCGCAATCACGCATTTGTTTCCAATCATGCAAAGTACAGTAATTTTTGAGAATCGATTCACCATGCCTTTCACATGCTCATAAAAGAGATTGATTTAGGAACATAAACATATTACTGTATGAAAACTGTACTGTATACAGTATGTATATGTATATTTAATGTCTTAACTGTGCCCGTTTAAGTATTGAATATTCATATCTAATTTTACCACTGAAGGGAAATCTTAGTAGCTGAGCATAAAAAGAATAGGAGCATACTGCAACGCGTGTGAAGGCCATAAACGATATTAATTTTGGAACATAAACATACAGTATATGGCTGGTCTCGGTACTTTAAAGAAAACATACACGAAAGATGGTTTCATTATGACCAGAATCGGTCTTGAGATATTTTTAACTTGATTTACAGTATTTGAGAGGTATGTCTTAACACCGATTCTACAGTACGTAAATACTGCTCACGTATGTTTCTAGGTTTATATTATGCATTTCATACGGTCAAATTACTTTTGAGAAACTAATAAGAAGCGCGAAACGGTATGCCCAGGGCGTTTTAGTTTATTTTTACTGGAACTCTGCTTTAACAATGTCGCCGTGGATTGATTAGAGATATCAAGTACATACAAGTAATTTTTTAAATGTTGTAGTTCGTCTTGAAAAAATGTTACGAGTACATCATCTATCAACAATTACACAGGTTCTGTTTCCATATTGCGGATTTTGGTTACGTAATATGATTTTCTAAATTTCACGTTGTGAATATATGATTTGGGCAAACAGAGCCGCAAAGAAGTACATTATGGGTTGTTGTTTTTTTTTTGCAGTTTTATCTAGAACAAGCTATGCTTAAACCTTTGTCTGATTCTTGTGAAACTATCCACACGACAGTAACAGTACCTAGGAGTTGACTTCAGTGATGTCACTGATGGGATGTTTCTAAAAATCCTTCCTCTGTAAAACGTCTTCTCTAGTTGTCCTGCATATGTATTCAGTAATGAAGCTGTGTGTTCTGTCATGGAAATATAACTATCAAGGAAGACACAAAAGAGAGTTCTCACCTGAGTAAGGTCTTTATTTCAATATTGCAATATTGGGAGCCCTGTGGAGACATCACTCCTGCTCTTTGCTCAGTTCGTTTGTGACCTTTTTACAGTGGGAAGCATGAATTCAGGACACCTGGCACCCCCTCCACCTGAGCGAACACCACCTCTTTTTCCTGTCTTTCACCAGAATCCAGTCTCCTTATTCATGCATTAGTTCCTACAGCACAGGTAAATCCCTGTGGGCTGGAGCCCAGCATTTTTCTTAGGGTTTTTTTACAAGATTGGTCAACAGCTGGGTCACCTAAACAGCTGTCTATCACCCTAATAGAGAATGGCCTAAAACTGTGATTATAGCGAGGAGCATACAGTTATTTCCATTCTAATACATCTGAGTTACACTCAGACTGAAAGCAGGGCTATTTACCCATGCCAATAAACCTAAATAATCACCTCTATCAAAGGGGATTACTCCCATGAGCATCTTTTATAGCATTACAATCCCAACATGAGCTCTGGTTATTATTTGTGGCTGACTGATAAAGTATTGATTCCATATCCCCATTTTATGTAAAGTAAAGCTCCTTACACTTAACAGGTACACTGTCGCCCCCCCTCAGGAAGCTCAACAAACACAGAAACAGTGACAATATAATAATTAATGTTCACTCAGTCTCTGGTGCAGTGGTTCAGTGTCGGCGCAATGCGTAGATCCAGCGATCTCATCCTGTCACTCAGATGGCAGAGTCGGTAGTCAGTTGCACTTGATATGGTCCTTCCCAGCAGGGTTGCAACATCTGGCAGGGTATATCTCCCTCACCACACCCACTCGCCAGGTATCAGGTCGTGTCTTCCCTCTACTGGAGGTCTCCAAGTGTCCAGCACCTGTTCACCAGCCCCGTGCACCACTTCAATTAACAACCTACAATACTACAATAGAGAATTAGCAAATTCAACAATCCATTAGCCAAATTCATCCCTCCAGGAAGTTTCGTTGATTGGCCTGTGATGATATCAAACAGGCTCTATTACACAGTTCTGTTTGATCCAGCCCGCATCCCATGGCGCTCCTTCAGTCTGATGTCTAGTCGATCTTTTAGAGTTCTGTTCCTTCATTCCACTGTTCCAGCAGACTGAGGGTGATCTCAGTCCATCTCACCCCGAATAATCCAGCCACAGCCTGTCCCTTGATCATAATACAAGCGGTAGGTCAGTGCCCACCGAGGGCTTATCTCCATCATCAAGTGTTTGGTAGACACAGAGGCAGTGACAGCAACCCACTGGGAAAACAGATTATAAGAGCCAAGGTTTCCCTTTACAAATGTAAATTGTAAACATTTGCTACTGCATGAAAGGTTTCTCAGGAGCAGGCCGTTTGAGCTGTAGCACCTGCACCTGAACTGTAATTGAGTTCCTTTGATAAGCATCACATTGAGATACCACATAAGTGGCTACTGCTTCAAACACGGTCCCCACCCAGGTTTGGGTAACCAGCACACCATTTGACTCGCACCCAGGTGTCCAACTGAGTGCATTTGTCGAGCTACAAAGGGCATTAGGCTGTGAGGGCATGCAGGGCGTCCAGTGTGCTGGCAGCACCACACACTTTTCTAACCATGTCCTTTTCTCTGCTTTAGAGGCCTCAGCCTGAATATCCTGTAGCTGTCCCCTTTTCACCAACAGAGGTCTCACAGGGGTCTCAGACTCCTGTTCTACCAGGACTGCGCACCTGACAGCTACATCTGCAAAGTTGTTCCCTCGAGTTACTGGAAACATTTCTTTATTATGTGATTTACACTTTACCACAGCTACTTCAGTCAGCAGCTGCAAAGCTTCTAACAGTTCAGAGACAAACCCAGCATTCTTAACTGGAGTCCCTGCCATGTTGGGGAAATCCCTATTCCTTCACTGCCATCCAAAATTGTGGCATACACCAAATGTATATATACAGTCTATATAAATTGCTACAGTTTTCCATTTAGCATATTTACAAGTTTCAATTAAATCTTTTCATTCGGTCTGCTAGTTCTACACCAGATTATTCACAGTTTATACAGCCAGGCAGGTAGCCTGCACAACACATAAACACGGCCCCTTGGCCACCGCATCAAGGGGTCCTGAATAATAATAACCCACTAGACGATGCCTATCTCCATGCTCCTGCACCAGCACAACGGCTCACAACCCATTTCTTTCACTTACATACAGATTACATACAGATGATCAGTCTGAGGGAATCCAGTCCAGGGCCAGTGCCTGCAAGAAAGCTTGTTTCAAAACATCAAAAACGGTTTCTGCTGCAGGGGTCAAGGCAATTTTGTCTTTAGACTGCACTACCCCCCTTAAACCAATACGTCACTAGACAAGCTTGTTCTGAGAAGGCAATCACCCTGGCTTTATCATGTAGTTGGTTTTATACTCCTTTTTCTTCCTCTCAAGATCCAATACTTGGAGTAGCCCGGCCTTATGGATTCCCTCATTAGGTAAAACAATCACAATATCACATAACTCTATTGAGTTAGTTTACATAAATGCTATTTCATGCAGTAATTCCTTATAAAATGCTGCAGTCTGGGCCTAAAATAGGTCTGGGGTGTCCCCCACCCACATCAGTAGTTGAAACTGTACATATTTTCCCAAGCAGACTGTGACAGCTTATATTTGCTTTAAACACAACCCTTGCACCCCTTCTCCTGTAGCCTCCTGTTACCCGTTAGAAAACTTTATATCACATCTTTATGCTGTTTTAGTCTAAAAACAGGACAGCTGTGCTCCTGTGTCCCCCAGTTACTGCACACTGTAAGATTATTTCAATCCTGAGATAAATTTAGGAAGGCTACAGAGGTGTTTACTAGATTAAAACTGTTAGTTCACACACGGCTCTCGTTTCAGCTTCTGACATGGTCTTTAATTGTGAAATCAAGCCTCTTTCTTCCAATTTCTCCAAAAAACACATTTTTTTTTAGTAACTGCACACCAGCTTATTAGTAGTTTTGTCTTTGAGGTTTTATATCTCGGTATAACATTAAAGTCACACAATAATTTCTAAAAACTGGCGGCTCCCTTTTCTCCTCCTTGGGTGTCTTTTTACCTCCCATTTGCAGCGCTCGCACTTCTGCATGCATGCTTCGCGAGTTATTAAATCAAATCTGTCTCCTCTGTCCGTAATATCAGGAAAGCATAGTTGTACATTCTTGGCAACATCAGGTTTTAACCCACTCAAGTAAATTTGTTTTATTACTGTGGAAGTATCTTCATTCACTTCCTTTTCAACGGCTAACCCCGAGTATACTATCCATAAAGCTAAAAACCTTTCTGTAAAATCTGAAAACATCCTCACTTCCTTCTGCTGACATGCTGTTACTTTTCTCTAATCAGTTTTCGGTGGGTAATGCTCTTTCAAAAATCTCCACACTAATTCCCACCCTTCTCCCAGATTCTCTCTCAAGGCGTTCTATTTCTTCTTTTGCTTTTTCTTTTTCTACATATACAACTTCGTTTCGTTCAGCCATTGCTTTTAGCTTTTCCATCAGGGATTTTTCCGTCTCATCTATGATATTCTGTTGAATTCTCAAATATTCCTCTAAATATTTTTATCCAAAGGTTCATACACTTTTCTACATTCCTGTTCAGCCTAAATTCCGTCTGACAGTCAATATTTCTTTTAAATTTCACTTTGGATTAATCAAACTTTTTTTTTCCCTTCACACCTAACCATTTTCACGTCTCCCACGCGCCCCGCGGAATCCCCCAGTCAAGACAAACTGACAAACTATCACAATACGGGAACACGGACCAGGTTCCAAATCCTGGCTTTAAACACACAGTTGAATCGAGTTACCATTTTCGGCTCTTCTGCAAGTACAGTTCTAGTTACTACCTTCAGCCGTACTGCAGTCGTGTACCAGGATGCAACACCTGGATTTTTTCGCACGGGCAGGGCGAGATGCTATTCCTTCAGCAATCCCTCCTTTTCTACCCCACCTTCACAAAACAGGCATCTAAGACACATACACCATTAACTCATTTTTCTGTTGTACTCGCTTCAGCTTCAGGAAAACCCTGAACCCACCACAGCAACATGGAGAGGACAAGGGACTTTTTAGAAAAGAGGAGTCCTTACCTCTTTTTAGAAGCGGCCGCCTAACTTTTCCTCTCCATGTCCGTGTGGTTTAATTTAGATGGATACTTCTTCATCATTTGGGTCACGTATCCGCCAATCTGCCTCCTCCTTTTTAGAGGACGTTGTAAGCCTTTAGGAACAATATGATCTAGCAACAAGGTTATGTCACTGTAGTTAGGCTTAAGACAATCAAGAACAAGGCGCTTGCCTTTCTTCTAAATTCTTTACGATCATCAGGCAATTAAGGAAAAGACTTAACTAATGCAAATAATTCACTAGGAGACCAATGTCAATGTACTGTACATATGCTGGAGTTCCTTCTGGACCTGGAAAAATGCACATTGGTATTTCACAAACAAGTGGCTCCGGACCGCTTTCTAATTTCGGTGGAGACTTTTTCTTTTTAGTACGCATGGCCATGACTTTAGCTGCAGCTTGCTGTTCTTTAGTTTCAAGACTAGTCTTTTTTTTTAAGCTTCCCATTATTTCTGTGATTCCTCTTTCCATTAAATAAGTTTTCCAATTCATTTTCTTTCATTTCTTCTCCTTCTCTTCTAAGTTTCCCCTTCTTCAGGAAACTTCTTTTTCCTAATTCAACTTTCCTCTGTCCATTCTGATTCACTTACAAAGATCCTTCATAGTTATGGGCCCCTAATTATCATATATAAATTATGTGCAAGTTCCCTTACACCTATTACCCTAGCTTTACAGTTCATGAACATAATTTTTTTCCCTAACCCAGGCTATAATTGTTTCTCCGAATTTGTCGTACATGTACTTTTGCTGGACTGCTCGGTCCCATTTTCGTCTTTGAATTTTAATTTCCCATTTTTACCGATCGGTGCCTTACTTAGAACCTTATCACATTAACTACTCCGCAGAGCAAAAACCACACGTCTGTGTTAAGATAAGTTCTTTATATGAGTCCCAGACTCATCAAACCCGCGTGAGAACACCCCTGTGGCTCGCTTCTCAAACTATTAATTTTAAAGGATCACTTACTGACGTCAGACAGCTGCCAATTCTCCAGACGCGTCTCTGGAAGGATAAACAGTTTATCCTCCGAGGTTCGTCCAATTTGCTAAAATTGTCCGGCTCCGGATGGAGTTTCAGCAGCCGTTCGCGTTCAGGTTTGTGATCCCGGACGAGCCCCCAAACTGTCATGGAAATATAACTGTCAAGGAAGCCACAAGAGAGAGTTCTCACCTGAGTAAGGTCTTTATTTCAATATTGCAATATTGGGAGCCCTGCTGCCACTTCGCCAAGTGCATCAGAGACTCAATTTGTTACAAGCAGTACAGGGTTTTTATAAGACGTTGCGCTGTAAAAAAGTTCAGCACTTGGTCCCTTCTAAAACTTCCCCTTTCTCTAAGAGAAAACAGATTACATCATAGAGCGAGAGAAGAAAAACTAGATTTGTTATTCAAAGCTTATCAGTTACTTTCAGCTAATTCTAATGACCCAGACAGCATATATTGTTTTGGTACATTGTCTTCTAAACTAACCTGTTTCCGCCCGGTCTCGAACCGGGGACCTTTCGCGTGTTAGGCAAACGTGATAGCCGCTACACTACGGAAACCTGCAGGGGCTGCTGCTGGTGTCTCGCTTGCGTTTCGGGCTGAGAAAGGGACGCGTCACTTTAGGCAGGGGGCGCTGGAGAGAGGAACAAAGGGCGCGATGAAACAAAATGCCAAAATCCGGGATCGAACCAGGGACCTTTAAATCTTCAGTCTAACGCTCTCCCAACTGAGCTATTTCGGCGGTGTGCAAAGTCCACAGCCACCTGCTCCAGCCTTCCTGTGTTGTGGCATGAGCGCACCAAGAGTAGCGGGAGAGTGTTGCAGGAACGTCACTCAGAAAGAAAGCCACCCAGCTGCGCCCTCTGAGCTCTGTCCAGCGCATCTTCCTCGCATGGACTCCTGCCTGCGACGGGCAGGAAACAATTAGCAAGAACAGAACGACACCCCATGGGTGTCTCATGACCGCACCTTAGGTTGTGACATGTGCAGGTGTGAGGGGTTGCCGGGCTACTTTGGAGCAGAGCTTGGGCGGAGGGGGGGCGGGAAAGCAGACAAAGAGGTGACACCTCAAGGTCTGCACGATCACAGCTCTCCGCCGCCCCAGGCTTCCGCTCGATAAGCTACTGGACACACCCGCCCCTCCTCACACAGACCGTGGAATAGCCCCCGAGTGGGAGGGCTCTCTCTTCCTCCCAGGAGCTCTTGGACACGACGCACAGACAGGGCGCGGGGAGCCGCAGCCTGCAAACACGGCTCCAGGCAGGACTCCACTCCGCAGGAGCCGCAGAGCAGAGGAGATGAGGGCAGCTTAGCTCCTGTGCAGAGACCTGAGCTGTTGTTGCTGTGGATGCTGTCTTTTCTGCACTCGGGGTAGGAGTGAATGTTGAGTTGCCCTTAGAAATGAAGCAGAGCACTTCAACGGCACGGGTGTGTGTGTGTCTGCGCCCTGGTGATTCTGGGAGACAGATCGAACCTGGGCTAAAAGAGAGGGGGCTTAGCCCTCTTCCATTTGCTAGTTCAAAGTTGTACAACCCATTTGTATCTGCTAGGCGGCGCAGTCGTCGTGCACAAAGAACGCTTTGAAAAGCGTCAAAGGCAAGTCATTCCGAGTTGGTCGTTTGTGTTTTCCGTTCAGACGCGAAATGCTGAAATGATCTCTCGGCTCCTCGGTTGTCATTTCTGCTCCGTAAAGGGATCACAGCACGCGTCGGCTTCCAGCATGCTGGGTCGGAACACGATGCCGGGGGTTGGAGAGAGCGTTGTTTTCCTCGTTAGTATAGTGGCAAGTATCCCCGCCTGTCACGTGGGAGACCGGGGTTCGATTCCCTGACGGGGAGTAGCTTTTCTTTCACCTCCTTAGAGAAATGACTGCCTTTCACTTCTCTGTTTTCTTTCACAGCGTCGTGCACCTTTTCATTGCTCTCGCTTTCAGAGCCTCCGCACGGCACACGACTCGACATCAGGAAGCACATTGAAGTGAAAGCAGGAAGCGCTGCGACATGCACTGTGCAGATCCCGCCACACTAAGAGGTGAGTGGGTCTGTTCGATGCACAAAGAACGCTTTGAGAAGCGTCAAAGGCAAGTCATTCCGAGTTGGTCGTTTGTGTTTTCAGTTCAGACGCGAAATGCTGAAATGATCTCTCGGCTCCTCGGTTGTCATTTCTGCTCCGTAAAGGAATCACAGCACGCGTCGGCTTCCAGCACGGTGGGTCGGGACACGATGCTGGGGGTCGGAGAGAGCGATGTCTTCCTCGTTAGGACCTGTCACCTGTCCCCACCTGTCACGCGGGAGACTGGGGTACATCAGGACGCGCATTGAAGTGAAAGCAGGATGCGCTGTGACATGCACTGTGCAGATCTCGCCACACTAAGAGGTGAGTGGGTCTGTTCGATCACAGCGCTAGACGAATCCCCAATCCCCTTTTGTGCCTGGCGACAAAAGATGTCTGTTTCCGCCCGGTTTCGAACCGGGGACCTTTCGCGTGTGAGGCAAACGTGATAACCACTACACTACGGAAACAGTGGTAAGACATGCCCAGCGGCCCAGCGCTGAGCTTCGCCAATGCGATTCAGCTGCTTCCAGTGCCTTTATTGGAGTGCGCTGATGGACCGTGCTCTCTCTCCAGAGACCAGCATGCCTGTCATGGACGGAGCAGGAAAGGCGGCGCCACATTCTACAGCCCTCTCCACGCAATCGACGAAATCGGGCTACTGAAGTGGAGAAAATCGCCTCTCCAGAAAGTGCAAATATCATCTTGGAGACTATAAATCCTATTGCCGAAGTTCAGCCCTGTCTACCAGAGTAACCCTCCCACAGCGATGATCAGCTCGTCTCACACGCGAGAAGTTTCGGCTGTAAACAAGCTCCCCCTTTTCTCGCACGTTTTGCACGTTCGAGTAGTTTTAATGCGGCTCCTTCGTACAAGGTGCTGATCTTTTGGAAAGCAGGTGGCAAAACTGACACGTTCCCATACCGGGAGTCGAACCCGGGCTGCCTGGGTGAAAACCAGGAATCCTAACCACTAAACCATATGGGAGCACACAACCCTGCTGTTCCGGGCATCATGCAAGCAAACTACATAAATATGAGAACACGCAAGAGAGTTGTCACTCAGAGTGTCGAAGGGTCGATGTATACTGGGGCTCAGTTGAAATGCAACGTCAGGACTTTTCCGAATTATGTCTGTTGTACTTGCAGGTCCTGCGCTGCTTTTGAGCCGACAGAGCTCGTCCTGGTCTGTCGGCACAGCCCAATTGCAAATGATCGGCTCCTGTTACAGAAGAAACGTGCATTTGGTACTGTTGTAACAGAAGGAATAAGGTTCTTGATCCCAAGATGAAGTAAAACAGATGAGTTTATTGCATGCAAGGAACAATAAAGCCGAAGTCTTGTTTCCCGCAAGAAACAACAAAACCGAAGTATTGTTCGATGTGCCGGTACAAACTTTTAGGTTATATAGTCCTTGCTTGCTGCTTCAGACGTCATTCAATGTTATGGTAAGGGGGGGGGTCATGGTATTTGGCCAGTTAAGAGGCCCAAATGGTCAGTTTAAGATTATGCCCCCAGGGGGTTCCTTGTTCGCATCTGGAATCCTTATCAGTTAACCCCCTTTCGTGCCATAAACCCCTGTTGCTTAGAAGTCTAATTTTCAGGCAGAACTGACTTAAGTTAACCCTTTTTACATCTTATCTCTTACTTCATTCCCCCCTTATAAAATATGGCATACGTCAGGACTGCCTATTTTTACACATACAATGTCAGGGCAGATCTTTCCTTTTTAAAATGTACAGGCATGCATTACCATGACATTGTGTGTTCCACAGTTACAACAAGATGTTATTGATGTTTTTGTACAAGTGATAGTTACAATTATACATATAAAACAACCCTAATCCTACAAATACATAAAGTCCTACTCCAGGACCCAAACGCAGACCTCAGCCATGTGGAGATCTATCGTCAGGATCTTGGAACAGCAATACTGACCCAACTCCGATTATAATTTTTTGGCTTATAGATATGCCAACACCCGGAATGTATTGATACCATATCCCCAGAAATGCTCCTCAGGCCTAACAAGCACACTGTTGGTCTTAGGAAACATCAGACACAGAAACGGTAACAACATCCTTCTTTCTGTTCACTCAGTCTCTGGTGCCGTGGGTCGGTGAAAGTGCGATACACGGATCCAGCGATCTCATCCTGTCACTCAGATGGCACAGTCAGTAGTTGGTGGCACTTGATATGGTCCCTCCCAGCAGGATTGCAACGTCTGGCAGGGTATCTCTTCTTCACCTACACCCACTCGCCAGGTATCCGGTCGTGTCTCCCCTCTACTGGAGGTCCCCAAGCGTCCGGCACCTGTTCACGAGCCCTGTGCACTGCTTCAGTTAACAAACCTAAAATACTTTAATAGAGAGTTAGTTAATTCATCAGTGCGTTAGCCAAACTTGGCCTCCAGGGAGTTTCTTTGGCTGCCCGTGATGATCTCAAATGGGCTCAGTCTCACAGTTCTGTTTGCTCCAGCCCGCAAACCGCACAGGACTGCAGGTAGAGCATCTACCCACGGTGTTCCTTCAGTTGATATTTCCTTAGTTGGTCTTTCAGACTGTGGGTGATGGGGGCAATGTGACTTCTAACTTACCCCTAGTGAGGCAATTACAGCCTGGCA
This sequence comes from Lepisosteus platostomus, assembly GCF_059453375.1. Taxonomy (NCBI): domain Eukaryota; kingdom Metazoa; phylum Chordata; class Actinopteri; order Semionotiformes; family Lepisosteidae; genus Lepisosteus; species Lepisosteus platostomus. The sequence goes on from NW_028291474.1 coordinate 156,987, forward strand.
CACCTTCCCAGTGTAGTATGCCCCTAGATCAGTATCCAAGGGGAAGGGCAGTCCGTACCACGGGATCATCTTTGTCATACACTTGGGTATGTGCCAGCCCACATCCCATCATTATACAACCCCACATTTTTACACATTTGTTCTAACCACTATTAAACATCTATTAAAGCCCTCAACCTGAATTCTCCCCTTTCCCCAATAGAGGTTTCACAGGGGTCTCAGACTCCCGCTCTCCCAGTGCCGCTCGTCTGGCATCTGCATCTGCATGGTTGTTACCTTGAGTTACTGGAATTCTTTATTAATTGTGTTATTTACACCTTACTCAAGCTGCTTCTGTCGGCAGCTGTAAAACTACAAATCAGTTCAGAGACAAGCCCAGTATTCTTAACTGGAGTCCCTGCAGTTGTGAGAGAATCCTATTTCTCCATAGCCATCCAGAATTGTGGCCTACATGCAACAAATACATACATTATATACATATACAGTAACCCTTTGTCCACACTTACATATAAAGGAATGGTTGATCCATCTGAGGAAACCCCAGTCTCAGCACCTGTAAGAGAGCTTGTTTCAAATTATTACAGGCGGCTTTTGCTGCTGGAACCAAGGCAATCTTGTCCTTGTACTGCACTCCCCCCTTAAGCAGATCTGTTAAAAGTTGTGCTCACCCCGTAAAAACATTGCACCCTGGCCCTGTTAAAATTCCACAATGCTCGACACAAAAGGGCCTTATTATAACTGCTTAATATTAGACACTCTAAAGCTGAAGCAACTCAGACTTGTGGGTTTCTTCGTCAGGGGAAGAACTCAGAATAAGTAAACAGATCTTCTCACAAGACGTTATTCTCTCCAGTCTTGATTCTAAACCTACAGCGTTTCAGCATGTCTGGTTTCGAGACATTCGAAAAAATCCAAATTGTTTCCACTATTGCAACTAATTGTATAAAAATACAAACACTGTTTATCTAACTACTTTTACGTCCACCTGTACTGTACTTATACGTTTCAGACGCTCTTATATTTTCCAATCTCCTTACAGATGCAGCCATTCAAAGTGCGCGGTACAGACACGTACCGGAGGTAATTGGCTACGGCGTCGTGCATCGTGACGCGCGATGACGCAAAATACCGCGGTATGTGATTGGTTGACCGACAGGGGCACTCGTGGTCCGTTGGTCTGTCATAGAAAGACTTACTGTAAACGTCTTTACTGTGCCCGTTGTAGATATTGAATTTTACCACTGAAGGGAAATCTGAGTAGCTGAGCATAAAAAGAATAGGAGCATACTGTAATGCGTGTGAAGGCCATAAACGATATTAATTTTGGAACATAAACATACAGTATATAGCTGGTCTTGGTACTTTAAAGAAAAAAATACACACCAGTATTCCATTTCTCCCTAAACATTGTAAACTTCGAAGTCTTTAACTAACGTGATACCGGAGTCAACAAGCATACTTTTAGAATTTGATTAAAAGGGAATATAATATGGAATCGCGTATCTCAAGAATTTAATAACGGTATGATTATATCCATGTACTGCGACAGGGCTCTGTAGGGCTGTTTCGCCTATGTATTCATGTGAGCTCTCTTTTAGCCCACTGGTCTAGGTGCGTGACTACCAACTGGCAGGTTGTGTGTTCGAATCCAGCTGGTGCTGGACTTTTCATTTTTATTTATTAATTTTTTAATCACGTAACATAAACATATTACCGTATGCAAACTGTATACAGTATGAATATGTATATTTAATGTCTTAACTGTGCCCATTTAAGTATTGAATATTCATATCTAATTTTACCACTGAAGGGAAATATTATTACATGGGGATTCAGTTGTCTGAAAAAACGCGTTTATTTCGGGCTGAAAAACACGTTTTGAAAAGTGTGCTGTTACTGCCCCATAACTTACATGGGGTTGACCAAACTTGCAGAAACGTTTATTTCTGCTGAGAAACACGTTTTGACCCTTTCTGCACACTGGGGTTAAGAGCTGAGTGTGTGGGCTCTTCTGAGCATAAAAAGAATAGGAGCATACTGTAACGCGTGTGAAGGCCATAAACGATATTAATTTTGGAACATAAACATACAGTATATGGCTGGTCTCGGTACTTTAAAGAAAAAAATACACACCAGTATTTCATTTCTTCATAAACATTGTAAGCTTCGAAGTCTTTAACTAACGCGATACCGGAGTCAACAAGCATACTTTTAGAATTTGATTAAAAGGGAATATAATATGGAATCGCGTATCTCAAGAAATTAATAACGATATAATTATATTCATGTTGCAAAAGAACTGCAACGGACATAAAAACTCCCTTGCTTTTAACAGAGCGTTCCATAATTTCTAACTACGAAAATGCCAGGTGAAAGGATTTGTAAACATATTTTGTTAAAGCAAGTCAGTTTTTTCCGCAACACATAAAATACATTTTTCCAAGAAAGTTTAGCCTTTGTCACTAATGAAACCACTAAATAAAGACATAAATATAGAAATCTTAAGATTTGTTTTATTTAATGTTGGTAGCAGGATGAACTGTCAGAGTGTATATTTTGTCGCAGAGTTGCTACAAGATGTTAACAGTGAAAAAGGTATTTAGAAATGAGTTATTTCAAGATGAAAAAGAAAACATACACGAAACATGGTTTCATTATGACCAGAATCGGTCTTGAGATATTTTTAACTTGATTTACAGTATTTGAAAGGTATGGCTTAACACCGATACTACAGTGCTTAAGTACTGCTCATGTATATGTTTCTAGGTTTATATTATGCATTTCATATGGTCAAATTACTTTTTGAGCAACTAATAAGAAGCGCGAAACGGTATCTGTTTTAGTTTCGTTTTGTGCTGGGACCCGTGGATTGATTAGAGATATCAAGTACATACAAGTCATTTTTTAAATGTTGTAGTTCGTCTTGAAAAAATGTTACGAGTACATCATCTATCAACAATTACACAGGTTCTGTTTCCATATTGCGGATTTTGGTTACGTAATATTATTTTCTAGATTTCACGTTGTGAATATATGATTTGGGCAAACAGAGCCGCAAAGAAGTACATTATTGGTTGTTGTTTTTTTTTTGCAGTTTTATCTAGAACAAGCGATGCTTAAACCTTTGTCTGATTCTTGTGAAACTATCCACACGACAGTTACAGTACCTAGGAGTTGACTTCAGTGATGTCACTGATGGGATGTTTCTAAAAATCCATCCTCTGTAAAACGTCTTCTCTGGTTGTCCTGCATATGTATTCGCTAATGAAGCTGTGTGTTCTGAGCCTGGATCTCTACATTTCTGTATGAACCAGCTTAGAGGGCTAAAGACAGCTTGTGTTTAAATTGAGTGTAAGGCAATTTATGCTTCTAAAGTCATGGTCAGCATTTATTTTTGTACTGTGCTGTAAACTTGTTCTGTTAAAGTCACATTATTTTATAGCGTTTTTATAGCGTTATCAAATCCAGTGGCACTGTGTGTTAGTTTCCTGACTCCCATGTCACATGGTCTGTGATTGAAACCTGTAAAACCGGTTTAATTCGCCACAGCCAGCACTCTTCAGGTGTGAGGGTCTTCTGCTCAGAATGAAACGCTAAAATGTTTGTGTATATTCTAATGGTAGTGGGGGCAGGGTGTGTGGGAACAGGTTTGGTTGAAATTGCATTGGAGATCTATGTTCTTCACACCTGAAACATTTTCTCTGAAAGCATTTTCTTCACAGTTTAACCGATCTTGTTACAGCATGTTACAGTTTACTATTATTAACCATATTAATTTTAAGTGCTTAATGTAAAATCTTGTAAAAATATATTTTCATTGTTCAAATATACACTAAGTCTGACTATCATATAATAAGTTAAATATAAAACTAAAGAAAAAATAGGGTTAAATATAATTCAAAATATTTTGCTAACAATGTTAACTGTTGATGAATAATAAAATTTATTAACTAAGGAGTAGGATGGCACAGTTGTTAGTATGTTTTTTGTTTTGTTTCTTTTTCATAAATACAACAGTAGTACCTGATGTCTCAGTGGCTTTCAAAATTAAATTATGCATGCAAACCTGTGAACTAGAAAGATAACTAAGATATCCATCCATTATATTCCATAATATCCATGAAATATATGGCGCTGAAATATGTGTGACGCAGTGGTGGCCTGACACGGTGAGGTGCCCTGGCAGCTGTATGATGCAGTGGTGGCCTGGCACGGTGAGGTGCGCTTGCAGCTATGTGGCACGGTGAGGTGCGCTGGCAGCTGTGTGATGCAGTGGTGGTCAGGTATGTAGAGGTGTCGAGCGAGGCATGCTTTTTGCACGCATGAAGTAAATCCCACGATCGCTTTTGAACTTGGACAAAGTCCTTCCAAAGGAGCGCTATGCGCAAAGATTTAACAAGCTCAACCCCCGCCGACGATTTGGTGTGAAGAAGCAGAACATTCAAGTTTCACAGACAGAAGCAGCACGCCAGCACAGCCAACATTAAAACGGAGGGCACACTACGATTTGCATTGACACAAAAGTGATCTGGGCAGACGTCGTTCCCTGCATAACGCAAAAAGTGGCAAGGCGCTTTTGGGTTGAGAGGACGCAAGAAGGTTTTTGTTTTGTGCCTTGATGTCAAGCTGAGAAAGTATCTTTAAACACTTTGCTTAGTTTCTCGAGAGACTGCCAAAAAGCAGTTCCCTCCCTTTCGTCTGAAGCCAGCTGAAAGGGGGTCTTGACAGAAGCACCTGGCAGCGGTGGGATTCGAACCCACGCCCCCGAAGAGACTGGAGCCTTAATCCAGCGCCTTAGACCACTCGGCCACGCTACCCGCTGTGTGTTGTCTCTTTGTCTCATTACTTGCCTGGAGGAAGCCGGGTGGGTTTTGCTCTTGTCGCCCGACTTAGTGGCGTTATGACCGTGGAACCGACTGCACCTGCTTTTTCTGAGATGCTTCCCCTCTCATGGTGAGATCTCGACTTCTTTAACACCTCTGGATAAAGATCTTCTGTGGAGCAGGTTTCAGACCTCTGCGTACAGCACCCTTGATGTCATTTTATTTTTACAGCAGCCGCATCCGGAAAGTTGTGTCTTTTACGTTTTATTTGAACAACAAAACTACATACAATACAAACAAGAGCACATATAACGTATCAAGAAAATCGTCAGGGGCACATGCTATAATACAATTACACTTTATGAAAAACGATTACACAAGGTAAATAAAGATAAGGTCCGCACAGCTTGTTCTTACATTTCGAAAGAGTCTGTAAATACCCCTTTACGTCTATTTTGAACTGTTCAAACGTAGGACTCTTCCCAGACCATTTCACTTTATACCACATTCCTAAACGAGGATGCTTCTCCTGTTTTAGAACTATTTTGGGCGGTATGGCTTATACAGCACACCCACAGTATTCTAATGGTGGACTGCAGATCTGTGCTATAGTTCAGTCGAATTCAAAGGATCCAGCAATCGTACTGGATTTGACTGGGATTCTGAAATGTCTCTTGCAAAAGTATTCGGGTTTGCTTGAACCTTTGATACAAAAAGTGATCTGATCTGAAACTAGCCAGCTTACAATCTCTGAGGTAGTTGTCACTAAACTCGGACGTGATGTGGCACACATGTGCCGTGTGCCTTTACTTTTGTAAAAAACTGGTACTGGGAAAAGTTTCTTAATATTTCTTTTGATTAGCATGCAAGAAAATGTGATTTTACCTATGGAATTTCCCGCCAGTGTGGAGCTTGAATTCACAACCTTGAGACTCAGTGTTCAAGAGTCACAGAAGAGGTCAGCCTGGTCTTCAGTTTGCCAACGATAAGCTCCGGCAGTGCTCCTCTGTAAAGCAGATTGTTCGGATCGGTTATGTAGGACGGTACTTCGATACTAAGATCGTTTGCAGCACACGCATGGTTTCCCCCTTCACGCAAAAAACTTAGACGAAGGAAGCTCTATTGTCTTGGGCTGCTGACTCCCGGATTTAAAGCGCTCTGGGTGCCAGCTAAGTCTCTAACAAGCACACTATAAAGACAGGAATTACACTTTGCTCACGTCACGCATGGAATCGCGAGGCTTCTTGATCCAATATTATCTAGTCTTACCTCATATGGTGCCGATTCCTGGTTTTCATTTAAGAAAGAGCACTGCAAACACCGTAAACAGTGCAAAACGTGTGATGAAAGAAGTCTTTTCCCCCCTTTGTCTAAAGCAGAACACAGCGGAGTCATGCCGAGGGTTGTGAGATCAAGATTTCAGTGGAGCACTGTCGTCTACGTCTTTAGCTACATGAGTTGGACATCCTCTTGTACACGGAAAGCAGATTGAGATCCTCTGACATGAAAAGTGCCAGATAAAAGCCATTTCTCATCCTTTCTCTAAGTGGTGGAGCTATCGCATGTAAATGAGGCAACTTGCAAGGCGAGCAGGCTCGGTGCACACCGAACGCAGATGTCTCAGAGCAGTTGAGACGTGTCCAAGTGGCTGTCAAAGGACAGCACTTTGCCGGCACCGTGGCTTAGTTGGCTAAAGCGCCTGTCTAGTAAACAGGAGATCCTGGGTCCGAATCCCAGCAGTGCCTTTCTTCCTGTCTTACTGTACAGAATTTATCCTTATGGGCAAATCCCATACCTTTTAATTCAGGTGAATGCAAGTGTCCGTTTCCTTTCTGGAACAACTTGTTTTGAAAGAAATCTATACAGCTTGAGAAAGATGAAACACAAATCTTGCTTATCAGTGAAGAAGAGGTGCTCCCAGCAGGCCAGCTAATACCAGCAAGTTTTTTTTCACCCTGACCCAGAGAATGGAGAAAAGTGAGGCGCCTGTGGCTCTGCAGTGTAATCAGTTCGGGAGTTCGGCGGTTAGCTGAAAGAGTGGTAAATGGAGCTCGCCCCAGCCCGTCCTTATTCTTTTAAAGAGGATAAAAAATTAACTTCGCCGCCACTACTACCGGTTTTTAAAGACTGCCATGGGCACGGAAAAAAACACACCACAGATGACTTTTCTGGAACCGAAGCAGAGATTCCTTTACGAACCAACTGATAAAGCTCAGCCAGTGAATACTGTTAACAGAATGTGAAAGCACGATCAACTTTGTAACTGCAACCATAGGAAAAACAGCAAGAAGCAGGCTCCATTCCCCATTTAAATCTGTCGTGCGAAGCATGCTTTTTGCACGCATGAAGTAAATCCCACGATCGCTTTTGAACGTGGACAAAGTACTTCCAAAGGAGCGCTATGCGCAAAGATTTAACAAGCTCAACCCCCGCCGATGATTTGGTGTGAAGAAGCAGAACATTCAAGTTTCACAGACAGAAGCAGCACGCCAGCACAGCCAACATTAAAACGGAGGGCACACTACGATTTGCATTGACACAAAAGTGATCTGGGCAGACGTCGTTCCCTGCATAATGCAAAAAGTGGCAAAGCGCTTTTGGGTTGAGAGGACGCAAGAAGGTTTTTGTTTTGTGCCTTGATGTCAAGCTGAGAAAGTATCTTTAAACACTTTGCTTAGTTTCTCGAGAGACTGCCAAAAAGCAGTTCCCTTCGTCTGAAGCCAGCTGAAAGGGGGTCTCGACAGAAGCACCTGGCAGCAGTATTTGAACCCACGCCCCCGAAGAGACTGGAGCCTTAATCCAGCGCCTTAGACCGCTCGGCCACGCTACCTCCGATGTACTTTGACAACTTAACTTCTGGATTTAGAGACATTTACCTTAGTGTCGGTATACTAAGATGTTTTGGTAACGAGGAAGGAGGGACAAAGCAAATTGGCAGAATGTGTGCTATTTTTAGTCCTCACATGCCAGAGGGTCAATATTAAAAAAAATGTAACAGTATAATCTCTTGTACTTCACAATTTAATAGTGTCTGTTACATTGTGTCTCACACCTCAGTGTCAGAATTGTGAGACGAGTTTGTAATCAGGAGGGAGGGCCATAGCAATTCAGCAGAAATTGCATTCATCTTTTCCCAATGCATTCTCACATGGCATTTTCTCACATGCCATGTTCAGAGGGTCATATTTTTAAAATGGTACCGTAAAATGTCCTGAAGTTCAGGATTTTGACAGTCTGTTATATTGTGTCTCACACCTTGATGTCAGAAATATGAGACGATTTTAAAATCAGGAGGGAGAGCCCTAGCAATATAGCAAACAGTGCATTTACCATTTGCCAATGTATTCTCTCATGCCATGTTCAGAGGGTCGTATTTAAAAAAACAGTACAGTAAAATGTCCTGAAGTTCAGGATTTTGATAGTCTTTTCCATTGTCTCTCACACATCTGTGTCAGAATTTTTAGACGTTTTTATAACTAGGAGGTAGGTTCACAGCAATAAGCAGAAAGTGCGATGACGCCCTGCTCATCCTCAGTTAACCATATATTCTCATATGCCATGTTCTAAATGTCCCATTTAAAACTGCTATATTAAAATTTCTTGCAAAAAGCAAGAGTTTGAGACTTTTTATGATCAGAAGGCAAGGTCGTGGAAAATATGCAGAAAGTTCCAGTGAATTTACGTTTTGCCTTTGTCTTATTTACTCGTGGTATAACATGCCAGTTTGTTTTATTGTGAGTTGTGTTTCTGAAATGTGTTTCATACAAAAATGCAATTTGGACAGTCTCTACTTACATATTCCATTGTACTGAGGATATGTACAGTAATACATCTGGATAAGTATTTTTAAAAATGACTGTAGAGAGCCATCTACAGGCGAAAGATGACATAACATCACAGCAGCAGCATTTAAAATGGAATGAGAAACGCGAAGCAGCAGCTGGTGAATAAGAAGCCAACTTCAGCCTCGTTAATGCAATAGCATTAGGTGAGGTGGAAAAATATTTCTTGCTCTGAATCTTAACATTTTTATAGGAGGTGTTCTAGGACTTCTTGCCTCAGAAAAAAAAAACTGCCAGTACATCACTTATTTTTACTCCATCAATAGCAGCAGTGTTATCAGTACTGAGCCCTAAATGTAGGTCCTGTCATCATATAAAAAGTCGAAAGTATCGACTGCATTCAACTGATAAAATGTATCTTCTATGAGAGTTACATCTTTATCCAAAATACATCGGAAACAAATTTGCACATTTTTTTGGGGATCCTGAAGACTGAGAATCAAAACATTTTTTTCCCTTCTTTCCAGGACGAAGGATTATTCAGATGCAAACATTGTCCCAAAATCAATGTACTTTCCTATCGCTGTTGCTTCTTCAAATCCTTCATCTGAACGTCGATATTGAAATATGATATCGTACAAATTGTGGTTTTCTTTTTAAAGCAAATTTTATGCTTCAAATTAAATAAATGTTATTTATTATGAATATGCCAGAACTTTTTCAGTACTTAAGAGGGTTCTGCCATTTTAGATGTTATGCTGTTCCTGTCTGATTTATCAAATGTGTCATTTAAATCTCCCGTCATTTCTATATCAGTCTGAAGGCCTTGAAGTAAAGATTGCAATTCATCCAAAAATGCAATTCATCCAAAAAAAGTTTCCCACTGGTGATACATACAAGGAAATGAATGTACATTTTCCCCCCAAATCAACAAATTTAAAATCAAATACCTCCTTCATCTGCAGGTGGAGAGAATAATGTCAGAATAAATACAGGATTAAAAGTCAGGAGCATTGATAGTCCTATTTTAAAATGACACTAAAATGCTCACAATATATTAAAAAGCTCTGTAAAATAATAAAAAAATTAAAACAAGGTAAAAAGAAATAATACACAGTTATAAAGCTCAGGAATTATCAATGGGAACATACAATGGGTTGATATGATTTAAAAAATAAAATATTTGAAAAAATCCACTTACAATATGCTAAAAATGGCAAGAATACTTAAAACAGGTTTTAAAATTAAAAAAAAAATAAAACAAGTTAAAAATAAATACTAAATGGGTTTAAAATTCAGGAATGTGATTGGTCAGATGCTTACAATGAGTGTTGCTGGTGTTTCGTGTGATTTACTGAAATGAAAAAAAATTCAATTTAAAAACGGCAAGAGCTCATATGAAAAAAAAGTTCTTAAGTATCTTTGTTGTAAGAGCTGCACCAGAACTAGTGTATTCATATACATCAGAAAAGTAGCTGAACTTGACTGGTTTATATTCAGTTATATGCATTGGGGACGAAAAGGAGACTTACATGGATTTTATTAGGTTTTAGGAATCAGAAAATTTATTTTTACACATTTATGCCTACGAGCAGAAATAACTTCCTGCTTTCAGCGCTTTTATTGTTTCTGCTTGTAACCTCGAACAGAGAAACCTAGTACTGACTCACAGAAACGCCCCGGAGTTTCTGTGTTTCTGGGATTTAAGAGGGATGTACTGTATGAAGACAGTAAAGGGAGTTTTTTTTTCCCGCTGTAGAGTATGAAGGCGGTTTGATGAGTCTGGAGGGAGGAGACGAGCATTCCGCACGGGGAGCGCAGAACAACGAGTTTCACCTGCAGCTCGCCGAGTCCTGTCCTATATAACCGCTGAGCCTGGGACACACTGAGTCTCTAACCAGTGTTGGAGATGTAAAGGGTTAAACCCAGAAGTCAAGAGTGGAGTTTTTGTATAAGTGTAAGATTAAGGGAATAGGGCTTTGGTGGGTTTGGTGCACAGAAGAGGTTTCGGTTTAGGTTTAGTTTGCTTTTGACACATTTGTAACGGCCATGGCGGCCTGTAGAGTCGGCATGCGCCGTTACTTTTGCTCACGTTTGGTGTATAAGGGTGGTGAGGGTTCGGCTCACTCTGGTGATATTTCACGGTTGGACTTTTCAAGGAAGGTGTTACAGAAAGGATTAAGGCATTAGATGTCAAATGCTTAATCACTTTGCTGAAGGGAATTGGTTTTGACATTAGTTTCAATCGGCGAAGTTACTGGAAGATTTTTGGATGAAAATAGAGGAGAAAAAAAGATGTGGGCCTGATTAGAATGTTTGAATGGCAGAAGCTGATGGATCTTTCTAATGTGGTGTGAGCCTGATCAGTACCTGGATGGGAGACCTCCTGGGAAAAACCAAGGTTGCTGCTGGAAGAGGTGTTAGTGGGGCCAGCAGGGGGCCCTCACCCTGTGGTCTGTGTGGGTCCTAATGCCCCAGTATAGTGACGGGGACACTATACTGTAAACAGGCGCCGTCCTTCGGATGAGATGTAAAACCGAGGTCTTGACTCTCTGTGGTCATTAAAAATCCCAGGGCGTTTCTCGAAAAGAGTAGGGGTGTAACCCCAGCATCCTGACCAAATTTCCCATTGGCCCTTACCAATCATGGCCTCCTAATAATCCCCCTCTATGAATTGGCTACATTACTCTGCTCTCCTCCCCACTGATAGCTGATGTGTGGTGAGCGTTCTGGTGCACTATGGCTGCCGTCGCATCATCCAGGTGGATGCTGCACATTGTTGGTGGTGGTGGAGGGGAGTCCCCATTACCTGTAAAGCGCTTTGAGTGGAGTGTCCAGAAAAGTGCTATATAAGTGTAAGCAATTATTATTAATTCATAGAACTGTGATTGTTCGCATGTTTAATGAGATGGTGATGAAGGAAGATGTTGTGACATGGTTGTCTAAGTATTGTTTAGTGAAAGGTGAGCTTCAGAAAGTCTTGGATGATGATGGCATCTGGAACTGTGCATGGAGAGTACCTGTTTCATTGCATGAAGACAAAAAATGGTTATGGTGGATTTAAACATATTCCTTCTTTGATTGGATTAGGTGAAAATAGAGGCCTTGTGTTCTACCAAGGGCAGCCAAAACTGTGCAGGAGATGTGGGGAGCTGGGTCACTTTGTGGATGCCTGTACAAAGGTGGTGTGTGGTAAGTGCAAGGAAATTGGACATGCATATACTGAATGTACAAGCGTGAGGAAATGTAATCTCTGTGAGTGTGAAGGTCATGTGTTTAAAGACTGTCCAAATTCCTTTGCAAATAGAACAAAACTGGGAAGACCAATGCTCTTCCAATAGCCTGCCACCTGTGGAGACTGAAAGTGCTCAAATGAAATGTACAGAACACAGGGTGCAGTCTAAAAGAGACATTAGATTTAGAAAATGATTTACCTCTGAGCAGAAGAGTGAGGGAAGATCATTTTCCGAGTCCTCAGGTAGGTTTTCCCATGGGTTTAGATGTCTCCAATATATGTGATCTTACTGACCAAGCTTTAGAACCAGAGACTCAAGGAGGGCAGGTGGAGGTATATCCTATGGATTGTGGGGGTGGTGGAGGAGGAGACAATTAAAGCAAAAGGGGGGGGAGGCCTGTTGGGTAGGTGTCACCTACTGAATGATTGTAGCCAGAGCTTTAAGTCTCCCCTGGTCCTACTTTAAGTATGGCTCTTAATATTGTGTCCATAAATGTGAGAAGCATTCGCTCCAAGTTAAGGGCAAGGAATATACTATCATTTGTGAGGAAGGTAAATGCTGATATTGTGTTGTTACAGGAGTGTGGGTTACCCTTTAAAAACTGCCATAAGGATATGGAAGAACTGGGGACATTGGGCCCATCAATCTGGAGTGGGTCCAAAGAAAATAAATCTGATGGTATAGCTGTTCTAATTAAAAATAAGATGGTAGAGGTACGTCAGCACCTTGTAGTGAAACCAGGGAGAGCACTGGTGGTGTATCTGGGTTTCATGAATGTCTAATTTAAACTCTTAAATATATATTGTCTGAGTTGCTCACATGACAGATATGTCCTAATTCAGGAACTGAGTATATTGACTGGGATGGGATTTTAATTCTCTTTTAGAAAGAGAAGGCATGAATGAGAATGAGGGGCGAGAGACGGGTCCAATTTGATAAATCATCAATATTATTGCAAACATTATGTAAAGATTTTAAACTGAAAGATGGCTTCAAACTTCATAGTCAGGGGAGGGCAGGTTTCACATGGCACTAGTCTAATGGGACCCAAGCCTCACGCATTTTGTTCTGATACGTGATTTTACTTGCACGACCGCAGGCCTAACCCCTGTTTTTTTTTTCTCTGACCATTGTCTGCTGTCATGTACAATTTCTATTCCAACAGCTGTTACTGTGGGGAAGGGTGTGTGGAAGCTCGATATTTTGCTTCTGGAAGGTGAGGAAGTGACGCACAGGTTCAGGGAAAGATATAAGGAATGGCGGTCTTTGTATGACCTGTTTGGCACAAGAGCACAGCGGCCGACCCTGCGCTCTGACCCCCAGGTTCTCTCCCTGTCTGTGTGTCTCATGGAGTTAGAAAGACTACAAGCTGTGCAAACTTCCAAATCTTTAACATCATTTCAAGGGTGTATGATAGATCATTCACAAGATCAAATGGCTGTTTATTATTGTAAGAACTGTAGTTCACTACTTTTCTTTTTACTCTTTTGCTTGCATTATACAGCCGTTAAGTGCATTTAGAACCTAAGAGATATCCAACTGATTAACCTGTCTGATGAATGTTAAATGGGTTGTGACATTTGGCAAAGTTTTTTGCAACATTATTTGTTTCATGAATACCATTCATCTCTATAACAACTTTCCTGTACCCTGAACATATGTTTTAAATTGCTTGATCCCATTTGGTGCAACCTTTCCGTTGTACTCGTAATGTGTTGTTTGCATTAGGAGTGTGTTAAATAAGCAGAAAAGAAGCCCATTTCTTCTACTGCTTCTGATCTTATACAGTGGTCAGAATCTCTCATCCAAAAGCTGATGAGTGGGAGTGGGGGAAATTAGTGTGTAAAAAAACATTAAAGAGCATAAGGGTTTTCATCACATGGACTTGTTTGACTGTTTAGGATTAATGTTTTGGTGCCAGATCAATTAAAGGACAACAACCAGAAACACTGGTTCTCACACTGAACATATTCTCCTTCAATAATCTTTTTTACCAACAGGTGAGTGGAGTTGCCATGGGCACCAGAATGGGACCCAGCTATGCCAATATCTTTGTTGGCTGGGTAGAAGAACTCTTCTTCGCTTCCTACACTGGCTATGTCCCTGACCTCTACAAGCGATATATTGATGACTGCGACAGTGCCGCCACATGCTCCAACGATCAGCTTAAGTGTTTCCTGCACCATTTCACCAACTTCCACCTGTCCCTCAAATATATGGTTAACATATCTTCCACTACTCTTCCGTTTCTGGACATCAACTTCTCCATCAACTACCCCAGACTCTCCACTTCTGTTTATTACAAACCCACGGATTCACACAGCTATCTCTTGTTTTCACCCCAAACATACTAAAAATTCTCTCCCTTTTTCACAGTTCCTTCGGCTACAACAAATATGCAGCAACGACATCGACTTCCAGAATCAAACCCTCAAAATCTACTCCTTTTTCATCAACAGAGGATACCCCAGCAGTGTTATTGACAGGGCCCTTGCCCGAGCCAAAAACACCCCTCGGACCATCAACCCAATCAGGAACTCCCACCATAACAACCGCATTCCTTTGGTGCTTCCCTAACACACTTCCTATCCCCAGGACTGTTAACGACAACTTTTCCATCCTACAGGATGATCCCTCCATTGGGGCCCTCTTTTCTGACCACCCTATCATCTCATATCGCCAATCACCTAATCTGTGCAACCTTCGTGTTCACAGCTCCCTTGACCGCTCTCAGCAACCATCCACACCAGGTACTTTCCCCTGCAACAGAGCTCGCTGTATCGCCTGCAAGTACACATCCAACACCACACTCATTCAAGGCCCCTCAGGACAATTCTGGATCACCCAGATGGCATCTTGTACCTCCAGCAACCTTATTTACTGTATCTCTTGCAGTAAGCGCCCAGTTTCTCTCTATATTGGAGAAACAGGAAGGAGACTTGGAGACCGCTTCAGAGAACATGTCAGGGCTGTGAAGATTGAAGATCTCTCCAAAAACCACTGTTTCTCATTTCACCTCTGATGGCCATGACCACTCTAATCTCTCCATCTGTGTTCTCAAAGATGGTTTTCTGAACTCATACATTAGAAAGACTACCGAAACCAAACTTATCCTGCAGCTAGGATCACACCTTCCCCCTTCTCTAAACAACAGACTACTATTCTACTAAATTTTCTCCATTCATTGGAAGTTGTATTTCACACATCTCAACACCTATTCTGACTTCACACCTCTTGATTGCCCTCTCTTTCTGTCCCCTGCTCCCATCTCTCACTCCTCCTCCCTCCCAGCCTTTGTTCTCCCACTACATTACCTTTCCCTACTGCCTTTTCTCTCTCACACCTGAAGAAGGCTCCACAGCCGAAACATTGTTTTCTCTCTTCTTTTTTTTTCAGCCTGGAATAAACCTATTACTTGTTCCTTAACAACCGGAAACAATATCTTCGGTCTTTCCAGAGCTGTAAGTAGTCATTCCAAGTTTATTAACTTGTCTCTGTGCTTGTATGTACTCTTCAATAGCCACTGATGTTATTTACAGCAACTATTTTTAAAAATAAATTAGCATTTTTTTGGACTTCCTTTAAAGAATTGGCACATTTGGCAGAGCGGTGGCTCTGTGGCTAAGGATCTGCACCTGTGGCTGGAAGGTTGCTGGTTTACATCCCACGGTCGGCAGAGGAATCCTACTGTCACGGACGTCCAAAGGGACTCACCGTGGGGAGCAGGAGAGCGGAAAAAGACCCATATGTGTAGCGGCAAGACGGGAAAAAGGCCCGGGCTCATTAGTGCAAAGAGTTCAGGAATGCCGTATAGAAACCTATGCCCTCAGGGAGCGGACGTGGGGCGCCCTGGTGCTAGGCGGGTCTCAGGACATCCGAACGTCAATGCTGAGTGAGGACAGAGTGCAAGACCCGGAAATATATAGCCCAAGGGAAAGAGAAAGACCGGAAGGACAGCAGACCGGAAACTAGGGACAGGACAGAGAAGGAGCGCCCTCTGGCTGCAGAGGGCGTGACACCTACTCCATTGGGCTCCTGAACAAGGCCCTTAACCCCAACTGCTCCAGGGGTGCCATATAAATGGCTGACCCTGTGCTCTGACCCCCAGCTTCTCTCCCTGTATGTGTGTCTCAAGGAGAGCAAGCTGTGGTATGCAAAATAGGAATTCCTAATGCAAGAAATTGTATATGGTCAATACAGTGATCATATCTTATTGGCACATGGTAATCTCCAAGGAACAAGTAATAGGTTTATTCCATGCTGAAAAGAGAAGAAGAAAACACAATGTTTTGACCATGGAGCCTTCTTCAGTTATGATTTGATTTTTTACAATCATACCCACACAAACTTTGCAATTTTTAAAAATCTTGCAAACACAACCCAGATATGTTGACTTTAAAAAAAACAAAAACAATTTGGGGGGTATTTTTTTTTAAGAAACACATACTTCTTTTCTAGTTTTTTATGTGGCTGTGACTGTCAGAAATCCTCAGTGAAAAGGTATGCAGATCCTGTGCAGATGTAAGTAGTTATTGAGACAGGCGAACAATCCAGAACGTCAGGCGAGGTCCAAGGTCGAGAGGCAAAAGAGAGTCCATAACCAGTAAGCGAGATTCAGAGTAAACGCGAGGTAGAGCTCTCAAAGAGAAGACTCAATACCGAGTAGCGGGAAGTGGGTTTGAATGGTTAAAACAGTGCTGCTTGCCGCACAGTAGAGCATGTGGTGGTGGATTAACACATGTTGATCTCCACCAGTTGGCTGGTGGTCGTGACATTGACAGAATGCTGTTTTGTGATTGATGCTATATCAAAATATAGGGTCCCTCAAAAATTAAACACAGAAATAAAAACATTGAATGGATTTGTACATCTGTTGCACTCCTACACTATTAACATCCACTGGGAGTTGAATTTCAATTATGTTTCCACTTCATTCAGATGTGTTCCCTATTTTTCAGATTGTTGGCAATGCCACATGTTAAAGGAGGACAGAGAAGTAGGAGGCCAGACCTGTGGCTGGTGGAGTAGGGAATGAGATCAAAGAATTTCTGAAGTTTTTTAAGCTAGAAAAAAAAATTAAGTGGCATGACAATATGTGGTCAACACTGTCAAACAGAGTCCTTGGAGAGGATTGCTCCAGCAACAGGAAATGGTTATCAGTGATTTGGCATGAAGATAGAAAAAAAGTAAGAATCCAAGTGCTTAGGGCGCAGAAGGAGGTGAGTATTGGTAAGGATTCAAAACCAGATGACAGTATACAATCTATAGTCCATATTTCAAGTCAAAGTGAGAGACATAGTTTGGAAGGCAACACAGAGCTCAGAAGTTCATCAGGAGATACAGAAGATGCATGGGCTGCACACGGCAGCACAGACAGTGGTGACATGTTTGAAGGAGAAAAAATCTGTGTAGATTCAGAAAAAAATCCTGAAGAGCACAGTGAATATTCCCAGGGGGCAAGCTCGTCTGGGACGTCTCCTCAGGATAAAAGGGGATTAAGAAAGATTATGTCTGTGCCTAAAACTTTCCAAGTATGTCTGAAGGCTGAACAATGGAGAATAATACCACCTTTAAAAGGTACATCTAAACTAAGATGATCATGGACCCATATCTTATATAGAGAGTTCAGGAAGATAAATCCTTGCTGCCCAATAGCCTTCAAATACATCAGGAAAGAGAACAGCAGAAAAAAAACTTTCTTATAATTAAAGCAGTCTGTACTTTCAGTTCCTACCTTCAGTACCTTCAGTTCAGTACTTTCAGTTCCTGTAATGTAAAATACACAATGACAACAAGACAAACCAATGGGCAATGATGACAACACAATTGATGTTGTACTAGTAGGGCAAATACAACACAGTGAAAGGGAAACACAATTTCGACAGGCACGTCAGCCTTATCGTTGAAAGATTGCCCGTGCCCTCACAAAAGGAATCAGCAATGTGTACTACAGGCAGCTGAGCAGAACTCCGCTTGCTGAAATTGCAGCAGCCAATTTATCTAGGGCTCACAAGCAAGTATTAAACTTGCTTGGCAAGTTCGGCATTTAATTTATTCTGCGGAAACATCGTATCGGAATGAACTGCCCGAGATAAAAGAGTAATTGCGGCTTCAGATCGTTTTTACAGAGCATTGCGTTGTTCTCTTCATGCTGACTACACGCTTTAGATTTGTCATTTACTGCAAGCGTTGCTTTTCCAGGTTTTTCTGAAATTCCTCGCATTTGAGCCAGCACTAAATATTTCATTCCCGTCGCTGAATACATCGTGGAAACGGTATTTGCAACGGAATGCTGTCACACATGAAACCTCTTTGTTATTCGGTTCTGAAGTTTGAAAATGAAAATAAAACGGGGGTCACTTCATAGGCTTGAAAGAAGTCCAAGCAGCATAAAAACCCGCGAATTCTCACAAATTGCATTGTGCTGCACCTTTCTTCTGCTGCTGTTATAAATCAGCCTTAAACACCTGAATGCATACCTTACTGCTGCTAATCACATTCACGTATTTACGAAGCTTTTTTCTGTCTGTTATGTTTTTGCTAAGCAGTTTCTCCGTTTCCCTCGTACTGTGATTGTCAGTGAGCACAACAAGACTGAAACCGTGTAAAGGCAGGTAAAAAAGACAGGGTAAAACGCCTGACTGTCGGGAGTGGGATTTGAACCCGTGCCTCTATTTGGAGAGTGAAACACAAAGCTTAAAAGACACGAAGCTGTGAATTTGCTGTTTTAAACCGCTCGACTATCCTGAAAAAATGGATGCTGATTGCACCAGTCGCATTTTAATGTTGTTGATTAAAAGATTTTATTAAATGAGAAAAAAATCTGAATGTGAAAAAAGGTCAAAATGCTATTGAAAAAAATCAGTAATGTGAGGAAAGATGGATTGTGGGAGCCCCTTAACTACCCATGTCATGCTGTATTTCTCACTCATTCTACTGGGAGTGGTGCCGTCGCTTCTGGATAAAGTCTGTCAGTGGTCATCCCGACAGTGTTGACCTTCTTTCAGAGCCCGGATAGCTCAGTCGGTAGAGCATCAGACTTTTAATCTGAGGGCCCAGGGTTCAAGTCCCTGTTCGGGCGGTTGTGCTGTTCTTATTGTGTCTATTGTGAATGTCATCCTAAATAGTCTTTTATCTTTCACTCTTCTAGCTGTACTGTGGTTATTTTAAATGTCCATTACTTGTATTTACAGTAGTGTATTTAGTGTTTCATTTCACAAACCGAAAATGTTCAAGTAGTTCTTGTCACTCTACTCCACGTAATCATCTAAATTAAATCACAGTAGAGTACAGAACACGCAGTGAGGAGCTCACACAGTGAGTACTCTTGAATACGACAAGAGGAAAGGCACACTGCAACTCTGCAGAACATCACGTCCGAGTTTACAGTGAGAGCAGAGGTTGGAAGCGACGTAGTTTTTTAATACTCGCTCGCTGAACGATCTCTCAAGAAACCTCGGTGGAGATTTAACGGGTGTCTAATAATCACGTTCAAAAAGATGACGATAAGTTTTTTTTTTAACTAGGTAGCCTTAATGGCAACACGGTGTGAGTAGATCTTAAAGCAGCTGCAGAGTACCCGTAATGGCAACACACTGCTTTGAGTTCGGCTTTTCTTATTTCTTCTGCAGAACCAGTGGTATCGGAATATACTGATCCGCATAAGAAGCGCTTTCGGTTTTTGATCATTTTTATTGAGCACTGCTCTAAGTGCCACAGGCCAGATGGCTGGTGGTCTAAGGCGTTACGTTCAGGTCGCAGTTAACCCTGGAGACGTTTGTTAAAATCTCACTTCTAATAAAGAGGTCTTTCTCGTTAGAGTAGAAACGATAGAAGCCCTAAGCGGGAAAAAAATCACAACATCTCGCATTTCACGTGTTTAATGTTAACTGTCTCAGTGGTTGCCTCGGTGATTGATGGCTCTTCTCCCTCGCAGGGTGACTGCAAACTTCTTCAGAGAGGGAGTCTCCCATGCACGGCTTTTCTTTATCAAGAGCTGAGACAACAGAAACAGACTTCCAACTGACATTAATTACTTCTTGAGCGTTTAGTTTAAAAGCTGAAAGCAGGTGAAAAAGTATTTGGAAATGAGGAAATGACTGCTGACAGTAAACAGAGCTGACGCTCAGCTGCAGACAAGCGCTCCTCTTTAGTATAGTGCTGAGTACCTCCGCTTGTTGCGCGGGAGACTGGGGTGCGTTTCTGTGACAGGGCGCTGGTTTAATTTTTTAACAACCTGAGTTCACTTAAAAAGTGTGTACTGTGTACTACGTTTCGGATTAGTTACGGCGGTAGAATATGGAGATCATCTCTAGCTTTGAGCTCAACTGCAACAAGAAGTCATGCTAAATGTAGTTTAGTGAGTAGACATCGCGAGACAACAGAACGAGAGAGTAGAAGGCGGGAATATACAGTATGGTGTAAGGGCGTGATCTGTGTAGTTAATAAAATAGTTAAAATAATATGAAAACGTCTCCTTATTAAGATACACAACATTTATGGCGACGAGAGATGAGTGGTTAACGGACTCAAAGCGAGCGGAACACTGCTGATTTTAGTTCTCTTGCTGGTAGAAACGAACTTCTGAATTTTCGGACTTTTCGTTTAGCTTTCGCCATGGAAGATATGGTAGCCGCGCCGAGAAGCTTTGCTTATGCTCAGCTTTTTCCACCATTTCTACTGAACCTCGGACCTCCGTATTTGTATACGGAATACAAGATATGGATGGAGTCGTACAGATTTTTTTAAATAGCCAGTGGATCTACAGAAGCTCAGGATGCCGTGAGACGGGCTACATTACTGCACTGTATCGGGGCTCCCGTGCAGCGGATTTTCGCCAACCTCCCTGGAGAAAAAGGTACATATGAACAGACTGTAGCTGCCTTAGACGCTTACTTTACACCGCGGAGAAAAGTGGTTTTGGAACGGCATAAATTTAGGCAGAGAACTCAGTCTCAGGACGAATCTGTTGTTGCTTTTGTGACTGCACTAAGAGAACTGGCTAAATCTTGTGACTTTGGAGTATTGGAAACTGACATGTTAAGATATCAACTTGTGGAAAAATGTGCACATAAGAGACTATAAATTGCTGCAGGAGGAAGGGCTGACTTTGGAAAGAGCTCTTACAGTCGCTAGAATTCATGAAGCAGCTCAAGCAGAATCAAGAATGCTTTCTGACCACAGTGACAAAGTGACACTGAACGGGGCGCTCGCTCAAACTTTACAAACAAAAGCCGAGCAGCCGGACGCAGTCATGCTAGAGATATAGAAGAACAGGGGACGGCTGACATTACATGTTACAGGTGCGGACTAACAATGCACAAAGCAGATGAATGCGGAGCGTGAACAGCAAAATGTCTACACTGTAAGAAAACAGGACATTATGCACACGTCTGCAGAACTTCACGTCCGAGTTTAAGGACAGCAACATCAGAGATTGGAAGTTAGGGAGTTTCAGGTCTGTTTTTTTTATTATAGGTTCAAGAAAGTCTGAATACCTTTGCAAGAAGTATTTCAGAATCCCACTCAAAT
Source organism: Lepisosteus platostomus (assembly GCF_059453375.1). Lineage (NCBI taxonomy): Eukaryota > Metazoa > Chordata > Actinopteri > Semionotiformes > Lepisosteidae > Lepisosteus > Lepisosteus platostomus. Next base: position 178,359 of record NW_028291474.1, read on the forward strand.
CCAGTACGAATGCCGCATAAATCTGCATTGTACAATTAGTATACTGTTTGTCCGTTGAATCAAACACGCCTTATGAAGCATTTCTAAAACAGGAGAGTTCGTTAGGGAATGCGTCTTCCTGTAAAAATAAAATGACTTCAAGGGCACTAAAAGCAGAGGTGTGAAAGCCTGCTCTACAGAAGAACTATAGCCAGAGATGCCAAAGAGGTCGAGATTTCACCACGTGAGAGAAAGCATCTCAGAAAACGAAGCTGCGGTCAATTCCACGCGTTATAAAAACACTAGGTCAAACAACAACTCTGTTGAGAGTAACGTGGCCGAGTGCTCTAAGGAGCTGGCTTAAACCTCCAGCCTCTTCAGGAGAATCTGTTGGAGTCGCACTGCTACAGCGTATCTCCTTGTTAAGTATCCCTTTTATTGTTGTTGCTGCCTCCAGGCGATGTAAACCAGATTCAGAAAAAAATAATTTGGACAACATTATTCCCATATTTCCTCGAAGGTGCGGTGGCCAAGTGGTAAGGCGTCGGTTTTGTAAACCGAAGATCGTGGGTTCACCGTGCCCGTGCCCGTTTCATTTGTCTCCACTTTCCTTTAGTTTCAAAGTCTTCAAAAAAACTCGCAATGTAGGAGTCTCAATAGTAAGAGAGCATAACTGTCGCCAGTGATTAGTATTCTTGCATATCCTGCCTTGTTTTTTAGTCGACAAAGCTTGTCTATCTTCACACCCATCTTCCGAATGATCGCCTCAGCATTGGGAAGGAACGTGCGCTTGGTACAGCCCCCGACTCCATGGTCGGATCACAAACAGATCGGGTGAGCTGTCAGTCCAGGTTTTTTAAGTAACGTTCGGAAGCACTAAAAATCTGACTTAGGAACAAGAAGTGAAATAAAGTCCACAGTGTACATTTCTAAATACCACAAAGTTACAACATATGGAATAGCATTTATTTTAAAATGTATTTTAAAATTTGCATTTATTTAGAGCTATATTTAGAGCTTAGTAAAGATAGCATTGCTAATATTGATGGAGTAGAAATGTAAGATGAATTGATAGCTTTTTCTGAACTAAAAAAGTCCTACAACGCCTCCTGTAACAGGTAAGGACTCATAGCAAGACATTGCTATTGCATTGCGCATTTTGCAGATACGACCAGTTTCTGCTTCTGGTGAGTGCATCTTTTCCAAACTGAAATTAACAAGAACATTTTCAAGATGCGCCATGTCCCTAAATCGTTCATCAGGACTACTATTAATATCAGGTGAAAGCAGTACAAAGCATAAATTTAACCTAAATATTAAGAGACTATATCTGTCAGCTACTGCTGTACGCCATGTTCAGGCAACGCTAGAAATATTACTGCTCTACTACAGTAGCTAAAGAAAGCAAGTCCGACTTAGAAACGGATCACAAGTCGAAAACATAAACCGACGAGAACGGGATTGGAACCCACGCGTGCAAAGCACAATGGATTAGCAGTCCATCGCCTTAACCACTCGGCCACCTCGTCACGAGAGCCACCCCCCTTGGGCATGATTTTGCTCGGCGACCAGGCTCAGCGCACATCGACCTCAGATGTCTCAGAGCGGTGTGTCCAAGAGGCTGTAAAGAATAGGTAATACGTTTATTCCATGCTGAAAAAAAGAAGAACGAGAACACAACGTTTCGCCCGTGGAGCCTTCTTCAGGTGTGAGAGAGACAGGGCAGTAGGCAAAGGTAAAATAGCGAGAGAACAAAGGTTTGAGGGTGGGTACCCACCTGTATAAGAATAGTATTCTGCCAGTGCTGTGGTAAAGCTGGTTAAAAGACCTGTTTCATAAAGAGGAAATCCTGGGTCCGAATTCCAGCGGTACCTTTTTTTTTCCTGTCTTGTTTTACAGAACATGTAATTTGGGACACTCAAAGAGGTCTTGATTTGGTTTAATGCGTTTATTCATTTCCTTTGCAGAACAACTTGTTTTTTTTTAAATCATACAGCTTGCGAAAGATGAAATGCGAGCGAATTTTTTTGTTCACCAAAAGTATGTAAATGAAAAAAAGCAAGGTGTAAGCATTTCTGTGGTGCAATCGGTTAGCGTTTTCGGTTATTAATCCCCAGGTGGGTTTTTTGATCCCACCCAGGGACGCACTTCTTCCTATAGTAAACATCATCACCGCAAAAATTTAATTGTTCCGCAAAACCTGAACTATTTTGATATTTACTCAAACAATTGAGTACCAGAGTCAACATTACCGGGAATTTCCAATAATTACCGACATTGGCAACTTGCAAGCAGTTAGTATTCACCCATAGAATTATATGTTTCAGTGAGTGAGGGAGAATTCACTTATGCTCCCGTTGCATCTTCAGCTAAAGTAATTTAAAAAACAATGCAAAACTGTTCGAGAACTTGTCAAGCAAAAACAACAGATCGCCGGAGTTCTATTTTAATATTTTCGTATATTTACCTTAATTTGAATATAAATGTTAACATAAACGCTGTTCAATATAATGTAATGTTGTTGTACTTTTAAAATATTTTAGCTGAGGGTGAGAGGGGGGATATAACGCCTTGCCAAACATCTAAAATAACTGTAAAAGGGGATGGCATTTTAATAAAACTGGCAATCAAAAGAAAGTTACAATTTGTATGGTATTATGCTCAATATCCCTCGATATTGAAGGTCAGATGAGGAATTTGAAGAAATTATCAAAGAAACAACGGCAATAGCAGAGGGTGTTGATTTTGAACCAGTGTTTGCACCTCAATAATCCATCAGTCTTCGCTTGACAGGCTTCCTCAAGATATTCGGTGTTCTATACAAAAAATCGACAATTAAGCACAAATGTGACAAGAGGCAAAGACTGCGGCAGAGGAGGAATAAACTCCACACGATGACTGTATGTATACGTCTGTCTAATATTCGGCCCCTGCAGGGGCATCATATTCGCTGAACTGCCTGCCAGCGTGTGTACGGTCTTATAATTCAAGAATATCAATGGTCAGACGCTTACAACGGGTGTTTGTGTTTGTATTATTTAGAGAATTGAAAAAACATTTTCAAAACTACAGCTCGAATGAAATTTAAAAAAGTTTATTTGTCTCTTTGCTGTAACAACTGTGCCAAAACTATTCAGATACATCAAAATAGCATCAGAATGTAACTAGATTTTATTGGATTTTAGGAAATGTATTTTTGCGCATTTCTCTATACGATCAGAATACCTTCCTGTTTTCACCGTGTTTATTGTTTCTGCCCATGATCTCGGAAAGAAAGATCCAGTATCTGTTCACCGAAATATTCCAGGAGTTTGATATGGTTTGAGAGGAGTGTATGAAGGTAATGAAGGATGGAGGACACGCGCATTCCGCACGGGGAGCGCAGAGCAATGAGCGGCGCCTGCAGCTCTCCGAGTCTTTTCTTATACAACCTCTGAGTCCGGACACACAGCGTCTCCAGCCAGAGATTTACAGTTCAGAAAACGTCTGTCTCGAGCAGAAACTGATCTTCCTGCTTTAGTTAAGGTTTGGTTATTGTGGGGGTTTAGCGCTTGTATCTCTCTTCTCTTACTAAACACTATCTACTGTAAAGTATATAAATAGAAGCTAAAATGCAGCTAAAATACTTCAGTAAGGCCGAGCAGATAGGAAAGTTTAATAAAAATGTTCTATGATCTATGTTCTAGTTGCCCATATTTTTTTAACTCTCGGTTCGAGCTCTGATTTAATCCTCTCGGCTCCTGCCGCTGTCACCGGGAGAGTGGCTGCATTCCGTAGGGCTACAGGCTGATTTCACAATGCCACATTTAATGAAATACAGGGGAAACCGCAAGGAAAACAATATGTTTTAATACATCTTCTTCTGGATTTATATTTCGGTCTTTCACCTTTGAATGCATACCTTGACCGTAAATCTTTACTCGATTACAGGCACCCCAAACAGTTCCTAAGGGAGAAATCGAAGCCTATTTGACTTTCTGCTAATCACATTGAAGTGTTCACGAAGCATTTCCCTGCCCATCATGTGCCCGCAAGCCTGTTTCTCCGTTTTCTTCTTTCTGTCGTTGTCAGCGAGCACAAGAAGACAGGAAAAATGCAAGAGAGGGAAAAGCTGTCAGGAGTGGGATTTGAACCCACGCCTCTATTCAGAGACAAGAACACCCAAGCAATGGAAAGACAGGAGTCCTTGAGTCTGGCGCCTTAGACCACTCGGCCATCCTGACGAGTTGCGTAAGTTGGTGTGTTAAAAGCACCAGTAGTTCACAAAACTGAGAAATGCTTTGCTGGAGAAGCGCCACGTTGCCTAATGTTGCCTAAACGGATCGCGGAAATCAAATATTCGGATCGATTTAGAGTGTGCTTTACAGCCTTTGTGTAATATTTTAAATTGTTTTTAAAAAGTGTGTACTGTGTACTACGTTTAGGACTAGTTAGTGTGGTAGAATATGGAGATCATCTCCAGCTCTGAGCTCAACTGCAACAACAAGTCGTGCTGAACAAAGTCAGAGTTCAGCTGAACCTTTGCTCAGTGTGGTGCTCAGGACTCAGGAGTATTGTTGTGGTTCTAATTAGCATGAACTGCAGGGGCTCTGAATCAGAACATTTCAATTTATCTGTTCAGTAAGTTAAAATGCAGGACATGTTAAAATCAGATTATCACTGTGTCTGTCCCGTTTGTATATAACCGAATGTTTAAAAGATACCAGTAAGGACACACAACTACTAATGCGGTACTTATTGGAAATAGTCCCAAAACAAGTACGTCCGGCAGCTGGTAGACCCCTGTAATAATTTTGCAGTGACACTTTGAAGATTTACGCTCTATTTAAATATTAATTTACTAAATTTCAGTTCTCTTTTCTCACACTCCCTGGCATAACTGAACTCTCACTCTCGCATACTAAAGGCTTTACATTCATTAGCTGTAATACAGATTCTAATAAAGACAGAATGAAACTGTTTGTTTTGTGTCTCATGGTGATCCTCTTCTCGATCCAAATGAAATGTTTAATATGATCCCTCGAGAAAGAAAAGGAGTCAATTTCCGCCTGGAAAGATTGATGCTCCATCAAACATTTTGTAATATCTCCGGAAGTTTATACAGTAGAATCCTGGTATGTGGCTTAAATTCAAGGTAAACAAGACTAAGGAAACGAGTTGGAAACGATGTCGATCTGGGATTTAAATCATCCGGAACATTTCACTACATCGGACAGTATATGCCAGAGAGCATCTTCTGACATCTGTTGGTAGCTCAGTTGGTAGAGCGGAGGACTGTAGTGGAAACAAGAGGGAATCCTTAGGTTGCTGGTTTGACACTGGGTCGAAGGAAGGTGCCCTTTGTGTATTTCATTCAAACAGTTAAAATAGCCGATCTTTTTCCACTCAGACTTTGATCACAAGCTCAATAAACGACGAAGCAGAGGCTCTTGTTCTGAATTCAGCTCACGTCTGATTGTCTTGTTTTGGCCAAGATCTGATCTTTGAATTCAGGGAATACTCTGTCTGCTTTGTACAGTAATTCAAAAGTAGATACAAATGTCACTTTTTTATTGTAGATATAAAGGTGTTCTCTGTTTTCAAAGGATAGGTACTTAATTGGCTTTATGATTTGGTTTTGATTTTGTATCGTTGTATTATTAAGTTTGTGCTTTTTGTGTTTTTAACATATTGTGAACTTATTTTTGAAACAAATGCTTACAAAAGCAGACATGGCACACATCTGTTTATACCAGCGGTGAATTGTATATTTTATTAAGTAGAAGCTGCTGCGCACTTCTGGGAGTATAACAGGTTCGATATAAAGTGGCAAAAATATAAAAGGGGAAAATACCCCAGACTGGGTGTAAAGGCCTCGTTGTGACTGTTGTTTTATTGTTGAATACGGCATACTGTGCACGAAATGTTGCAGAAACACAATCTGATAGTTAAATAATTAGTATGAGGCCACGGATCCAAATATTAATTGCTGATTTTTTTAAGTGATATCTTCCTATCCTCTGGTAGAAGTAACACGATGTGAGCAATTGTTTTTTGTTCTTTTTTTTCACGTTGCGATCCAAAAAGCCTCAGATGCACAGTCTGACAGCAACCAAACCAGAATGGATTCTGCTGGGAGCCGGACTGAGCTCATTCTTGCTCCCTGTGCTGAAAACAGAATTAGCTCTTCCTCGAACATCGTCTACAGCTGCTGGATGGTGCTCTACGTCCTGCTGCTCCAGCAATTATTTGGACGAAAGACAGATCACTTGTGCGCTTTTAACCTTCTCGCAGCTACAGGCGAGACTGAAGCTGGCGATATAAAGGCACGCGCTGGTACACCTTCTCGAACTTTCACAATCGCGATAAACATTTTCTTAAGACCTTTGAAAAACTAGATATAGATATAGATAAAACTAGATAAAAAAACATGAGCTTTATCGGTTTTTACATTAATCGATTTTGAATCAAATTTGATCTTTTTACATTGCATTTTACGTTGAAATGTAGCATGCATACCTAATCCACCAACGGACAGAGCAATATTTTACGTTGCCTTCCAGAGCTTCCAACGTTTGATGGATTTGTATGGGTGTCTTTATGATACCACTACAGCACTGGCGTAGGTGCAAAATCCACTTTCACAAGACTTTTTCAGTGTCTTCTCTCTCAAATGGACCGAAGCACAGGAGCCAATATAAGAGAAAACGACAGATGTTTAAACAGAGTATGTCCCAATGTCTGCGACAACGCATTGTGATTTTGTATAAACGCAAATGGTTTATCATTTAAAAGCCAACATCATTCTTTTTATCCCTGGCGCTAATACGCTACCATACATGCGAGCTGTTGTGTGAAAGAAAATTCATATGTGCGTAGGAAGGCAGAATAAAATCCAGAACTGTGTTGGTGACATCGATAAACAGGGCTCATGTTCACAACAAAACTTTACTGTATAAAAGGTTAATATTCGTAAATATATATATTTTTTTAATTATGCAAGGTGTCTGTTAAACCATTCATGAAGGATTTTTAGACAAAAAAACACACCATTATATGAGAACATATATTTACTATATCTGCATTTAACTCACTTTTTAACAATATCAATTTCAAGGCCGATATAAATTGCTGCCCTGCTTTTTTGTCATAAATACACAAGCTTGTTATGTCTTGTGTCAGAAATAAACTGCATGAAATTTGCTAAAGCAACAGATCTTCCTGCTTTAGTTAAGGTTTGGTTATAGTGGGGGTTTAGCGCTTGTATCTCTCTTCTCTTACTAAACACTATCTACTGTAAAGTATATAAATAGAAGCTAAAATGCAGCTAAAATACTTCAGTAAGGCCGAGCAGATAGGAAAGTTTAATAAAAATGTTCTATGATCTATGTTCTAGTTGCCCATATTTTTTTAACTCTCTGTTCGAGCTCTGATTTAATCCTCTCGGCTCCTGCCGCTGTCACCGGGAGAGTGGCTGCATTCCGTAGGGCTACAGGCTGATTTCACAATGCCACATTTAATGAAATACAGGGGAAACCGCAAGGAAAACAATATGTTTTAATACATCTGCTTCTGGATTTATATTTCGGTCTTTCACCTTTGAATGCATACCTTGACCGTGAATCTTTACTCGATTACAGGCACCCCAAACAGTTCCTAAGGGAGAAATCGAAGCCTATTTGACTTTCTGCTAATCACATTGAAGTGTTCACGAAGCATTTCCCTGCCCATCATGTGCCTGCAAGCCTGTTTCTCCGTTTTCTTCTTTCTGTCGTTGTCAGCGAGCACAAGAAGACAGGAAAAATGCAAGAGAGGGAAAAGCTGTCAGGAGTGGGATTTGAACCCACGCCTCTATTCAGAGACCAGAACACCCAAGCAATGGAAAGACAGGAGTCCTTGAGTCTGGCGCCTTAGACCACTCGGCCATCCTGACGAGTTGCGTAAGTTGGTGTGTTAAAAGCACCAGTAGTTCACAAAACTGAGAAATGCTTTGCTGGAGAAGCGCCACGTTGCCTAATGTTGCCTAAACGGATCGCGGAAATCAAATATTCGGATCGATTTAGAGTGTGCTTTACAGCCTTTGTGTAATATTTTAAATTGTTTTTAAAAAGTGTGTACTACGTTTAGGACTAGTTAGTGTGGTAGAATATGGAGATCATCTCCAGCTCTGAGCTCAACTGCAACAACAAGTTGTGCTGAACAAAGTCAGAGTTCAGCTGAACCTTTGCTCAGTGTGGTGGTCAGGACTCAGGAGTATTGTTGTGGTTCTAATTAGCACGAACTGCAGGGGCTCTGAATCAGAACATTTCAATTTATCTGTTCAGTAAGTTAAAATGCAGGACACGTTAAAATCGGATTATTACTGTGTCTCTGTCCCGTTTGTATATAACTGAATGTTTAAAAGATACCAGTAAGGACACACAACTACTAATGCGGTACTTATTGGAAATAGTCCCAAAACAAGTACGTCCGGCAGCTGGTAGACCCCTGTAATAATTTTGCAGTGACACTTTGAAGATTTACACTCTATTTAAATATTAATTTACTAAATTTCAGTTCTCTTTTCTCACACTCCCTGGCATAACTGAACACTCACTCTCGCATACTAAAGGCTTTACATGCATTAGCTGTGATACAGATTCTAATAAAGACAGAATGAAACTGTTTGTTTTGTGTCTCATGGTGATCCTCTTCTCGATCCAAATTAAATGTTTAATATGATCCCTCGAGAAAGAAAAAGGAGTCAATTTCCGCCTGGAATGATTGATGCTCCATCAAACATTTTGTAATATCTCCGGAAGTTTATACAGTAGAATCCTGGTTTGTGGCTTAAATTCAAGGTAAACAAGACTAAGGAAACGAGTTGGAAACGATGTCAATCTGGGATTTAAATCATCCGGAACATTTCACTACATTGGGCAGTATGTGCCAGAGAGCAGCTCCTGACATCTGTTGATAACTCAGTTGGTAGAGTGGAGGACTGTAGTTGAAACAAGAGGGAATCCTTAGGTCACCAGTTTGACTCCGGCTTGAAGGAAGGTGCCCTTTGCGTATTTTGTTAAAATAGCTGATCTTTTTTCACTCAGACTTTGATCAAAAGCTCAATAAACGACGAAGCAGAGGCTCTTGTTCCGAATTCAGCTCATGTCTGATTGTCTTGTTTTGGCCAAGATCTGATCTTTGAATTCAGGGAATACTCTGTCTGCTTTGTACAGTAATTCAAAAGTAGATACAAATGTCACTTTTTTATTGTAGATATAAAGGTGTTCTCTGTTTTCAAAGGATAGGTACTTAATTGGCTTTATGATTTGGATTTGATTTTGTATCGTTGTATTATTAAGTTTGTGCTTTTTGTGTTTTTAACATATTGTGAACTTATTTTTTAAACAAATGCTTACAAAGGCAGACATGGCACACATCTGTTTATACCAGCGTTGAATTGTATATTTGTATTAAGTATAAGCTACTGCGCACTTCTGGGAGTATAACAGGTTCGATATAAAGTGGCAAAAATATAAAAGGGGAAAATACCCCAGACTGGGTGTAAAGGCCTCGTTGTGACTGTTGTTTTATTGTTGAATACGGCATACTGTGCACGAAATGTTGCAGAAACACAATCTGATAGTTAAATAATTAGTATGAGGCCACGGATCCAAATATTAATTGCTGATTTTTTTAAGTGATATCTTCCTATCCTCTGGTAGAAGTAACACGATGTGAGCAATTGTTTTTTGTTCTTTTTTTTCACGTTGCGATCCAAAAAGCCTCAGATGCACAGTCTGACAGCAACCAAACCAGAATGGATTCTGCTGGGAGCCGGACTGAGCTCATTCTTGCTCCCTGTGCTGAAAACAGAATTAGCGCTTACCCGAGCACCATCTACAGCTGCTGGATGGTACTCTACGTCCTGCTGCTCCAGCAATTATTTTGACGAAAGACAGATCACTTGTACGCTTTTAACCTTCTCGCAGCTACAGGCGAGACTGAAGCTGGCGATATAAAGGCACGCGCTGGTACACCTTCTCTAACTTTCACAATTGCGATAAACATTTTTTTAAGACCTTTGAAAAACTAGATATAGATATAGATATAGATAAAACTAGATAAAAAACATGAGCTTTATCGGTTTTTACATTAATCGACTTTGAAACAAATTTGATCTTTTTACATTGCATTTTACGTTGAAATGTAGCATGCATACCTAATCCACCAACGGACAGAGCAATATTTTACGTTGCCTTCCAGAGCTTCCAACGTGTGATGGATTTGTATGGGTGTCTGTATGATACCACTACAGCACTGGCGCAGGTGCAAAATCCACTTTCACAAGACTTTTTCAGTGTCTTCTCTCTCAAATGGACCGAAGCACAGGAGCCAATATAAGAGAAAACGACAGATGTTTAAACAGAGTATGTCCCAATGTCTGCGACAACGCATTGTGATTTTGTATAAACGCAAATGGTTTATCATTTAAAAGCCAACATCATTCTTTTTATCCCTGGCGCTAATACGCTACCATACATGCGAGCTGTTGTGTGAAAGAAAATTCCAATGTCCATAGGAAGGCAGAATAAAATCCAGAACTGTGTTGGTGACATCGATAAACAGGGCTCATGTTCACAACAAAACTTTACTGTATAAAAAGTTAAAATTCGTAAATATATATTTTTTTAATTATGCAAGGTGTCTGTTAAACCATTCATGAAGGATTTTTAGACAAAAAAACACACCATTATATGAGAACATATATTTACTATATCTGCATTTAACTCACTTTTTAACAATATCAATTTCAAGGCCGATATAAATTGCTGCCCTGCTTTTTTGTCATAAATACACAAGCTTGTTATGTCTTGTGTCAGAAATAAACTGCATGAAATTTGCTAAAGCAACAAAAAGTAAGCGCCACAAAGAAGACAGACATTTGCGTTTATAGTGCAATGTTATCTCGAGCCTTTAAAATTACTTTAAATGCAATTTGTTTTTCTCTGTGGCTCTAAGGCTTTGTCATTTACTGTAGTTATTCAGGAGAACATTATGTTAATCGTATGGATGAAACGTTTAATATATTCAGGTGGGTAGCTACGTCAGCATGCGTATCTGCAAAGGAACAAGTACTACTGTAGGTTTATTCCATGCTGAAAAGAGAAGAGAGAAAACAAACCTGAAGAAGGTTCTACAGCTGAAACGTTGTGTTTTCTCTCTTCTCTTTTCAGCATGGAATAAACCTATTACTTGTTCCTTTAATATATTGTTCGGTTTGACTCAAAATGCTTTACTACTACAAGAGAGAATTATAGTATGGAGGATGAGACAAATTTATGATTTCTTGGAAGAAAATGTTTTTTCTTTGCATTCGAAATGAATCGAAACTTTAGCGCGACACACAAACCCTTTGTCTTTTTTAAAGATATAATATTTTTAAACAGACAGTATAGAAAATGTTTTTTTTTACTAAGCAATTTTGGCCGGGGGCGATGTATTACTAGTAGTGGCGCTGAGGTCACTATGGTGCAGTTGAGCACCGTAAGATTAGGGCCAGTGACGTAATGTATAACGCATCTGACTTTGAAACAGAAGATTGTAGGTTTGACTCCTGCCTGGCTCATGTTGCTTTTTTAACACGGTACTGTCTGAAGATCAGCTCCTGCTCTGAGCTCAATAGCAATGCAAAACTGTGCGTAACAAAGCTGGCGAGCAGCTGAACTTGTGCTCAGTAGTCAGTACGGTGCTGAGGGTTCAGTACTGGCGTTGTTCTAATTAGCACGAACTGCAATGGCTCTGAATCTGACCATTTCTATGGAAGCCCGTTTCCGCCAGGGAGTAAAAATAAAAACGTGCTATGGTATCTCAGAATTCCGACTTAGTAACTGAGAATTGCGACTTAAAAACTCAGAACTTTCCGACTTTATATCTCACATTTGGGACTTCGAATTAACCCATATTTCATTGTCTGTCCTTTTGTCATTGTAACGGATTCGGGTTCCAGGCCTTGTGCCCTCACCGCTCCCACCCTAGTTCGTGCCTCACTGCATTGGCTCGAACCCAGGCCTTGCCAGCTGAGCTAAAGAAGAGTTTTTTTTTAAAGTAAAAAAGGACATACAATGGAAATATTTAAAAAGTTTCAGCTTTTATAATTGTGAATTCTCCTGGATGTGAAGTGTCTATTTATGTATCTTATTTCATATTGTCTTCGTTTTTGTATTTCTGATGATTAAATAAAAAAAAAATTAAAAGCCCACCGTCCACTATTCCATCCGTGTACTATGGAAGCCTCACTACTGGAAATGGAATTCCATAAAAATTAATGTAATTAATTTGATTTTTATCAGGTCACTGTACAAGACAAGTCTTCAGGCTTATAGATCCTATGATTTTGTACGATTCATCAATATAGTGTAACAGAACGGCCAACATACAATTTGTAATTCAGGTGGGTAGCTGCGTCAGCATGCGTAGGCTGCAAAGGAACAAGTAATAGGTTTATTCCATCCTGAAAAAAAGAAGAAAGAAAATATGTTTTGGCCGAAATGTACCAGTAAACGTTACATTAATAATACCAGCCAACGATACATTATCATTTCACACCGGTTCTACAGGAATCTACAGCAGAGCCCTGAGTTGACTCCCGGAGTCCCACTGAGCCCATAGAATTCCACATCACCCATCACTCCTGCGCACAGTCCGCTGAGAGCGCCTGTCCATAAACTACTGGATTGAGAACGGGATCAGATAATTCCCCATTTTCTTAATTCTACATCAAAGGACTGTTAAAGGTCTATTTGAAGGCATCGATTCGTATTCTTAAACCAGATGAACGCCTGGAATAAGTTAATATTACTTATAAATAGTCGTGCTACAATACTCCAGTTGAAGGCACGCTTCTAGCTTTGTGGTACTCTGGTGCGTCACAAATTTATGTTTGAATTTCTGTGGATGAACTACTATACAGTAGATGTACCCTCTCTCACTTACTTTAGCGACAGTCATTGCTCTTCATCTGAGTGATGTATTTGCCTGTTTTTCAGTTCACTTCCCTGCAAGGAATATTTACCTCAGAGCTCTCTTTCACAGACTGCAGGCGCTATGTTTGTTAACAGGTGTTATAGTGATGACATCTTTCTGTATGATCAGGACAGGAGCTGCAAGTCCACTGTGTTGTGGCTGCAGTACAATTTTAGCTTATTATTATAATACTTTTTAACAGCGACAGATTCCTAAGATCACGAGGTGTTTATGATATTATTTCAGTATTAAGATGCTACTACATTCGGAACTGTCCCATAGGATTCAGTGTTCCATCAGTTTGGCACTAAACTGCTTAGTCTATTGCAGAAATTGTACTTAGTCCTGTCCTGTAGTGTCCTCTAGAGAGCAGCAGCTGTTTCCTTGGGCTCATTGCAATTGGGAACATTGTGATTACTGAGCAGGGGACTAAAGTCAGCAGACGAGCGAGTTGCAAATCGGTATTAATCTGGCGTACAGAGCTGCATGTTAATCTCTGGATCATCTCCAGTTAATGTGATGCTGTTCTTACCTTGCAATTGACCCAATCTACTGGCACCAACAACCCTGTTATTACAAATAAACTTCTTGTGTACCTACCGTGATACATAAGTTTGGTGGAGAGGTTTGGCAGCCCATATTCAGTCAAAGGTGTGTGTGCAGATCACTGCGATATACAGGCATCAACAAACTGACATACAATATTAAATGTTTAACTGATAAAACCCAAATGAACCAAACCTGTATAAATTAGTGGTGGAAAGGTCTCTGAGCCTTTGGTAAGAACGATGGGTATATAACCCATTGTCCTCAATATTTGGAAATGAATCCTTGAGCACTGCTGTTGTACCAACGGTCCTCAAAAGTGCTGCCATTACCCCCGTCCCATAAAAGCCTAACATTACCCTTTCTTGCATAAACTGTAGAACTTGCCTTCACATTTCAGTTGCAGTTTAATCTATTATCACCCTACTCCCCACTTCATAACCTTCACTCTTCTAATTCTGGTCTCCTGTCCCCCAAGCCCGTCTACACTGTATGGGTGACAGGGCATTCTGCTGTTATGCCCCCAAGCTCTGGAACTCTCTCCCCAAGGATACCAGAGTCACCTTCCCTAAACTCCTTCAAATTCAGACTCAACACCTTGTTCTGTAGAAGAGCCTTTACTGAACTGGTTCCATTCTTTACCCCTCTGCTTCTACTTTCCTTAGTACCACCATCCATGGTCTCCTCTGTCTATTGGAATTGTTTTATCCTGTGAATTCTTACTGTAATTATGTCAAGTGCTTTGAGAAGCCACCTTTGGAACCATTATATAAAATAGTTTATCCTAAATCCTTGAAGCTTTAATAGGGCAGTGCAGTAGGGCTAATAATTGACAGTGTTAGTGGGCCAGCAGGATTTGTGCAAATTATAGGTAGTCACAAAGGAAGACTAGGATTCACTTGAAAATCATGACATGGGACACTGAAACAGGGGAGAGGCTTTGTGTAGTAAGGGTTCAGTCTCAATCTACGCAGTCTGTGCTGCTGGTAAAAGTGGTTGTGAACACCTGTCTTCCCAGTCAAGTACTGGGATATCCAGTCTCAATCCTAATACTTCTCATGACTGTCCACTACCACTGCTGTAAAACCAACACCCATAAGACAAGACCTCCAAGATTCTAACTGTACCATTATTCATTGATGTTCACGCACCAGTATTATTCCTCTGCCAAGGAAGGGAAGGCCTACTTTACACCAAGCCCCTGTTGACAATCCCTTCCTTGTGTTTCTTTTAGTCAGTTTGTGCAGCCTAGAATAGGAAACCAGATCTCACTCTTACTGGGCACTACAGTAGCAACTCACACTCCATAAGCACTACCCCTCTCGGAAACAGGAGGATTTCCAGTATATTGAACACCTCTGTCTCTCCCACAGTAAAAAAAAGTCACACTGCCCTGCCCAAGGAATAGTGCGGCCATCTTCCCCCAGTACAACGCTTTATTACTCCAGCCATTTTCAGTCCTCATTGGCAGCAATACGGGAAGCATTCTTGAAAGGGAACCCCCACAAATACTTCCCTTGAATTCCTCCACCCCATTCAAACCTATAAACCATAAAGAAACAAGGGTAGGCAGAAGGGTCTTTCACAGCTTTATTGAGATGTTGCCATTACAAGGCAAGTGGAGGCAGGAGAGTCACAAGGGCCAGGCTGGAGCCTTCATTCAGGCACCTGGGGAGGAAGAAGGAGAACAATCCAGCTGAACTGCAGGACACGCACCCCTACAGGAGCTCCTCCTGCCAGACCCTACCTGTCCACTGGCCAACATCTCCAAAGTCCTCTGCTCCCTCCACATCCTCACTGGTGCTCTCAGCATCTTCACTGGAGCTCTGCTGTAGGTGCAGGACTTGGTCCCTGGTGTTGCTTTAGCAGGAGCCACAGCCATGACACAGTGCATGTACAGCTCAGTCACTTCATGCTGCAAGAGGGAAGGTCACAGCATTAAGGGATCAAGGCCAATAGAGGGACAGAGAAGGACCTTCTGCCATCAGTGAAGGCAAGCTGGCAGCTCTAGGCACTACAGCTGCCACAGTCTAGTTCACATCTAGATCATGAATGAAAAAGCAGACAATGGATCAGTAGAGCAAGAAGGCTGAGCAGCCTTTGAGAGCAGCACCTTCCTGGACAGCTTCTTCTGGAAGAGGAAGGCATCAATCGTGAAGCGGAGCACATCCTTCTGCTTGGAGGGGACAAACCTGGACAGGCAGCCATCTGCCTTGCTGTCCACCATGCACCTGGGGACAAGGACAAGGATGAACCCCTGCAGGCTCTCAGGGCCCCTGCCCACCTCCCCTCCCAGAAGGAGCCGTACCCCAAGTTGTCGATCACAGGGAAACGGGGCTGGGAGTGCTGGTCCGGTTTCTCTGTTACGTAACACGAGTGGATGTACAGCCTCTGCTCCACTGTGGCAAAGTAGGCAGTGGCCTGGAAGTACATGGGCTGACCCAGGAAGTACTCATCCTTAGGAGAGAGCCGGACCCAGTGGGCTGGAGAGAGAGAGGCAGCATTACACCTGTACACAGCACCCCCTGCAGGCAGGAGGAGCCACTCACTCAAGGAGCTTACAGTTGGTGGTGAGCAGCACAAAGCTGTGCTTGTTCTTCAGGTCCTTGAAGAAGGTCCTTCTCCTGGCCCACGTGGGGACATAGCCAACCTTGTAGGAGTAGTGGAACCTGCAGGACAGAGGGGATGAGGGGCTTCTGGACACTTTCCCAGCGGCTTCTCAGCAGCAGCAGAGCCCTGCCTACCTGTTGTAGGAGCACTTGACCGGCACAGAGAAGGGAATGAAGCGATGCACAGGTGCACTGGAGGAGGGCGGGGCATAGCGGAGAGTGTTGGAGTACACCAGGCGGCCCTGGACAACCTGCAAGGTCACAGAGGAAGGGGTATTCCCAGGAAAGGCAACCCTGACACTAGCCCTACAGCTCACATCGATACACTGCCTGTAGATGAAGACCCGCTTACCGATTGCTCGGTACCGCACTCGTGAAGCCCGTAGATGAAGTAGAAGTAACGGCCTGTGGTTCGGCTGACGCTGCAGTTGCCCAAGGTCACCTCCGATGGCCGACAGCTGAAGCCGAACAGGAGCCGACTGACCCTCACGTACATCCTGCTGGAGTCGCACCACACGGCCACTCCTCGGGTGCCCCCGATGGCCGGGCGAGCCGGCTGCCGCCCTCGCTGGGGAGGAAACAGGACGCTCTTGATGCCCGAGAGTCCCAGCCAGCCGGCCCGGCGGAGATCAGTGCGGGGAGCCCGGCCCCTGCGCACAGGCACAGCACAAAGAGAAACGAGCGCATCGCCAAATTAACGTCCCGCTAAATTGCTACAGGAGTAAAATAAGTAAACCACCAAACTGTGTTGAAGCAAGAAAGCATAAAGTGTGAACGCGGTGACTAGGTTTTTATACTGGCAGGACCTTCTACCACACACCTGGTCACACTACCGCTCAATCAACACAATCAATTACACACAGAGACTCTTGTTCTCAGCGTCTAATTAGAACCTGCTTCCAGTCTGAGGCGGGACTCCGGGAAGCCGCCTGAACACTTTCCCGTGTGTATCCGACCTCAGCGGAGGAGTTCCACGCAATTTAGACAGAATTAAATCACCCACACGTGTAGATTTGGCTCAGATGAATTTATTGTTCAATTAGTTTCTAATTTACGAGGACAGTGTGTTAAACTCACTGTCAGACAGAGTACGGAACATGCGACACGTCCGTCCACACTTTACTTTATCAAGGGGGCTGTTCTATCAACATGTAACGCAATTAAAATAAGTTTACTATTTTTCATTTTTGCATGTCATATTAAAATGTGTAATACAAGCATTTCTTTGCTTCCCAGTAAAGAAATACTGATCAGCTTTTGACATGATCTGATAATAATTTGTCTGATTTTTCAGATTGCTTTTGCTTCGCAGCACTGAGAACCTATGGAAGCCCGTTTCCGCCAGGGAGTAAAAAATAAAACTATGGTATCTCAGAATTGCGACTTAGCAACTCAGAATTCCGAATTTATATCTCGTAATTGCGACTTAAACACTCAGAATTCTGACTTTATATCTCACATTTGCGACTTCGAAATAGCCCATATTTCATTGTCTGTCCTTTTATTATTGTAATGGATTCAGGTTCTAGGGCTTGTGCCCTCGCCGCTTCTGTATCTTATTTCATATTCTGTGTCCGTTTTTGTATTTCTGGTGTTTAAATTTTTTTTTTAAAAGCCGCTATTCCATCCGGGTTTTTATCAAGTCTTCAGGCCTATAGATCCTATGATCGTTGTGTTTTCTTTCTTTTTTTTCAGCATTGAATAAACCTATTACTTGTTCCTTTGTAACATACAATTTGTACGATCTGGTTGCAGTGTGGTGATGGCACCGCCCTCCCCTGCGCATAACAGGGATGCTGGCCGCCGGGGCTAAAGAAAGTGTTCTTAAGCTCAGCTGGCAAGACCTGGGTTCGAGCCAATGCAGTGAGGCACGAACTAGGGTGGGAGTGGCGAGGGCACAAGCCCTTAGAACCTGAATCCATTACAATAACGAAAGGACAGACAATGAAATATGGGCTATTTCGAAATCGCGAATGTGAGATATAAAGTCAAAATTACGAGATATAAAGTCGCAATTCTGAGTTTTTAATTTGCAATTCTGAGATATAAAGTTGGAATTCTGAGTTACTAAGTCGGAATCCTGAGAAACCATAGCGCGTTTTATTTTTACTCCCTGGCGGAAACGGGCATCCATACATTTCAATTAGTCTGATCAGTGTAGGACAAGTTAATGTAGAATTATTACTTTGTCTCTTGTTCGTATATAAATGAATGTCTCTGACAACTTAATGTTAGTTTTTAATTTAGTTTTAGTTTTATGATGTAGGTCAAACGTTGACATATGCATGAGTATAGGAAATGTCTCCCTCCTGATTCAGCTCATGCTCCAGAGGAGAGAAGTGATTCCTCCTGCTTCTCGTACAACTATATCAGAACAGAAGCCCGTGTCACCCAGCTCTGATTCAAGAGCGACTCATATCTTTAGCCCCTTTTTTTATTCGTGATCCTAATTTTCTTTAGTTATGATCAATATTGAACTTTTTCTAAATAAAATGACAAAAATCAAACATGCAGGCAGACATTTTAAAAAGTATAAGGAGTTGACAGGGTGCCCCTTTGGAATAGTTGTCAGAAAATGTGAGAAAAGGAAACTTACATTACAAGCTCTCACACACAGCATTAGAGATTGGAATCTGATTGTAAAAAAAAAAACTACCCGTCTCCCCAGCATTTAACGGTGCTGTTGTTTTTATTTTACATATTGTTAGCATTTTAATAAATTGTTAAAAGCGGAGCTGCCAGCACACTTACAAGTATCCTTGTGAAGCAGTCAGTGAATATGAGTCTGGTGTTAGCGTACAGGGCCAACTCCTCAGTTAACACTCAGTTCAGCAGTCACTGGTGATTAAACTGCTAGCACAACTGGTCTATACTTATATTGTTAATAATATAATCTTAATAATATTATTAACCTTAGGGGTGCCTGTCTGGACTCAGAGGGAATCTTGCTGGCACAATATCGTCGCTTAGCTCACCTTGTTCCGTTTAGGGACTTTGCCTCGCCCCAGGGGGAAAGCTCCCTGGTTTAGAGACCCGCCCAGAGCTCAGAGGAACCACGTCTTGTCTTGGTTTCAAAACCAAGCTCAGAGGAATCATGTCTTGTCTCGGTTAAGGGATTTTTACCCTGAATCTCAGAGGCGTGTCCTTACTCTTTTCCCTATAAATGATTCTTTATATTCTCTGTATGTTTCCAGTCCTTCCTTTTCGGTAACCTAATTGTGTGGTAACATAAAAAATATACTCACCCTGTGTGCTGTCTGGGAATTACCGAAGACTTGGAGAATCCTGTCGACTACGCCAACTGTTGTGGGAAATTCTTCATCAGAGGAGCAGGACACGGTCTTGTGCAGATTCAGTTTTATTGAGCTCAATAAGTCTGACAATGCGTGCTGGGTCTGCCCCACAAAACAGACAAACCGCAAGGGTTTCCCAATTCTTATATACAGTCAGAAGAAAGTTTGTTTCATCACCTGAGTGCTTGTCCTGTTCTTTGATATGTAATTACTTCTTGTCCTACTCTGTCTTGCTCTAGGTTCTGTCCTTTGATATGCAGCAGACATTGGTCTGATTTATCCTGTTTGTGGGTGTTGTTCCTGTTTTTTTATTATGTAGCATTAAGCCACTGGGGCTGCTAAAGCAGGTCAGCTTTATGGCATCTTAGTTTAACTTATGTTTGAGGCTAGATTAACAGACCCCATCAACACCTCTCACAGTGTGCTTAAGTGGTGATACTGTGATGCTGGATAAGTGAGATATATACACATGTCCCACTTCAGTTACAATGGACTTCACTGGGCTCCTAGGAAGATTCAAAGCTTTGCCAATCTTTTTATAACCTTCTCCAGCTTTTCTCCTCCTAACAACTTTATCTCAAAGCTCCACAGGCAGCTCCTTGGTCCTCATGACAGCAGGACTGATCTGATCTGCTGTTTTAGTTGTGAGACCTCACAGTCAGTGATATTTATTGTGCAATTTATCGAGCCGGTGAACTTGAAAGGAACACAGGTGTACCTTGTTAACATAATTTAGTATGACCTCTCAAGATAATTGACCCAAATTAGGTTGTTAAAACAAAGGGAGTGAATACTTATCAATTAAGTAATTTTCCATTTTTATTTAATAGATGACTTCAGAACTATAAATATTTAATTTCATTTTAACATTATAAACAATGGGGCATGAATACTTTCTGAAGGCACTGTATATATTGCTTGTCTTGTTTAAAAAATAGTTGCATTGAAAAAATGACTATTATAGAATTATTGCTAATTCATACGATATCTTGTTCTTTATTATTTACCCTTTATTGTATAAATATTTCTTGTATTTGATATATATCCTCTCTGGGGAAAATACACTTTAGATTGTGCAACAAAGACTTTGAGCTTTTGTTTGTAGAATTTAATCAGATGTGTGACTTTTTTTCCTTAAGAGTGACAGTTAAGGATCTTAATCTGTTTTATACACATTCTGTGTATAACATGGTAAGTTAAAAGCTGTTACACAATTACAAGCTTATCCAATGAGAACAGTCTTAATTGGAAAATTAAACAGGACTAAAATTAACATTCCAAGACTATAAGGAATCCAATTCAATTGACAATGAAATTTATTCAATTTAGACCTCATTCATTTTAAAATTGAATAAAACTAAAAACATTTTATTATACACATAAATTAAACTCTGTGACAGGAGCTATTTCTATTTTAGTCAATCGTAAATAAGAGTATAGTCATAATTTAATTGACCAGATGAACTCAAAAGTGGGTGAGTACAAAGTGACTGTGACTAATAGATATTTTATTAAAGTAAAGGTTTGTTCCATGCTGAAAAGAGAAGAAAATAAATGTTTCGGCTGTGGAGCCTTCTTCGGATGTCACATGCCTACTTGCACTGAAAGACATTTTAGTTTACTTGACTGACAACTGACCTGCTGACTAGATTGGTGTTTTTAAGTCACCTGACTGGAAAAAAACCCACTCTTAACTGCAGCGGAATGGTCTCTCTCCTGTGTGAATGCGCTGGTGCATTTTTAAGTCATGTGACTGAATAAAACTCTTCCCACACTGACTGCACCTGAATGGTTACTCTCCTATGTGAATGTGCTGGTGTGATTGCAAGTGGCTTATCTGACTAAAACTCTTCCCTCGCTGACTTCAGCTGAATGGTCTCTCTCCTGTGTGAATGCGCTGGTGGGCTATTAAGCTACTTGACTGTCTAAAACTCTTCCCACACTGACTGCAGCTGAATGGTTTCTCTCCTGTGTGAATGCGCTGGTGGGTTTTTAAGTCACAAGACCGAATAAAACTCTTCCCACACTGACTGCAGCTGAATGGTCTCTCTCCTGTGTGAATGCGCTGGTGGGCTATTAAGCTACTTGACTGACTTAAATTCTTCCCACACTGACTGCAGCTGAATGGTCTCTCTCCTGTGTGAATGCGCTGGTGGGGTTTTAAATCACCTGACCGAATAAAACTCTTCCCACACTGACTGCAGCTGAATGGTCTCTCTCCTGTGTGAATGCGCTGGTGGGCTATTAAGCTACTTGACCGACTAAAACTCTTCCCACACTGACTGCAGCTGAATGGTCTCTCTCCTGTGTGAATGCGCTGGTGCCTTTTTAAGTCATATGATTGAATAAAACTCTTCCCACACTGACTGCAGCTGAAAGGTCTCTCTCCCGTGTGAATGCGCTGGTGGTTTATTAAGTTACGTGACCGACTAAAACTCTTCCCACACTGACTGCAGCTGAAAGGTCTCTCTCCTGTGTGAAGGTGCTGGTAGGGTTTTGAAATGCTAGACTGACAGAAACGCTGCTCCTCCCTGTGCCATAATGGCAGTTTGTCCACTCCATCTGAGCAAGGCCTTGACTGATCTTTCCTCATCCTCTGATTGTGCTGGGGTCTCTTACTCTGAAAATGCTCCATGGAATGATCTTGCTCTGTGTGCTGAAACTGAGATTTGTTTTCTCCACCTTGTCCCTCAGTGTGCTGCTCAGCAGTGTGAATCATCTGGGGCTCCTTCTCCAGCTCTCTGAGACTAAAACCATCCAGTTCATTCAGTTGTTCCTCTCTTTGCCGAAGAACAGACATACTCTCCAGTTCATTAAAACTTTCAACAATTTTCTCAGTAACCAGATCATTAAACCTGTGTGTAAAGTCATCAGATACTAAGGGATCATATGGTTGTTTGAGACTCTGCAATGACAGTCTCTCCACTTGAACAGAACAAGGTCTAATGATTATCAAGCCCTGTAGGAGCTGCTGTTGCTCCTCCCTGTACTGACTCTTCTCAGTGTGCTGTGACTCAGTATTGTTCTCTTCACCAGGTACATCAGTCGTCTGCTCTGCAGGGTCAATCAACTGGGGATCCATGTCCTGCTCTGTAAGATTAAACTCACACAGTTCTTCTTTGTGCTCTTGTACAGAGAAACAGCCTAGTTCATTACAAACCTGCGTAATATTGTTTGAGTACAGATTATTCATCTTATCTGTAAAATCATCACATACTAAGAGTCCAGGTGTCCCACTCTCAGACTCCATCTTCATCATGGGCACAGAGTTCAGAACCTCAACAATCTGTCTGCTCTCTGTGTGCTGCTCACTGAGAGTCTTTTTCCCTTCTGGAGCAGTGAGCTCTGTCTCCTGCATCAGACTGGAGCCCCACTCCTCCGCACTATGCTTCTGTTCAAGAGCAGCCCTTTCCCCAGCCTCAAAGAGAGCACTGGCCTCTGAGCCTGTAAACACAGAACAAGATAAAATCTTTATAATAATAATAAAAAACTTTATTTTATATAGCACCTTTAAAGGTGGCTTCTCAAAGCATTTTACAGAATGCCAACAACAAAAAATACACAAAATAAGCACGATTAGAACACACAGTTAGAGGAGACACTAGATGCTGGTACTAAATACAGTAGGAGCAGAGGGGTAAAGAACAGTTCAATGAAGGGCCTTCTAAAGAAGAAGGTTTTGAATCTGGATTTGAAGGAGTTTAGAGAAGGTGACTCTCTGATATCCTTGGGGAGTTCCAGAGCTTGGGGGCATAACAGGAGAAGGCCATGTCACCCATTGATTATAGACAGACTGGGGGACAGATAGGAGAACACAATTAGAAGAGTGAAGGTTGTGACGTGGGGAGTAGGGTGATAAACCAGACAGGTACTGAGGTGCCAAGCCATGGAGAGCCTTATAGGTGAGCAGGAGGATTGTTAAGTCGACATGCAACTTGACAGGAAGCCAGTGCAAGGACTCAGGATAGGAATAATGTGAACACTTCTTCTAGACCTGGTCAGGATTCTGGCTGCTGAATTATGGACATACTGGAGTTTGTTCAATGTGGATTTAGAATCCCCAGAGAGTACAGCATTACAGTAGTCGATTCAAGATTAGACAACACTTTTCAGCCACAGTTAGTGATAACATAGGGCGTAGTGGAGCAATATTTTTGCTGCACATATGGGTCAAACGTCAAATAGCATCCCTAAGTTTTTCAATATAGACTGAAGCTCAAGTATAAGATTATCTACAGATAGAGTTACAGCATTGGTTTTACAAAGTTGATGGGTGGTGCCAATAAGCATGACTTCAGTCTTGTCACAGTTAAGATGAAGGACATTTTGAGTCATCCAAGATTTTATATGGGAGATGCAACTAAATAGAATAGAGACAGACACATCAGCGTCAGGTTTGGTATGGATGTATATTTGAGTATCATCAGCATAGTAGTGATAGCTGAGGCCATGTGATCTAAAAAGCTTTAAACTACACACATGCGTACTAGTACACTGACAATCAATTTGGGTTGTTTAAACATAGCGGAATAAATGGGTATAAGGGGGTGTTCTGATTTAGCTTTGTCAAAAACCTAACTACCATCTAAAAAGAAAGTCTACTGTAATAATATCACAATCACGTTACATTTACTTTAACAGTGCACTGAGAGAGAGAGGGGTTAATACAGACACATTGACTGGACACTACAGTACATTAACACTACAGTGAGAGAGAGGGCTTTATACAGACACGGACAAACTGGAAATAAAAGCATATTAACACTGCATTGACAGAGGGGGGTAAATACAGACACTGGACATAACAGTACATTAACAATGCACTGAGAGAGAGAGGTGGGTTAACAGACAAATTGACTGCACACTACAGTACATTAACACCACACTGAGACAGAGGGGTAAATACAGACAATGATTGGACATAACAGTACATTAACACTGCACTGAGAGAGAGGTGTTAATAGATACATACTGACTGGACACTGCAGCATATCAGCACTGCACTGAAAGGGGTTTATACAGACATGCTGACTGGACAGTACAGTACATTAACACTACACTGAGACAGAGGCATTTATACAGACCGTACATTAACAGTGCTCAGAGAGAGGGGGGTAAATGCAGACAGACTGACTGGACACTATAGTACATTAACATTGTACTGAGAGAGATAGAGGGATAAATACAAACACACTGACTTGACACTACAGGACATTAACACTGCATTGAGAAAGAGAGGAATTAATACAGACACACTGACCACACATTACAGTAGTTTAAAACTGCACAGAGAGAGGCAGGTTAATACATACATACAGACTTAACACTACAATGCATTAACACTGCACTGAGAGAGGGGTGAACACAGATACATTGACTGGACACTACAGCATATAAACACTGCACTGAGAGAGAGAGGGGTTGATTCACACACACTTACTGCACAGTACAGTACATAAACAATGCACTTAGAGAGAGAGAGGTTAATACAGACACACCGGATTAATATTCCAGAGGAGTTAATACAGACAGACCCTGGAGGACGGTAATATCTAAACCAATCAAAATAATTTTTATTTACACAATCATTAGTATAAATAAAAAAATCTAGACCGATACAACGTGAATACAATATTTATAAATGGTGTCTCCTAATGACGTCGGATTACAAATTGATTCAGTGGAACAATTGTTGAATGTGAACGAGGGGTTTTCAGCACCGTAACCGGACAAAACAGTTCAGTTTCCAGTAAAGAATCCCGTTGCTACATCACACATGTCTTTCCCACGTCACTCTGCATCTCTCAAAGTTTATTTGATGACAGTTTGATACCTTGTTACTTTGTTAGATACTTTGTTAGAATGCGTACTGAGAATGAGAATGAGAATGTTCACTATTGTGAGATGTTTTCTTTAAAATAAAGTTTGTTATTTAAAAAATCTCACCAGTGAGTTAGTTATATACAGTGGTTTTTAACACACACACTCTGACTTCATACAAGTCACCACACTGACCTGACAACATTTCTTCTTTTATTTCTGCAGTGACTTCACAGGGAAGCGTCTGGGTACCCTGATCTGTCCGACCCTGATCTCCTCTTGCTCCCGAATCCTTCTCCCACAGCTGAAATCTCCACTTCAGGCATTCGTTTTCCTTCTTTAGCTGCGCCATTTCACTCCCGACACTGTCCTCCACACACTGCGTGATTTTAAACACGGCCCGTCTCACCAGAATCTGGGAGACGCTGAGGAGTTTGTCTTGAAACTCGTCCTCAGAGTCAGAAATTCTGTTTCGGAAAACTTCTGAAACTTCATACACGATCGATTTGAGCAAAACCTGCATGAAAGAGTCAAGCTGGGTTTGCAGATTTAACAAGCACTCCGCCATCCTTCTTCAGAGTCGGTCAGAAACAAAGGCTCACTTCCGAAGTTTAAACAGAATAGCTTCTTTATTTTTATTCTTCACAGATCCTGCTCTGTTCAAGCATAAACACAGCCGACGAGACGTTACGTATTCAGAACCTGAAGTCATTTAAAAAATAATAATGAATAATGATAAGAAAATGATTCAGTCACCCACACGTTGGTGAAATACACGCAGTGTCGCGCAGTATGATGACGTCATTCTTTAGCGCGGATGCGGCTTCAAGACAACCGAGAAGCGGAGCTGAGAAAGAGGAGTTCCTGCAGCCGGATATAAACTTCACTGCACCTCCTAGCGCCACCTAGTCAAGAGGAGTGAATCGCCTGCGACCTTCGCCGTTCGTAACGGAACAGATACATTTTTTTGCCCTTTCACATCCCTCCTCCCCAGCGAAAACGTCTCAAGCGGATTTTTGTTCTACATCTCCCTATGCAGGTTTTTGGTTAAAGAAAAAAAATGCTGTCGTTTTCTTGCCAACTGGCAGTATTTCTCCTGCACCGATAAGCAAGATTTCTATTTCATATTTCACAAATTGTTTGA
This sequence comes from Lepisosteus platostomus, assembly GCF_059453375.1. Lineage (NCBI taxonomy): Eukaryota > Metazoa > Chordata > Actinopteri > Semionotiformes > Lepisosteidae > Lepisosteus > Lepisosteus platostomus. Next base: position 204,734 of record NW_028291474.1, read on the forward strand.
ATTTCTCGAAAAACAAGTGGTTCCAAGATAGGAAATAAATACTGTACTTGCATTTAACAAAATCAAGCCCTATGTGATTGTCCTTAATGATACATTCTGTATGACAAGACAGGAAAAAAGGCACCTCAGGATTTTGGACACAGGATCTCATTTACTTTTTAACAGTTTCAATAAGACCGATGAAAATTGTTGCCCTGCTTTTTGTCGTAAATACACAAGCTCTTTACGTCATGGGTCAGAAATAAACTGCATGAAATTAGCTAAAGCAACAAAAAGCAAGCGCCACAAAGAGGACAAACATTTGAGTTTATGGTGCAATATTACCTCGTCTTTAAAATAACTTTAAACGCATTTTTTTTCCCTCTGTGGCTCTAAGGCTTTCTTATTTAGCTGTACTGTTTTCTTTTACATATTGTAAAAAAGTCGCTAAATCATACGAACCATAAAAATTCCAATTGTAAACAAATTACAAATTTGAAATTATTAATATTCCTGAATTTTAAACCCATGGAGTATTCATACCTTGTCTTAGTATTTGTGAATTTTACAGAGCTCCTTTTCAAAAACTGTCTGCAGTCTTGTTAACGTTTTTTTTTTACATTTTGTTACATATTATTAGCATTTTAATGTCTTTTTAAATTATTTGTAATCTCTAAACCGCCGTCACCCAGGCGGACTGGGTTCGACTTCGGGTATAGGAGCGCGTCTGTTGCCTTTTGGATTTCAAAGGAGCAGCTCAGCGCAGAAGAGAGCCCTGTAAAACAGCATGCGGAGTGCAAAAACGTGTAATAATAGTTATCGCTTTGGTGTGTTAACAGAGATACATTGCGCGAGGAGGGGAGGAGTGACTGGCAGAGAGTGCTGACCTTCAAAAAAAGGACTCGTCTCGGTAAATATATTTCCATATCTTGAAGAGGAGGTTATCCCCATTTCTCTAGTCGGAACTCCTCTATTGCTAGAGAGCTGTAGAATATGGAGTCTCCAATCCTGCTCTGGGAGTGGGGTGTACTGTCGTTTCCATAGCGCGGTGGTTATTACGTTCACCTCGTTTCTTTGGCCTTCTGACAGGCATGTTTTTTTTAAAGAAACTACTGTATAAAAAATAGAGAGGAACTAAGCTACCAATAATGGTTGCAATAATGAATAATGTTTTGCTCAAGCAATTTCATACTATAATTTGGCACGTATTAACTGCGTTTATCTGTCCTAGTGTCTGGTTAAAATACATTGAGAGCAGAGTCCTTGATTCATCTACTAAAGCAAGGAAAGAGATTTGCTTCTTGCTAATCTTTAGCTGGACCAAATACATGCATTGCTATTTAGTGCTAGGAAGTAACGTGCAAAAATAATAAAACGGTAAATATTTTTGTACAACATACTTTTAAATACTGTAGGTGTAACTGAATATCAATGGTGTAGCGAAAGATTTAAAGCACACTTGATAAAAAGTGATATACTAACAGTATGTAAAAAAACTCAACATAATTAAATACAGTAAAAAAGTTTAAAATGAACGATCAATAATTAATTTCTTATCATGGGTGTTGTTTGTGTTTCATGCAATTTATATTAAAAACAATCATTTAGAAATACATTCAAAAGACAACAATATTTTTATAAAAATATATATTTTTAAAAAGTCAGCAGAATGCACAAAACAATGAAGTGATGTAACAGAAAATGCTCACACAATTTGTAAAAACATTTTTTTAAAGCTCTAATATTCACAAATACTAAAACAAAGTATAAATATTCTGGCAGTTTAAAATTCAGGATTATGAATGCTCAATTGCTTACAATGGGTGTTTGTGTTCTATACCTGAACCGATAGAAACACCTATTTCTCTACAAGACATAGAAATAATGACTTAGTAAAACAGAGCACTTTTGCTGGAACATCATTTAATCATAGGATTTGATCGCTTGAAGATGGGCACACAACATGTCTTTTTCCAAGGCTTGTCACACTGTCATTCCATGAACCCATTCCAGCTTCTCATAGCAAAACGTCTACTTTTTACTACTATAAGAACAGTGATGCACAAGAAATATTTAGTTATATAAAATATTGTAATAACAACAGGGAGCTATTGGCCTGACACAGTATATCCAGGTGGATGCTGCACATTGGTGGTGGTGGAGGGGATCCCCATTACTTGTAAAGCGCTTTGAGTGGAGTGTCCAGAAAAAGCGCTATATAAGTGTAAGCAATTATTATTATTATTATTATTATTATTATTATTATTATTATTATTATTATTATTATAAACAACACAAACCTTCTGCCTTACTGTATGCACTTCTCCAGGACCAATTTCAGCACACGATGATCCTCGGTCAAATGAGAACTTTAATTTATATCACATTGGCTTCTGGAAAAGCAGTTGATTTGACATCACATTTGCCGCAACACACTTCCTCCTCACTTTGAGTGTAATCTTGGGATTTGAGCACAGAAGTGAGACACACCCCACCCCATATAGGACTTGAGACCCAAATTCCTGCCTTAAAAGACTAATAAACATCCACTCTGACACAATTTTAATATCTAAGTTCTCTAATTGGCCATCTTCACCTAGGTAATGAGCCAATCATCTGGTCCTGAGACTTAATAGGCTGGATTTGAGCGTCTTTACGAAAAAATTATTTGAAAGCCTCATTTTTTGCAAATAGCGACACTCTATCTGTTCTTCACATACCAGATTTTAAATATTTGAGCACTTTCCTCTTCACACTCATTTATCTATAGTTAGTGGTATCTTTGCATCATATTTCACCATGGAAAGAAAGATCAAAGGGTTTTGGCAGAAGAGAAGGAGCTCTCCTGGCCCGTATAGGAACAAGCAATCTTGGTGTTATTAGCACCACACTCTAACCAACTGAGCAAACCGGCCATACAGAAGAAAGTGCTCTCTGTGTAGCATAAAATTTCATTTAGAGATTTTTTTTCCTACACTGAATTGAAACTCTCCCAATTAAGTGTGTGGACTCTCTGGAAGTGGACAAAATGGTCATTGATTTTCTATCCCAGTCCTCCTTGGAAGAGGGAAGGATTGCTCACTGTGCAACATAGACTGTGTTTTAGAGCTTCTTTTACTAAGAATTGAAACTCTTGCAAATACGTGTCCTTACTTCCTGGAAGTGGATACACGTGGTCTGAGTTGCTTTCCTGTGAAGTTACTGGAATAATAAAAGAAGAAATGCACACGAAACTGGAGCTGTCAGGTCAGTGGGGTGACTTGTATGAAGTCAGTGTGTTTAAAAACACTGTGTTTAACTTCCTCACTGGTGAGAATATAGTGGAGAGATGCAGATTGAAGTGGGAAAGACTTTCTGTGATGTAGCGCCAGGATTCTTTACTTGAAACTGAACTGTTATTGTCTGGTTTTGGTGCTAAAAACATCTGGAAATAACAGTAACAAGACTGAAAATACCTTTTCAAATACAATTACTGTGTCAGTATTATAGAACTCAAATCATTAAATAATATTTTGCATATTTTATTATAGTGTTGATATGTAGAAATATATTCTGTTAATAATTGCTAATTTCATTTAATTTGGAAAATTCCCTTTCCTCCCAAAACCAGGCAACCTAACATTTTCTGCAGACAAAAGGTTAAATACATTGTTAAAGATCCAGACTGAAAGTATATAGAATATAGTTTTACACAATCCCTTAGTGTTTCACAAATTATATTTATTTTACAGGTGGCACCGTGGTTAACATTGCTACCATGTAGTGCTGGAGCCCTGTATTTCATTCCTGACCTGTGTGCTATCTGTGCGGAGTCTGTATGTTGTCCCCCATGTTTGCATAAGTTTCCTCCAGGCGCTCCAGTTTCCTCCTAAACTAAAACATTCTGATATTATTTTAGGAAGTGAGCTTAAAAGGCTCATTCTTTCAGGATCATGAGTTTTGTAATGTCAGTTTGTCACACTTGTCAAAGTGTGTATTGTTTGAGCATACTTTAAACTCTCCTGTGTTCCTGTCATTTGAATCCAGATGCTTTAGGAGATGTCTGTAGTTATAACATTTCTGAAGTTTTAAAATTTGGGATTCTGTGCCTTCTTGTAGGGAAATTTCAATACCAGGTTGTCTCATGTTGTGTCTGGTTTTGTCTACAGTGTCCTTTGTGTAGATCAATTTATATGACTAAGTTGATAAACATTTAAATCTCCTTTTCCTGTGGGGTGAAGATTATCATTGTGATTGGCCAAGGGCTCCTTAATTTTTTATTGATACTTTTAATATCAAACATTAGAAATAACACGCAGATAACAAAAATAGTTTTAAAAAGTTTATTGCAAAACATCTTTTTAATAACATTTATAAAAATTGTTACCATCAAAAGTGGTACATTCAGAACTGTACATCAATGAATGGTTTTATTTCTAATTTCTAAAACATCAAAACATAAAAAGAAGAAAGACTGAGCAGAAATGGGATCTTCAAGCCTCCCTTTTCTAAAACACAAGCTGCAGGTACTGTAGACACAGACACTGAGGATAGTATGGAAACAGAGGAGTGAAGTGGACTCAGGTCACAGACAGTATCAGTGTGGAAACAGTGGAGTGAAGTGGACTCAGGTCACAGACAGTATCAGTGTGCAAACAGTGGAGTGAAGTGGACTCAGGTCACAGACAGTATCAGTGTGCAAACAGTGGAGTGAAGTGGACTCAGGTCACAGACAGTGTCAGTGTGGAAACCGTGGAGTGAAGTGGACTCAGGCCACAGACAATGTCAGACAGTCTCAGTGCTCAGAGTTGTTCTAAGACTGTGTGACTCTGTTGTTGAAGCTCTTCTGTGTCTAGACCTGCAGGAGGAGCTTCTCCCAGACAGCCCTGTCAGTCTCACAGCACCCATCCTCTCCCTGAGACTCGTCCCCAACATCATCGTAGTCAGTCCTGTGAGGGGTAGGGGCTCCTTCTTCAGAGGGCATTGTGGGCAGGACCCTGTCCACTCCAGGGCAAGTGTGGGGGACACCTGACAGAGAGACACAGCCTAAGAGACAGGCAGTGGACAGCTGATGGAAAGGGACGACACTCTAAGCTGATATTTTTGGTTAAGCAGGTCATTAAAATTGGACCCATCAATTTTTAATCATGGGTACAGTATGCATTTTTTTAATTGTATATGTGCGATTTTAAAATCTATAGGAATTAATTGCCTATAAACAATGCTAGAAATAGATAGTATCACAAAATAAATACTTGAAATTCGGTTTGTCAAATGAGTCAGGTATTGAAATAATATTACAAATTACAAATAGGGGTTATGAAAATGGTGAATATCAGAAATGACAGAGTAGATAAATTAATAATTTAAAAAATCATAGCCCCCACCTTGTAAAAATTGTTAAAAATTTGCTAAGAATATACCCAAGCTTTTGGTATAGTTAAAGGCAGATGCGTTCTTTGTTCTTTGGTACAGCTTTAGGAAAACAAGTAATATTTCAGACACAATGAGTTAAATATTTGTTAACAATGACAATACTCACACTAAACAACACACAGAATAAACATACAGCACACATGCATTGTACAAATTAACTAACAAGGTGTTTTAGGCAACTACTTCCTAACCACCCAGAGAAACCACAAAGTGTCACCAAGTATTTAACTTTTACAGAACACCTACACAGGCCAAAAGAAGAGATATACAGTAGCCGCTTTTTTAAAAATCAAATAGAATACGACCTACACTTAAATCTCTCTCTTTATGAACCTGGATGCTACAAAATCAATATACAGAACAGTTGTTACAATCATTTAGTCAAAAGCCTTGAATAGGAAATTTTTTAAATCAAATTGTATTTTTTAGGAAGAGTTGATGGTTCAGTGCAGATTTCACTTATGCTTATGAAGCTCCAGTGCTCTAAAACCACAGTGAAGAAATACTTTGACCGTATTTTCTGGACTAATTCTCTCTGCAGTCAGAGAACAGAATTCCTAGTCTTGGGGAATCCAGAGCTGTGCTCTGCCCAGACCTCACTCTCTCATAATAGATCAGCAGCTGATCAACCTCAAACATCTGATTGGCTGGATATGTCAGTATTTGGGTTTCAATGAGACTTGTCACGTCCTCTGCAGCCAGAGGGCGCTCCTTCTCTGTCCTGTCCCTGGTTTCCGGTCTGTTGTCCTTCCGGTTCCTCTCTTTCCCTTGGGCTATATATTTCCGGGTCTTGTACTCTGTCCTCGCTCAGCATTGACGTTCGGATGTCCTGAGACCCGCCTAGCACCAGGGCGCCCCACGTCCGCTCCCTGAGGGCATAGGTTTCTAAACAGCATTCCTGAACTCTTTGCACTAATGAGCCCGGGCCTTTTTCCCGTCTCGCCGCTACGCATATGGGTCTTTTTCTGCTCTCCTGCTCCCCACGGTTAGTCCCTTTGGACGTCCGTGACACTATCGTGTAAATTTCGCTTTGTTGCTGATAGGTTAAGCTTTCGAAACTCTGCCCCAAAGTCATGTGACTGATTTTTCGCCCTGTTTCGTTGGTTAAACGCAATGATCACAAGCACCACCATGGTAACTGGGATGTGTAGTTTTTAATTTGAATTTGTTTGAATTATAACTGTACGTACTGTCTTCATATTTAGCCAGAGCTTTAAAGAGAAGGCGCGCCAAAAAATTTCGGTGCCATCATATCCGCTTTAAAGGTACCCCCGTGCTGGAAGAATTTGACTTTGGAACGTTTGCCCAGCGTAGTTATAGTGGACATAAAAACAAGAGTTCGCTGGCATTATATCCTAGAAGACACAGACCGGCGCCAGACTGGTAAATGCTTGATGAACTAGGGATTGGATAGTTTCCAAGTGCTTGTACAATCGATGGAAATGTTCAAATAAATGTGCAAAAGAAATAAACAAAATAATCATTTTGTTTCTTTAAATTATTTCTTTATCATATTGGCTAGCTAATGTCCTCTCTTGTCCTCTCTAATGTCCTAGTTAGTGGCTGTGTTTCTGCGTTGGGTAGCAACGGGTGACTGTTCTCAGGCGGAAGATGTAAACAGCTTAATTTTCGTGTTAAATAATTTTTAAAAATTAAAATTCATTCTATACAGCAATCACATATTTGGGTACCGTTTCATAAAACTTTCATGCTTAAAATGTTTAGGGAGAAATGGAAAACTGGTGTGTATTTTTTCTTTAAACTATCAAGACCAGCCATACACAGTACAGTTTATGTACAGTGCCTTGCGAAAGTATTCGGCCCCCTTGAACTTTTCAACCTTTTGCCACATTTCAGGCTTCGAACATAAAGATATAAATTTTTTATTTTATGTGAAGAATCACCAACAAGTGGGACACAATTGTGAAGTGGAACGAAATCTATTGGATTTTTGAAACTTTTTTAACTAATAAAAAAATGAAAAGTGGGGCGTGCAAAATTATTCGGCCCCTTTACTTTCAGTGCAGCAAACTCACTCCAGAAGTTCAGTGAGGATCTCTGAATGATCCAATGTTGTCCTAAATGACTGATGGTGATAAATAGAATCCACCTGTGTGTAATCAAGTCTCTGTATAAATGCACCTGCTCTGTGATAGTCTCAAGGTTCTGTTGAAAGCGCAGAGAGCATCATGAAGACCAAGGAACACACCAGGCAGGTCCGTAATACTGTTGTGGAAAAGTTTAAAGCCGGATTTGGATACATAAAGATTTCCCAAGCTTCAAACATCCCAAGGAGCACTGTGCAAGCGATCATCTTGAAATGGAAGGAGTATCAGACCACTGCAAATCTACCAAGACCTGGCCGTCCCTCTAAACTTTCAGCTCAGACAAGGAGAAGACTGATCAGAGATGCAGCCAAGAGGCCCATGATCACTCTGGATGAACTGCAGAGAACTACAGCTGAGGTGGGAGAGTCTGTCCATAGGACAACAATCAGTCTTACACTGCACAAATCTGGCCTTTATGGAAGAGTGGCAAGAAGAAAGCCATTTCTCAAAGATATCCATAAAAAGTCTCGTCTAAAGTTTGCCACAAGCCACCTGGGAGACACCCCAAACATGTGGAAGAAGGTGCTCTGGTCAGATGAAACCAAAATCGAACTTTTTGGCCACAATGCAAAACGATATGTTTGGCGTAGAAGCAACACAGCTCATCACCCTCAACACACCATCCCCACTGTCAAACATGGTGGTGGCAGCATCATGGTTTGGGCCTGCTTTTCTTCAGCAGGGACAGGGAAGATGGTTAAAATTGAGGGGAAGATGGATGCAGCCAAATACAGGACCATTCTGGATGAAAACCTGTTGGAGTCTGCAAAAGACCTGAAACTGGGACGGAGATTTATCTTCCAACAAGACAATGATCCCAAACATACAGCAAAATCTACAAAGGAATGGTTCACAAATAAACGTATCCAGGTGTTTGAATGGCCAAGTCAAAGTCCAGACCTGAATCCAATCGAGAATCTGTGGAAAGAGCTGAAAACTGCTGTTCACAAACGCTCTCCATCCAACCTCACCGAGCTCGAGCTGTTTTGCAAGGAAGAATGGGCAAGAATTTCAGTCTCTCGATGTGCAAAACTGATAGAGACATACCCCAAGCGACTTGCAGCTGTAATCGCAGCAAAAGGTGGCTCTACAAAGTATTAACGCAAGGGGGCCGAATAATTTTGCACGCCCCACTTTTCATTTTTTTATTAGTTAAAAAAGTTTCAAAAATCCAATAGATTTCGTTCCACTTCACAATTGTGTCCCACTTGTTGGTGATTCTTCACATAAAATAAAAAATTTATATCTTTATGTTTGAAGCCTGAAATGTGGCAAAAGGTTGAAAAGTTCAAGGGGGCCGAATACTTTCGCAAGGCACTGTACATACAGTAATGTTTATGTTCCTAAATTAATATAGTTTATGACCTTCAGATGCATTATGCTCCTCTTCTTTTTATGCTCAGCTACTAAAATTTCCCTTTAGTGGTAAAATTCCATATAAATATTCAAAACTAAGCGGATTGAAACGTGCACAGTAAAGACATTAAATGATTAAATCTTTTCACTACCAACCAATGCACCACGAGTGCCCCTGTCGGTCACTTTGGCTAGCCAATCACTTACCGCGGTGCCCTACGGTGCCCTGCGGGTTGGTTACTGAACCGCGGGTTTTTAACGCTCATTTTGAATGGCTGCATCTGTATTTCACTTCAGCCTTTCACTCTTGCTTCCTTCCAATGAGGACGAAGCTGCGGGAGAAAGGGCGCTATAGACGATCGCTGTGGAGAGCTGCTGCTGTGCTTTGACATCTGAGCTCTGTGGAAAACGATCTCAATACAATTCTGAAAAACGCAACTCCCAGAACGCCAGCCGAACAAGTCTTGAAGTGGAAATCTAATAAGTAAATTGATTCTTAAAATGTAGAAAGCTTTGCAAAAAATATATTGGTGCTTTAAGATAATATATTTCAAGGATGTACAGTGCCTTGCGAAAGTATTCGGCCCCCTTGAACTTTTCAACCTTTTGCCACATGTCAGGCTTCAAACATAAAGATATAATTTTTTTATTTTATGTGAAGAATCACCAACAAGTGGGACACAATTGTGAAGTGGAACGAAATCTATTGGATTTTTGAAACTTTTTTAACTAATAAAAAAATGAAAAGTGGGGCGTGCAAAATTATTCGGCCCCTTTACTTTCAGTGCAGCAAACTCACTCCAGAAGTTCAGCGAGGATCTCTGAATGATCCAATGTTGTCCTAAATGACTGATGGTGATAAATAGAATCCACCTGTGTGTAATCAAGTCTCTGTATAAATGCACCTGCTCTGTGATAGTCTCAAGGTTCTGTTGAAAGCGCAGAGAGCATCATGAAGACCAAGGAACACACCAGGCAGGTCCGTAATACTGTTGTGGAAAAGTTTAAAGCCGGATTTGGATACAAAAAGATTTCCCAAGCTTCAAACATCCCAAGGAGCACTGTGCAAGCGATCATCTTGAAATGGAAGGAGTATCAGACCACTGCAAATCTACCAAGACCTGGCCGTCCCTCTAAACTTTCAGCTCAGACAAGGAGAAGACTGATCAGAGATGCAACCAAGAGGCCCATGATCACTCTGGATGAACTGCAGAGAACTACAGCTGAGGTGAGAGAGTCTGTCCATAGGACAACAATCAGTCTTACACTGCACAAATCTGGCCTTTATGGAAGAGTGGCAAGAAGAAAGCCATTTCTCAAAGATATCCATAAAAAGTCTCGTCTAAAGTTTGCCACAAGCCACCTGGGAGACACCCCAAACATGTGGAAGAAGGTGCTCTGGTCAGATGAAACCAAAATCGAACTTTTTGACCACAATGCAAAACGATATGTTTGGCGTAAAAGCAACACAGCTCATCACCCTCACTGTCAAACATGGTGGTGGCAGCATCATGGTTTGGGCCTGCTTTTCTTCAGCAGGGACAGGGAAGATGGTTAAAATTGAGGGGAAGATGGATGCAGCCAAATACAGGACCATTCTGGATGAAAACCTGTTGGAGTCTGCAAAAGACCTGAAACTGGGACGGAGATTTATCTTCCAACAAGACAATGATCCCAAACATACAGCAAAATCTACAAAGGAATGGTTCACAAATAAACGTATCCAGGTGTTTGAATGGCCAAGTCAAAGTCCAGACCTGAATCCAATCGAGAATCTGTGGAAAGAGCTGAAAACTGCTGTTCACAAACGCTCTCCATCCAACCTCACTGAGCTCGAGCTGTTTTGCAAGGAAGAATGGGCAAGAATTTCAGTCTCTCGATGTGCAAAACTGATAGAGACATACCCCAAGCGACTTGCAGCTGTAATCGCAGCAAAAGGTGGCTCTACAAAGTATTAACGCAAGGGGGCCGAATAATTTTGCACGCCCCACTTTTCATTTTTTTATTAGTTAAAAAAGTTTCAAAAATCCAATAGATTTTGTTCCACTTCACAATTGTGTCCCACTTGTTGGTGATTCTTCACATAAAATAAAAAATTTATATCTTTATGTTTGAAGCCTGAAATGTGGCAAAAGGTTGAAAAGTTCAAGGGGGCCGAATACTTTCGCAAGGCACTGTAAATGCTGTGCTACAGTACGTGCAGAATTTTAGAAAACAGTGCATCAACAAAGTATACTGTTTAGGTTACTTTAGAAGACAAGGTACCAAAACAATATATGCTGTCTGGGTTGTTAGAATTAGTTGAAAGTAACTGATAAGCTTTGAATAACAAAATATAGTGCTTCTTCTCTCGCTTTTTGATGTAATCTGTTTTCTCTTAGGGAAAGGGGAACTTTTAGAAGGGACAAAGCGCTGAGCTTTTTTACAGCGCAACATCTTTTAAAAACCCTGTACTGCTTGTAACAAATTGAGTCTCTGGTTGCACTTTGCGAAGTGGCAGCAGGGCTTGCAATATTGAAATAAAGACCTTACTCAGGTGAGAACTCTCTCTTGTGGCTTCCTTGAGAGTTCCATGACAATTTGAGGCTGCTAAAACTCCATCCGGACCCTGACAATTTTAGCAAAATTGGACGAACCTCGGAGGATAAATTGTTTATCCTTCCAGAGACGCGTCTGGAAAATTGGCAGCTGTCTGACGCCAGTAAGTGATCCTTAAAAATTAATAGTTTGAGAAGCGAGCCACAGGGGTGTTCTCACGCGGGTTTGATGAATCTGGGACTCATATAAAGAACTTATCTTAACACAGACGTGTGGTTTTTGCTCTGCGGAGTAGTTGATGTGATAAGGTTCTAAGTAAGGCACCGATCAGTAAAAATGGGAAATTAAAATTAAAAGATGAAAATGGGACCGAGCAGTCCAGCAAAAGTACATGTACGACAAATTCAGAGAAACAATTATAGCCTGGGTTAGAGTAAAAAAAATGTTTTATGTTCATGAACTGTAAAGCTAGGGTAATAGGTGTAAGGGAACTTGCACATAATTTATATATGATAATTAGGGGCCCATAACTATGAAGGATCTTTGTAAGTGAATCAGAATGGACAGAGGAAAGTTGAATTGGGAAAAAGAAGTTTCCTGAAGAAGGGGAAACTTAGAAGAGAAGGAGAAGAAAGGAAAGAAAGTGAATTGGAAAACTTATGTAATGGAAAGAGGAATCACAGAAATAATGGGAAGCTTCAAAAAAGACTAGTCTTGGAACTAAAGAACAGCAAGCTGCAGCTAAAGTCATGGCCATGCCTTCTAAAAAGAAAAAGTCTCCACCGAAACTAGAAAGCGGTCCGGAGCCATAGCCTTTTCACTTGTTCGTGAAATGCCAATGTGCACTTTAACAGGTCCAGAAGGAACTCCAGCATATGTACATTGACATTGGTCTCCTAGTGAATTATTTGCATTAGTTGAGTCTTTTCCTAAATTGCCTGATGACCGTAAAGAATTTAGAAGAAAGGAAAGCCTTGTTCTTGATTGTCTTAAGCCTAATTACAGTGACATAACCTTGTTGCTAGATTATATTGTTCCTAAAGGTTTACAACGTCCTCTAAAAAGGAGGAGGCAGATTGGCGGATACATGACCCAAATGATGAAGAAGTATCCATCTAAATTAAACCACACGGACATGGAGAGGAAAAGTTAGGCGGCCGCTTCTATAAAGAGGTAAGGACTCCTCTTTTCTAAAAAGTCCCTTGTCCTCTCCATGTTGCTGTGGTGCTGAAGCAAGTACAACAGAAAAATGAGTCAATGGTGTATGTGTTTTTAGATGCCTGTTTTGTGAAGGTGGTGTAGAAAAAAAGGGATTGCTGAAGGAATAGCGTCTCGCCCTGCCCGTGCGAAACAATCCAGGTGTTGCATCCTGGTACACAACTGCAGTACGGCTGAAGGTAGTAACTAGAACTGTACTCGCAGAAGAGCCGAAAATGGTAACTCGATTCAACTGTGTGTTTAAAGCCAGGATTTGGAACCTGGTCCGTGTTCCCGAATTGTGATAGTTCGTCAGTTTGTCTCGACTGGGGGGTTCCGCGGGGCGGGTGGGAGACGTGAAAATGGTTTGGTGTGAAGAAAAAAAAAAGTTTGATTAATCCAAAGTGAAACTTAAAAGAAATATGTCAGACGGAATTTAGGCTGAACAAGAATGTAGAAAAGTGTATGAACATTTGGATAAAAATAAACAATATTTAGAGGAATATTTGAGAATTCAAGAGAATATCATAGATGAGACGCACAAATCTCTGATGGAAAAGCTAAAAGCAATGGCTGAACGAAACAAAGTTATATATGCAGAAAAAGAAACAGCAAAAGAAGAAATAGAACGCCTTAAGAGAGAATCTAGGAGAAGGGTGGGAATTAGTGTGGAGATTTTTGAAAGAGCATTACCCACCGAAAACTGATTAGACAGCATGTCAGCAGAAGGAAGTGAGGATGTTTCAGATTTTACAGAAAGGTTTATAGCTTTATGGATAGTATACTCGGGGTTAGCCGATGAGAAGGAAGTGAATGAAGATACTTCCACAGTAATAAAACAAATTTACTTGAGTGGGTTAAAACCTGATGTTGCCAAGAATGTACAACTATGCTTTCCTGATATTACGGACAGCAGAGACAGATTTGATTTAATAACTCGCGAAGCATGCATGCAGAAGTGCGAGCGCTGCAAATGGGAGGTAAAAAGACTCCCAAGGAGGAGAAAAGGGAGCCGCCAGTTTGTCGAAATTATCGTGCGACTTTAATGTTATACCGAGATATAAAACCCCAAAGACAAAACTACTAATAAGCTGGTGTGCAGTTACTAAAAAAAAGGTGTTTTTTGGAGAAATTGTAAGAAAGAGGCTTGATTTCACAATTAAAGAACATGTCAGAAGCTGAAACGAGAGCCGTGCGTGAACTAACAGTTTTAATCTAGTAAACCCCTCTGTAGCCTTCCTAAATTTATCTCAGGATTTAAATAAAAGTGAAAAAATCTTACAGTGTGCAGTAACTGGGGGACACAGGAGCACAGCTGTCCTGTTTTTAGACTAAAACAGCATAAAGATGTGATATAAAGTTTTCTAACGGGTAACAGGAGGCTACAGGAGAAGGGGTGCAATGGTTGTGTTTAAAGCAAATACAAGCTGTCACAGTCTGCTTGGGAAAAGATGTACAGTTTCAACTACTGATGTGGGTGGGGGACACCCCAGACCTATTTTAGGCCCAGACTGCAGCATTTTATAAGGAATTACTGCATGAAATAGCATTTATGTAAACTAACTCAATAGAGTTATGTGATATTGTGATTGTTTTACCTAATGAGGGAATCCATTAGGCCGGGCTACTCCAAGTATTGGATCTTGAGAGGAAAAAAAGGAGTATAAAACCAACTACATGATAAAGCCAGGGTGAATGCCTTCTCAGAACGAGCTTGTCCAGTGACGTATTGGTTTAAGGGGGGTAGTGCAGTCTAAAGACAAAATTGCCTTGACCCCTGCAGCAGAAACCGTTTTTGATGTTTTGAAACAAGCTTTCTTGCAGACACTGGCTCTGGACTGTATTCCCTCAGACTGATCATCTGTATGTAATCTGTCTGTAAGTGAAAGAAATGGGTTGTGAGCCGTTGTGCTGGTGCAGGAGCATGGAGATAGGCATCGTCTGGTGGGTTATTATTATTCAGGACCCCTTGATGCGGTGGCCAAGGGGCCGTGTTTATGTGTTGTGCAGGCTACCTGCCTGGCTGTATAAACTGTGAATAATCTGGTGTAGAACTAGCAGACCGAATGAAAATATTTAATTGAAACTTGTAAATATGCTAAATGGAAAATTGTAGCAATTTATATAGACTGTATATATACATTTGGTGTATGCCACAATTTTGGATGGCAGTGAAGGAATAGGGATTTCCCCAACATGGAAGGGACTCCAATCAAGAATGCTGGGTTTGTCTCTGAACTGTTAGAAGCTTTGCAGCTACTGACTGAAGTAGCTGTGGTAAAGTATAAATCACATAATAAAGAAATGTTTCCAGTAACTCGAGGGAACAACTTTGCAGATGTAGCTGTCAGGTGCACAGTCCTGGTAGAACAGGAGTCTGAGACCCCTGTGAGACCTCTGTTGGTGAAAAGGGGACAGCTACAGGATATTCAGGCTGAGGCCTCTAAAGCAGAGAAAAGGACATGGTTAGAAAAGAGTGTGGTGCTGCCAGCACACTGGACGCTCTGCATGCCCTCACAGCCTAATGCCCTTTGTAGCTCGACTAATGCACTGTGTCGGACACCTGGGTGTGAGTCAAATGGTGTGCCGGTTACCCAAACCTGGGTGGGGACCGTGTTTGAAGCACTTATGTGGCATCTCAATGTGATGCTAATCAAAGGAACTCAACTACAGTTCAGGTTCAGGTGCTACAGCTCAAAAGGCCTGCTCCTGAGAAACCTTTCATGCAGTAGCAAATGTTTGCAACCTTGGCTCTTATAATCTGTTTTCCCAGTGGGTTGCTGTCACTGCCTCTGTGTCTACCAAACACTTGATGATGGAGATAAGCCCTTGGTGGGCACTGCCCTACCGCATGTATTATGATCAAGGGACAGGCTGTGGCTGGATTATTCAGGGTGAGATGGACTGAGATCACCCTCAGTCTGCTAGAACAGTGGAATGAAGGAACAGAAAAGATTGACTAGACATCAGACTGAAGGAACACCATGGGATGCGGGCTGGATCAAACAGAACTGTGTAATAGAGCCTGTTTGATATCATCACAGGCCAATCAACGAAACTTCCTGGAGGGATGAATTTGGCTAATGGATTGTTGAATTTGCTAATTCTCTATTGTAGTATTGTAGGTTGTTAATTGAAGTGGTGCACGGGGCTGGTGAACAGGTGCTGGAGGCTTGGAGACCTCCAGTAGAGGGAAGACACGACCTGATACCTAGCGAGTGGGTGTGGGTGAGGAAGATATACCCTGCCAGATGTTGCAACCCTGCTGGGAAGGACCATATCAAGTGCAACTGACTACCGACTCTGCCATCTGAGTGACAGGATGAGATCGCTGGATCTACACATTGCGCTGACACCGAACCACTGCACCAGAGACTGAGTGAACATTATTATATTGTCACTGTTTCTGTGTTTGTTGAGCTTCCTGAGGTGGGGTGACAGTGTACCTGTTAAGTGTAAGGAGTTTTACTTTTATAAATGGGGATATGGAATCAATACTTTATCAGTCAGCCACAAATAATCATCAGAGCTCCTGTTGGGATTGTATTGCTATAAAAGATGCTCATGGGAGTAATCCCCTTTGGTAGAGGTGATTATTTAGGTTTATTGGCATGGGTAAATAGCCCTGCTTTTAGTCTGAGTGTAACTCAGATGTATTAGAAAGGAAATAACTGTATGCTCCTCGCTATAATCACAGTTTTAGGCCATTCTCTATTAGGGTGATAGACAGCTGTTTAGGTGAGCAAAGACTAAACAGTACTTGTATTTTAGACAATTATTAGCAAATTAATGACTTAGCAAAGCACATCTATGATGAAGAAAAATACATATCATAATTAGAATCCAGATGATTGGGGCATTGGTGCATGGCTACAGTCTGTGCTAGGAACCTGGAGAGGGTCTCTGGTTCAATACATATTTGTGTGTCTGGTATTATTCGTTATAATCATACTGTTAATATCCTGCTTGAAAAACATGTGGACTAAAGCTGCTGCTTCTGTGCTAATTGTACGCCCTGAAGGGATCATGAAGGTCAAAAAATGATTTCATGAGAAAGGTTCTCTTATCTAGTGGCAGAACCTGATGGGTAGAACAATATAGTTTTAAGGGGGGGTTACCCTTGGGACTGATTCCCCTAGATGCACATTATTATTATGATTTGTTTGTTCATAATAAGATGTTTTGCATGAACAGACCAATGAGAAATTTTACAACTTCAGCTAGAATTGTTCTGCAAAATGGCACAGCTGAGGCAGTGCAACAATGTGTAGATTTTTCTAAGAGTTTCTTCTGGTGAAAGACTTCAGGAAAAAGAAGTGGTGTTCACTCAGGTGGAGGGGGCCGTACCACGGCTGCTGACCACTGCGACTGCTGTGAAAGTCACGGAAAGGGTGCCCTGAATTCATGCTTCCCACTGTAAAAAGGTCACAAACGAACTGAGCAACGCGCAGGAGTGATGTCTCCACAGGGATAGATGGGGATCACGTGCTTGGGACTGATGTGCCCAGCCTTTTTCCTTTTTATGTGGAAGCCTGTCACCACCCAGAAAGAGGAAGAATCTAAATGCGAAGCCTCTTTGTATACAAACTGGCTGAATGAAACTGATAATGAGGGGGATATGAGTAATTTGTGGTATAAACTTATAAATCATACTGTAAAGTTAAAGAAATTTAATGCATCTTGTTATGTATGTGCTTTAATGCCTCATTCTACAGCCTCACCCATTTCTCTCCTGGTTAGAATCACTGTTTGGGCCAGGGGGAATGTTTTTCTTTAAGTTACTAACACCGATTATAGTAGCTGTGATACTTGTCTTCCTGTTTTTGTGTTGCTGTACGACATATATTATTCCAATGCTTTGAAATATGGTAATGAATATGTTTGCGCATCAGTATGTTCTGATAAGAACGCAAGAATCCGAAGTATGGGAGCCTCCTGGGAGTCCATATTGTAACACCCTCGCCTGGTGGTGAGGAGGAAGCGCCCCCAGGCGCTCGTAGTACCGCTGGGCATGCTGGGAGTGGTAGCCGGGGAGAGTCTGAGGGTCAGCACGATGACCAGTGGCTGACCCTACCTGTGTAAATAATGTCCTGTAAAAGTATAGTGTGTTGTTAGGTAATTACCACCCTAACGATGTGTACGTGTTCCGTCAGTCTCCTCATGTGCGTGTAGATCCTGTGTTTGGTTTTGTGTGGTTGTTAACGAATAAAGCTAATGCTTGTTTGTTAATCGCGTCTCCACTCGTCCTTTGTTCTGAAAAGAACCTGTAAATGCTACAATATTCTTTACTCAGCAGCTTATTAAAAACAGCTCCCGTGATGTTCAAACTGATTTTTTACACAGAACCTGACACAGCTTTGCGTTCTGAATCTCTTTTTCTCGTGCGTTTATTTAATGTTGCACAATGCACTGGGATAGGGGTATTCTGTTCACAAACCAATAGCATTTAAACCACAGCACCCACAATGCTGCAAGTAAGTGTTTTGCACACTAAGCAGAGAGCGATGTCTTCCTCGTTAGTATAGTGGCGAGTATCCCCACCTGTCACGCGGGAGACCGGGGTACATCAGGACGGCCACAACGCAAAGTACTGACCCCTATACGATCACGGCGAGTTACCAATACACACGTGGCAGGGGGGAAAAGGCTGTGCTCTCTTCGTGTGACATAATTCGGAAAAGTCCTGACGTTGCATTTCAACTGAGCCCCAGTATACATCGACCCTTCGACATTCTGAGTGACAACTCTCTTGCGTGTTTTCTCATATTTATGTAGTTTGCTTGCATGATGCCCAGAACAGCGGGGTGGCGCCCTCCCATTCGCTCTAGCAGTTAAGATTCCTGGTTTTTACGTGTCAGTTTTGCCTCCTGCTTTCCAAAAGATCAGCACCGTGTACGAAGGAGCCGCATTAAAACTATTCGAACGTGCAAAACGTGCGAGAAGAGGGGGCGCTTGTTTCCAACCGAAACTTCTCGCGTGTGAGACGAGCTGATCATCGCTGTGGGAGGGTTACTCTGGTAGACAGGGCTGACCTTCGGCAATAGGATTTATAGTCTCCAAGATGATATTTGCACTTTCTGGAGAGGCGATTTTCTCCACTTCAGTAGCCCGATTTCGTCGATTGCGTAGAGAGGGCTTTAGAATGTGGCGCCGCCTTTCCTGCTCCGTCCATGATAGGCGTGCTGGTCTCTGGAGAGAGAGAGCACGGTCCATCAGCGCACTCCAATAAAGGCACTGGAAGCAGTTGAATCGCATTGGCGAAGCTCAGCACTAGGCCGCTACTGTTTCCGTAGTGTAGTGGTTATCACCTTCGCCTCACACGCGAAAAGTCCCTGGTTTGAAACCGGGCGGAAACAGGCTTCTTTTGTCGCCACGCACAAAAGGGGATTGGGGATTCGCCTAGTGCTGTGATCGAACAGACCCACTCACCTCTTAGTGTGGGGAGATCTGCACAGTGCATGTCGCAGCGCATCCTGCTTTCACTTCAATGCGCGTCCTGATGTACCCAGTCTCCCGCGTGACAGGTGGGGACAGGTGACAGGTCCTATACTAACGAGGAAGACATCGCTCTCTCCGACCCCCGGCATCGTGTCCCGACACACCGTGCTGGAAGCCGACGCGTGCTGTGATTCCTTTACAGAGCAGAAATGACAACCGAGGAGCCGAGAGATCATTTCAGCATTTCGCGTCTGAACGGAAAACACAAACGACCAACACCGGGGTAAAGTTAGCTTGAAGTTCGAAAACGATTTTGGCACGCCTGTAGCGGTTTCACGAAATCTCTTAGAGTTACAAAAACACTTGCTTTGTGTATAAAATACATTGTGGATGATTTCTCAGCCTTTACTTTTTCGTTTTTATGACATTTTTTTTGACCAAGCACGAATATTCTTTTGTCCATATCTCCGCAATGGAAGCACAGAACGCCTTCAAACCAAAAGCATTTTAAAGACCACGATTTGTGGATATTTCCACAGCCTTTACATCAAACTATCGGTGAGCTAATTATCTTTTTTTAAACCTCCGTTTTTTCATCGATGCGTAATTACGCACGAACTGGAACCCGGGGGACCGCTGTGTGCACACGTTCACAAAGCGAGAAATACTGTTCAATACGGCTTCATGCGAAAAACCCGTATATGACCATAGGAAGCAAAACAGCGCGGTCTCCAATTACCCAGACTGTAAGAACGGGAATAAAGCTTTGTTTGATTTCTGAAACCCTTCCTTTACGTCCTGTTTTCATTCAGGTAAGGGTCAACTATATTCACAATACTACTGACAGCAGGAAGATTAAAATATTCTTTACTCAGCAGCTTATTAAAAACAGCTCCCATGATGTTCATACCGACTTTTTACACAGAACACTGACACAGCTTTGCGTTCTGAATCTCTTTTTCTCTTGCTTTTATTTAATGTGGCACAATGCACTGGGATAGGGGTATTCTGTTCACAAACCAATAGCATTTAAACCACAGCACCCACAATGCTGCAGGTAAGTGTTTTGCACACTAAGCAGGTCATCTGACTATTCCCAGCTTTGTTTTGGGTTATGGAACCTTTCTTTTTTTATGATTTTCTGAAGATAACACTACAGGTAACACACTGGGGTAGGTGGGTCTTCTTCATGGCTCAATAGCATTTCAAATACAGCACCCACACTGCTGAAACCAAGTGTTTTACACACCAGACAGGCCCCCTAACTTTATATAACCTTGCTGTGGCTGTGGCCCCTTTCTTTATTTTGTAATGATTTTCTGAAGATAACACTACAGGTAATATAGTGCCATAGGTGGGTCATCTTCATGGCTAAATAGCATTTCAAATACAGCACCCACACTGCTGAAACCAAGTGTTTTACACACCAGACAGGCCCCCGAACCTCGTACAACCTTGCTGTGGCTGTGGCCCCTTTCTTTAATTTTTTATGATTTTTTGAAGATAACACTACAGGTAATACACTGGGATAGGTGGGTCATCTTCATGACTCAATAGCATTTCAAATACAGCACCCACACTGCTGAAACCAAGTGTTTTACACACCAGACAGGCCCCCTAACTTTATATAACCTTGCTGTGGCTGTGGCCCCTTTCTTTATTTTGTAATGATTTTCTGAAGATAACACTACAGGTAATATAGTGCCATAGGTGGGTCATCTTCATGGCTAAATAGCATTTCAAATACAGCACCCACACTGCTGAAACCAAGTGTTTTACACACCAGACAGGCCCCCGAACCTCGTACAACCTTGCTGTGGCTGTGGCCCCTTTCTTTAATTTTTTATGATTTTTTGAAGATAACACTACAGGTAATACACTGGGATAGGTGGGTCATCTTCATGACTCAATAGCATTTCAAATACAGCACCCACACTGCTGAAACCAAGTGTTTTACACACCAGACAGGCCCCCTAATTTTATATAACCTTGCTGTGGCTGTGGCCCCTTTCTGTATTTTGTAATGATTTTCTGAAGATAACACTACAGGTAATATAGTGCCATAGGAGGGTCATCTTCATGGCTCAATAGCATTTCAAATACAGCACCCACACTGCTGAAACCAAGTGTTTTACACACCAGACAGCCCCCCGAACCTTGTACAACCTTGCTGTGGCTGTGGCCCCTTTCTTTATTTTGTAATGATTTTCTGAAGATAACACTACAGGTAATAATATAGTGCCATAGGTGGGTCGACTTCATGGCTCAATAGCATTTCAAATACAGCAGCCACACTGCTGAAACCAAGTGTTTTACACACCAGACAGGCCCCCGAACCTCATACAACCTTGCTGTGGCTGTGGCCCCTTTCTTTATTTTTTTATGATTTTCTGAAGATAACACTACAGGTAACACAGTGCGATAGGTGGGTAGTCTTCATGGCTCAATAGCATTTCAAATACAACAACCACACTGCTGAAACCAAGTGTTTTACACACCACACAGGTCCCCTAACCTTATACAACCTTTCTGTGGTTGTGGCCCCTTTATTTATTTTTTTAATAAGAATTTTAGTTTTTCAATATGGCACCATAGACAGGCGGTACATGGGGATTGGGGGGTGCTATTCATGAGTCAATAGCTCTTCAAGCACAACAGCCACAGTGCTGCAACCAGGTGTTTTACACCAGATATTTCCCCTAACCTTATACAACCTCGCTTTGAGTTGTGGAACATTTCTTTATTTTTTAATGGTTTTTTTGACTGTAATCAAGTGTTGTGCTCACTAGGCAGGCCTCCTGACCTTTCACAGTCATGCTTTGTTGTGTGCAACTTTAATTATCTTTTTAGGATTTTTTGAACATGGAAACTTCCACCGAGACAGATGGGGGGTGTGGGGGTGCTCTTCAATAGTTTTTTTTTATCTATACACACAAACGGATGTAACCAAGACACTCAGAACCTGTCACGCAGGGGCTGACTGCTGAGGATAGGGATCCAATGCGGTGCCCTTGGTAGGGTTGGCGCGAGACGCAGGTGTAGTCAGAGTAAACAGGCAGGGGCCTGAGTCCAGGAAGGCGTAGTACAGGCGTAGGCACAGAATCGACAGGCGAAGGCATAGTCGAGGGACTGGCAGGGGTCGGAGTCCGGGAAGGCGTAGAAGTTGCGTCGGTAGGCAGAGGCGTAAACGAAGAGACAGGCTGGGGTCAGGATCCGAGAAAGTGTAAAACAGGCGAAGGTACAAAATCGAGTGGCTAAAGCGGTTGTCGGAAAAGCGGGGTCGAGGTCCAGGGGAGAAGTCATAGTAAGGCAAAGGCGTAGTTAGTAGGTAAGCTCCGGGAGAGAATCTCAATCGTGAGCAATGACCGGGGGACAGATGAGGGTTTAAGTAGAGGACTGATTGACATGTGCACGTTTGGTATGGGGAGAGCTCGAGGGAATGCGGGAGCGCTTGCCTGCGTGAGGGAGATACATGACAGAACCAACAGAATCAACCTGAACTCATAGAAAAGCAAGAATGCCCCCGAGACACCTGAATCCCCCTCCTGGACCACTCTGGTATCAACACCCCCAAACCCATCGATACCAGCTAACAAGACTCAGAATTGGTGCAACCCTCCAACCTGGACCAAGAGCAGGATGGGACAAGAACCTGCACCACACTACGTACACAGGTTTGTATTTTTGGCTGAAGATGAAAATGTCTAACATAGATTGTTTTGGTTCTAGCAAACAATAAAAATAGTTGTTAAAATCCAAACACACATAATGAGATCACTCTCTGCCAGTATGTGTAACATTCTGGGTCTGGGCTCCTCTGTATTTGGGCTAAAGAGAGTTCAACAACATTATTAAATGCACTGACATCATAATCTGACAAGATCCATTGTTTAGGGGAGACTTGACCACCCACTGTCCCCCTGGTATCGTGAAGCTCATTGTCCTTTAGCTTTCCAAAACCAGAATCACTTGGGACTCCGGGGGGATCGGTGTATGCAAAATATGAATTCCTTATGCAAGAAATTGTATATGGTCAATATAGCGATCATATCTTATCAGCAGATGGTAATCTCCAAGGAACAAGTAATAGGTTTATTCCATGATGAAAAATGATCAAATGATTGATGAACCCAAGTGATTTGAAAGAAATGTTAAACAACTCAAAGCGAGGTTGTATAAGGTTAGGGGAGCTGTCTGGTGTGTAAAACACCTGGTTGCAGCACTGTGGCTGTTGTGCTTGAAGAGCTATTGACTCATGAAGAGCACGATGTACTATCCCCATGTACCGCCTGTCTAATGGTGCCATATTGAAAAACTCATAAAAAAATAAAGAAAGGGGCCACAACCACAGCAAGGTTGTATAAGGTTCTGGGGGCTGTCTGGTGTGTAAAACACGTGGTTTCAGCAGTGTGGCTGTTGTATTTGAAATGCTATTGAGCCATGAAGTCGACCCGCCTATGGCACTATATTTACCTGTAGTGTTATCTTCAGAAAATCATTACAAAATAAAGAAAGGGACCACAGCCACAGCAAGGTTGTACGAGTTCCGGGGGCCTGTCTGGTGTGTAAAACATTGGGTACAGCAGTGTGGGTGCTGTATTTGAAATGCTATTGAGCCATGAAGATGACCCACCTATCCCAGTGTATTACCTGTAGTGTTATCTTCAGAAAATCCTAAAAAATATAAAGAAAGGTTCCACAACCCAAAACAAAGCTGGGAAAATTCAGAGGACCTGCTTAGTGTGCAAAACACTTGCAGCATTGTGGGTGCTGTGGTTTAAATGCTATTGGTTTGTGAACAGAATACCCCCATCCCAGTGCATTGTGCCATATTAAATAAAAGCATGAGAAAAAGAGATTCAGAATGCAAAGCTGTGCCAGTGTTCTGTGTAAAAAATCGGTTTGAACATCATGGGAACTGTTTTTAATAAGCTGCTGAGTAAAGAATATTTTAATCTTCCTGCTGTCAGTAGTATTTTCAATATAGTTGACCCTTACCTGAATGAAAACAGGGCGTAAAGGAAGGGTTTCAGAAATCAAACAAAGCTTTATTCCCGTGCTTACAGTCTGGGTAATGGGAGACTGCGCTGTTCTGCTTCCTATGGTCATATACGGGTTTTTCGCATGAAGCCGTATTGAACATTATTTCTCGCGTTGTGAACGTGTGCACACAGCGGTCCCCCGGGTTCCAGTTCGTGCGTAATTACGCATCGATGAAAAACCGGAGGTTTAAAAAAAGATAATAAGCTCACTGATAGTTTGATGTAAAGGCTGTGGAAATATCCAGAAGTCGTGGTCTTTAAAATGCTTTTGGTTTGAAGGCGTTCTGTGCTTCCATTGCGGAGATATGGACAAAAGAATATTCGTGCTTGGTCAAAAAAATTCATAAAACCGAAAAAGTAAAGGCTGAGAAATCATCCACAATGTATTTTATACACAAAGCAAGTGTTTTTGTAACTCTAAGAGATTTCGTGAAAGCGCTACGGGCGTGCCAAAATTGTTTTTGAACTTCAAGCTAACTTTACCCAGGTCTGAAAAAGTCTTGTGAAAGTGGATTTTGCACCTACGCCAGTGCTGTAGTGGTATCATACAGACACCCATACAAATCCATCAAACGTTGGAAGCTCTGGAAGGCAACGTAAAATATTGCTCTGTCCGTTGGTGGATTAGGTATGCATGCTACATTTCAACGTAAAATGCAATGTAAAAAGATCAAATTTGATTCAAAATCGATTAATGTAAAAACCGATAAAGCTCATGTTTTTTTATCTAGTTTTATCTATATCTATATCTAGTTTTTCAAAGGTCTTAAAAAAATGTTTATCGCGATTGTGAAAGTTCGAGAAGGTGTACCAGCGCGTGTCTTTCTATCGCCAGCTTCAGTCTCGCCTGTAGCTGCGAGAAGGTTAAAAGCGCACAAGTGATCTGTCTTTCGTCCAAATAATTGCTGGAGCAGAAGGACGTAGAGCACCATCCAGCAGCTGTAGACGATGTTCGAGGAAGAGCTAATTCTGTTTTCAGCACAGGGAGCAAGAATGAGCTCAGTCCGGCTCCCAGCAGAATCCATTCTGGTTTGGTTGCTGTCAGACTGTGCATCTGAGGCTTTTTGGATCGCAACATGAAAAAAAAGAACAAAAAACAATTGCTCACATCGTGTTACTTCTACCAGAGGATAGGAAGATATCACTTAAAAAAATCAGCAATTAATATTTGGATCCGTGGCCTCATACTAATTATTTAACTATCAGATTGTGTTTCTGCAGCATTTCGTGCACAGTATGCCGTATTCAACAATAAAACAACAGTCACAACGAGGCCTTTACACCCAGTCTGGGGTATTTTCCCCTTTTATATTTTTGCCACTTTATATCGAACCTGTTATACTCCCAGAAGTGCGCAGTAGCTTCTACTTAATAAAATATACAATTCACCGCTGGTATAAACAGATGTGTGCCATGTCTGCTTTTGTAAGCATTTGTTTCAAAAATAAGTTCACAATATGTTAAAAACACAAAAAGCACAAACTTAATAATACAACGATACAAAATCAAAACCAAATCATAAAGCCAATTAAGTACCTATCCTTTGAAAACAGAGAACACCTTTATATCTACAATAAAAAAGTGACATTTGTATCTACTTTTGAATTACTGTACAAAGCAGACAGAGTATTCCCTGAATTCAAAGATCAGATCTTGGCCAAAACAAGACAATCAGACGTGAGCTGAATTCAGAACAAGAGCCTCTGCTTCGTCGTTTATTGAGCTTGTGATCAAAGTCTGAGTGGAAAAAGATCAGCTATTTTAACTGTTTGAATGAAATACACAAAGGGTACCTTCCTTCGACCCAGTGTCAAACCAGCAACCTAAGGATTCCCTCTTGTTTCCACTACAGTCCTCCGCTCTACCAACTGAGCTACCAACAGATGTCAGGAGATGCTCTCTGGCACATACTGTCCGATGTAGTGAAATGTTCCGGATGATTTAAATCCCAGATCGACATCGTTTCCAACTCGTTTCCTTAGTCTTGTTTACCTTGAATTTAAGCCACATACCAGGATTCTACTGTATAAACTTCCGGAGATATTACAAAATGTTTGATGGAGCATCAATCTTTCCAGGCGGAAATTGACTCCTTTTCTTTCTCGAGGGATCATATTAAACATTTCATTTGGATCGAGAAGAGGATCACCATGAGACACAAAACAAACAGTTTCATTCTGTCTTTATTAGAATCTGTATTACAGCTAATGAATGTAAAGCCTTTAGTATGCGAGAGTGAGAGTTCAGTTATGCCAGGGAGTGTGAGAAAAGAGAACTGAAATTTAGTAAATTAATATTTAAATAGAGCGTAAATCTTCAAAGTGTCACTGCAAAATTATTACAGGGGTCTACCAGCTGCCGGACGTACTTGTTTTGGGACTATTTCCAATAAGTACCGCATTAGTAGTTGTGTGTCCTTACTGGTATCTTTTAAACATTCGGTTATATACAAACGGGACAGAGACACAGTGATAATCTGATTTTAACATGTCCTGCATTTTAACTTACTGAACAGATAAATTGAAATGTTCTGATTCAGAGCCCCTGCAGTTCGTGCTAATTAGAACCACAACAATACTCCTGAGTCCTGAGCACCACACTGAGCAAAGGTTCAGCTGAACTCTGACTTTGTTCAGCACGACTTGTTGTTGCAGTTGAGCTCAGAGCTGGAGATGATCTCCATATTCTACCACACTAACTAGTCCTAAACGTAGTACACAGTACACACTTTTTAAAAACAATTTAAAATATTACACAAAGGCTGTAAAGCACACTCTAAATCGATCCGAATATTTGATTTCCGCGATCCGTTTAGGCAACATTAGGCAACGTGGCGCTTCTCCAGCAAAGCATTTCTCAGTTTTGTGAACTACTGGTGCTTTTAACACACCAACTTACGCAACTCGTCAGGATGGCCGAGTGGTCTAAGGCGCCAGACTCAAGGACTCCTGTCTTTCCATTGCTTGGGTGTTCTGGTCTCTGAATAGAGGCGTGGGTTCAAATCCCACTCCTGACAGCTTTTCCCTCTCTTGCATTTTTCCTGTCTTCTTGTGCTCGCTGACAACGACAGAAAGAAGAAAACGGAGAAACAGGCTTGCGGGCACATGATGGGCAGGGAAATGCTTCGTGAACACTTCAATGTGATTAGCAGAAAGTCAAATAGGCTTCGATTTCTCCCTTAAGAACTGTTTGGGGTGCCTGTAATCGAGTAAAGATTTACGGTCAAGGTATGCATTCAAAGGTGAAAGACCGAAATATAAATCCAGAAGAAGATGTATTAAAACATATTGTTTTCCTTGCGGTTTCCCCTGTATTTCATTAAATGTGGCATTGTGAAATCAGCCTGTAGCCCTACGGAATGCAGCCACTCTCCCGGTGACAGCGGCAGGAGCCGAGAGGATTAAATCAGAGCTCGAACAGAGAGTTAAAAAAATATGGGCAACTAGAACATAGATCATAGAACATTTTTATTAAACTTTCCTATCTGCTCGGCCTTACTGAAGTATTTTAGCTGCATTTTAGCTTCTATTTATATACTTTACAGTAGATAGTGTTTAGTAAGAGAAGAGAGATACAAGCGCTAAACCCCCACAATAACCAAACCTTAACTAAAGCAGGAAGATCTGTTGCTTTAGCAAATTTCATGCAGTTTATTTCTGACACAAGACATAACAAGCTTGTGTATTTATGACAAAAAAGCAGGGCAGCAATTTATATCGGCCTTGAAATTGATATTGTTAAAAAGTGAGTTAAATGCAGATATAGTAAATATATGTTCTCATATAATGGTGTGTTTTTTTGTCTAAAAATCCTTCATGAATGGTTTAACAGACACCTTGCATAATTAAAAAAAATATATATTTACGAATATTAACCTTTTATACAGTAAAGTTTTGTTGTGAACATGAGCCCTGTTTATCGATGTCACCAACACAGTTCTGGATTTTATTCTGCCTTCCTACGCACATATGAATTTTCTTTCACACAACAGCTCGCATGTATGGTAGCGTATTAGCGCCAGGGATAAAAAGAATGATGTTGGCTTTTAAATGATAAACCATTTGCGTTTATACAAAATCACAATGCGTTGTCGCAGACATTGGGACATACTCTGTTTAAACATCTGTCGTTTTCTCTTATATTGGCTCCTGTGCTTCGGTCCATTTGAGAGAGAAGACACTGAAAAAGTCTTGTGAAAGTGGATTTTGCACCTACGCCAGTGCTGTAGTGGTATCATACAGACACCCATACAAATCCATCAAACGTTGGAAGCTCTGGAAGGCAACGTAAAATATTGCTCTGTCCGATGGTGGATTAGGTATGCATGCTACATTTCAACGTAAAATGCAATGTAAAAAGATCAAATTTGATTCAAAATCGATTAATGTAAAAACCGATAAAGCTCATGTTTTTTTATCTAGTTTTATCTATATCTATATCTAGTTTTTCAAAGGTCTTAAAAAAATGTTTATCGCGATTGTGAAAGTTCGAGAAGGTGTACCAGCGCGTGCCTTTATATCGCCAGCTTCAGTCTCGCCTGTAGCTGCGAGAAGGTTAAAAGCGCACAAGTGATCTGTCTTTCGTCCAAATAATTGCTGGAGCAGCAGGACGTAGAGCACCATCCAGCAGCTGTAGACGATGTTCGAGGAAGAGCTAATTCTGTTTTCAGCACAGGGAGCAAGAATGAGCTCAGTCCGGCTCCCAGCAGAATCCATTCTGGTTTGGTTGCTGTCAGACTGTGCATCTGAGGCTTTTTGGATCGCAACGTGAAAAAAAAGAACAAAAAACAATTGCTCACATCGTGTTACTTCTACCAGAGGATAGGAAGATATCACTTAAAAAAATCAGCAATTAATATTTGGATCCGTGGCCTCATACTAATTATTTAACTATCAGATTGTGTTTCTGCAACATTTCGTGCACAGTATGCCGTATTCAACAATAAAACAACAGTCACAACGAGGCCTTTACACCCAGTCTGGGGTATTTTCCCCTTTTATATTTTTGCCACTTTATATCGAACCTGTTATACTCCCAGAAGTGCGCAGTAGCTTCTACTTAATAAAATATACAATTCACCGCTGGTATAAACAGATGTGTGCCATGTCTGCTTTTGTAAGCATTTGTTTCAAAAATAAGTTCACAATATGTTAAAAACACAAAAAGCACAAACTTAATAATACAACGATACAAAATCAAAACCAAATCATAAAGCCAATTAAGTACCTATCCTTTGAAAACAGAGAACACCTTTATATCTACAATAAAAAAGTGACATTTGTATCTACTTTTGAATTACTGTACAAAGCAGACAGAGTATTCCCTGAATTCAAAGATCAGATCTTGGCCAAAACAAGACAATCAGACGTGAGCTGAATTCAGAACAAGAGCCTCTGCTTCGTCGTTTATTGAGCTTGTGATCAAAGTCTGAGTGGAAAAAGATCAGCTATTTTAACTGTTTGAATGAAATACACAAAGGGTACCTTCCTTCGAACCAGTGTCAAACCAGCAACCTAAGGATTCCCTCTTGTTTCCACTACAGTCCTCCGCTCTACCAACTGAGCTACCAACAGAAATCAGGAGATGCTCTCTGGCACATACTGTCCGATGTAGTGAAATGTTCCGGATGATTTAAATCCCAGATCGACATCGTTTCCAACTCGTTTCCTTAGTCTTGTTTACCTTGAATTTAAGCCACATACCAGGATTCTACTGTATAAACTTCCGGAGATATTACAAAATGTTTGATGGAGCATCAATCTTTCCAGGCGGAAATTGACTCCTTTTCTTTCTCGAGGGATCATATTAAACATTTCATTTGGATCGAGAAGAGGATCACCATGAGACACAAAACAAACAGTT
Source organism: Lepisosteus platostomus (assembly GCF_059453375.1). Taxonomy (NCBI): domain Eukaryota; kingdom Metazoa; phylum Chordata; class Actinopteri; order Semionotiformes; family Lepisosteidae; genus Lepisosteus; species Lepisosteus platostomus. The sequence continues at coordinate 234,669 of NW_028291474.1, forward strand.
TCATTCTGTCTTTATTAGAATCTGTATTACAGCTAATGAATGTAAAGCCTTTAGTATGCGAGAGTGAGAGTTCAGTTATGCCAGGGAGTGTGAGAAAAGAGAACTGAAATTTAGTAAATTAATATTTAAATAGAGCGTAAATCTTCAAAGTGTCACTGCAAAATTATTACAGGGGTCTACCAGCTGCCGGACGTACTTGTTTTGGGACTATTTCCAATAAGTACCGCATTAGTAGTTGTGTGTCCTTACTGGTATCTTTTAAACATTCGGTTATATACAAACGGGACAGAGACACAGTGATAATCTGATTTTAACATGTCCTGCATTTTAACTTACTGAACAGATAAATTGAAATGTTCTGATTCAGAGCCCCTGCAGTTCGTGCTAATTAGAACCACAACAATACTCCTGAGTCCTGAGCACCACACTGAGCAAAGGTTCAGCTGAACTCTGACTTTGTTCAGCACGACTTGTTGTTGCAGTTGAGCTCAGAGCTGGAGATGATCTCCATATTCTACCACACTAACTAGTCCTAAACGTAGTACACAGTACACACTTTTTAAAAACAATTTAAAATATTACACAAAGGCTGTAAAGCACACTCTAAATCGATCCGAATATTTGATTTCCGCGATCCGTTTAGGCAACGTTAGGCAACGTGGCGCTTCTCCAGCAAAGCATTTCTCAGTTTTGTAAAGTACTGGTGCTTTTAACACACCAACTTACGCGACTCGTCAGGATGGCCGAGTGGTCTAAGGCGCCAGACTCAAGGACTCCTGTCTTTCCATTGCTTGGGTGTTCTGGTCTCTGAATAGAGGTGTGGGTTCAAATCCCACTCCTGACAGCTTTTCCCTCTCTTGCATTTTTCCTGTCTTCTTGTGCTCGCTGACAACGACAGAAAGAAGAAAACGGAGAAACAGGCTTGCGGGCACATGATGGGCAGGGAAATGCTTCGTGAACACTTCAATGTGATTAGCAGAAAGTCAAATAGGCTTCGATTTCTCCCTTAAGAACTGTTTGGGGTGCCTGTAATCGAGTAAAGATTTACGGTCAAGGTATGCATTCAAAGGTGAAAGACCGAAATATAAATCCAGAAGAAGATGTATTAAAACATATTGTTTTCCTTGCGGTTTCCCCTGTATTTCATTAAATGTGGCATTGTGAAATCAGCCTGTAGCCCTACGGAATGCAGCCACTCTCCCGGTGACAGCGGCAGGAGCCGAGAGGATTAAATCAGAGCTCGAACAGAGAGTTAAAAAAATATGGGCAACTAGAACATAGATCATAGAACATTTTTATTAAACTTTCCTATCTGCTCGGCCTTACTGAAGTATTTTAGCTGCATTTTAGCTTCTATTTATATACTTTACAGTAGATAGTGTTTAGTAAGAGAAGAGAGATACAAGCGCTAAACCCCCACAATAACCAAACCTTAACTAAAGCAGGAAGATCTGTTGCTTTAGCAAATTTCATGCAGTTTATTTCTGACACAAGACATAACAAGCTTGTGTATTTATGACAAAAAAGCAGGGCAGCAATTTATATCGGCCTTGAAATTGATATTGTTAAAAAGTGAGTTAAATGCAGATATAGTAAATATATGTTCTCATATAATGGTGTGTTTTTTGTCTAAAAATCCTTCATGAATGGTTTAACAGACACCTTGCATAATTAAAAAAAATATATATTTACGAATATTAACCTTTTATACAGTAAAGTTTTGTTGTGAACATGAGCCCTGTTTATCGATGTCACCAACACAGTTCTGGATTTTATTCTGCCTTCCTACGCACATATGAATTTTCTTTCACACAACAGCTCGCATGTATGGTAGCGTATTAGCGCCAGGGATAAAAAGAATGATGTTGGCTTTTAAATGATAAACCATTTGCGTTTATACAAAATCACAATGCGTTGTCGCAGACATTGGGACATACTCTGTTTAAACATCTGTCGTTTTCTCTTATATTGGCTCCTGTGCTTCGGTCCATTTGAGAGAGAAGACACTGAAAAAGTCTTGTGAAAGTGGATTTTGCACCTACGCCAGTGCTGTAGTGGTATCATACAGACACCCATACAAATCCATCAAACGTTGGAGCTCTGGAAGGCAACGTAAAATATTGCTCTGTCTGTTGGTGGATTAGGTATGCATGCTACATTTCAACGTAAAATGCAATGTAAAAAGATCAAATTTGATTCAAAATCGATTAATGTAAAAACCGATAAAGCTCATGTTTTTTTATCTAGTTTTATCTATATCTATATCTAGTTTTTCAAAGGTCTTAAAAAAATGTTTATCGCGATTGTGAAAGTTCGAGAAGGTGTACCAGCGCGTTCCTTTATATCGCCAGCTTCAGTCTCGCCTGTAGCTGCGAGAAGGTTAAAAGCGCACAAGTGATCTGTCTTTCGTCCAAATAATTGCTGGAGCAGCAGGACGTAGAGCACCATCCAGCAGCTGTAGACGATGTTCGAGGAAGAGCTAATTCTGTTTTCAGCACAGGGAGCAAGAATGAGCTCAGTCCGGCTCCCAGCAGAATCCATTCTGGTTTGGTTGCTGTCAGACTGTGCATCTGAGGCTTTTTGGATCGCAACGTGAAAAAAAAAAACAAAAAACTATTGCTCACATCGTGTTACTTCTACCAGAGGATAGGAAGATATCACTTAAAAAAATCAGCAATTAATATTTGGATCCGTGGCCTCATACTAATTATTTAACTATCAGATTGTGTTTCTGCAACATTTCGTGCACAGTATGCCGTATTCAACAATAAAACAACAGTCACAACGAGGCCTTTACACCCAGTCTGGGGTATTTTCCCCTTTTATATTTTTGCCACTTTATATCGAACCTGTTATACTCCCAGAAGTGCGCAGTAGCTTCTACTTAATAAAATATACAATTCACCGCTGGTATAAACAGATGTGTGCCATGTCTGCTTTTGTAAGCATTTGTTTCAAAAATAAGTTCACAATATGTTAAAAACACAAAAAGCACAAACTTAATAATACAACGATACAAAATCAAAACCAAATCATAAAGCCAATTAAGTACCTATCCTTTGAAAACAGAGAACACCTTTATATCTACAATAAAAAAGTGACATTTGTATCTACTTTTGAATTACTGTACAAAGCAGACAGAGTATTCCCTGAATTCAAAGATCAGATCTTGGCCAAAACAAGACAATCAGATGTGAGCTGAATTCAGAACAAGAGCCTCTGCTTCGTCGTTTATTGAGCTTGTGATCAAAGTCTGAGTGGAAAAAGATCGGCTATTTTAACTGCTTGAATGAAATACACAAAGGGTACCTTCCTTCGACCCAGTGTCAAACCAGCAACCTAAGGATTCCCTCTTGTTTCCACTACAGTCCTCCGCTCTACCAACTGAGCTACCAACAGATGTCAGGAGATGCTCTCTGGCACATACTGTCCGATGTAGTGAAATGTTCCGGATGATTTAAATCCCAGATCGACATCGTTTCCAACTCGTTTCCTTAGTCTTGTTTACCTTGAATTTAAGCCACATACCAGGATTCTACTGTATAAACTTCCGGAGATATTACAAAATGTTTGATGGAGCATCAATCTTTCCAGGCGGAAATTGACTCCTTTTCTTTCTCGAGGGATCATATTAAACATTTCATTTGGATCGAGAAGAGGATCACCATGAGACACAAAACAAACAGTTTCATTCTGTCTTTATTAGAATCTGTATTACAGCTAATGAATGTAAAGCCTTTAGTATGCGAGAGTGAGAGTTCAGTTATGCCAGGGAGTGTGAGAAAAGAGAACTGAAATTTAGTAAATTAATATTTAAATAGAGCGTAAATCTTCAAAGTGTCACTGCAAAATTATTACAGGGGTCTACCAGCTGCCGGACGTACTTGTTTTGGGACTATTTCCAATAAGTACCGCATTAGTAGTTGTGTGTCCTTACTGGTATCTTTTAAACATTCGGTTATATACAAACGGGACAGAGACACAGTGATAATCTGATTTTAACATGTCCTGCATTTTAACTTACTGAACAGATAAATTGAAATGTTCTGATTCAGAGCCCCTGCAGTTCGTGCTAATTAGAACCACAACAATACTCCTGAGTCCTGAGCACCACACTGAGCAAAGGTTCAGCTGAACTCTGACTTTGTTCAGCACGACTTGTTGTTGCAGTTGAGCTCAGAGCTGGAGATGATCTCCATATTCTACCACACTAACTAGTCCTAAACGTAGTACACAGTACACACTTTTTAAAAACAATTTAAAATATTACACAAAGGCTGTAAAGCACACTCTAAATCGATCCGAATATTTGATTTCCGCGATCCGTTTAGGCAACATTAGGCAACGTGGCGCTTCTCCAGCAAAGCATTTCTCAGTTTTGTGAACTACTGGTGCTTTTAACACACCAACTTCCGCAACTCGTCAGGATGGCCGAGTGGTCTAAGGCGCCAGACTCAAGGACTCCTGTCTTTCCATTGCTTGGGTGTTCTGGTCTCTGAATAGAGGCGTAGGTTCGAATCCCACTCCTGACAGCTTTTCCCTCTCTTGCATTTTTCCTGTCTTCTTGTGCTCGCTGACAACGACAGAAAGAAGAAAACGGAGAAACAGGCTTGCGGGCACATGATGGGCAGGGAAATGCTTCGTGAACACTTCAATGTGATTAGCAGAAAGTCAAATAGGCTTCGATTTCTCCCTTAAGAACTGTTTGGGGTGCCTGTAATCGAGTAAAGATTTACGGTCAAGGTATGCATTCAAAGGTGAAAGACCGAAATATAAATCCAGAAGAAGATGTATTAAAACATATTGTTTTCCCTGCGGTTTCCCCTGTATTTCATTAAATGTGGCATTGTGAAATCAGCCTGTAGCCCTACGGAATGCAGCCACTCTCCCGGTGACAGCGGCAGGAGCCGAGAGGATTAAATCAGAGCTCGAACAGAGAGTTAAAAAAATATGGGCAACTAGAACATAGATCATAGAACATTTTTATTAAACTTTCCTATCTACTCGGCCTTACTGAAGTATTTTAGCTGCATTTTAGCTTCTATTTATATACTTTACAGTAGATAGTGTTTAGTAAGAGAAGAGAGATACAAGCGCTAAACCCCCACAATAACCAAACCTTAACTAAAGCAGGAAGATCTGTTGCTTTAGCAAATTTCATGCAGTTTATTTCTGACACAAGACATAACAAGCTTATGTATTTATGACAAAAAAGCAGGGCAGCAATTTATATCGGCCTTGAAATTGATATTGTTAAAAAGTGAGTTAAATGCAGATATAGTAAATATATGTTCTCATATAATGGTGTGTTTTTCTGTCTAAAAATCCTTCATGAATGGTTTAACAGACACCTTGCATAATTAAAAAAAATATATATTTACGAATATTAACCTTTTATACAGTAAAGTTTTGTTGTGAACATGAGCCCTGTTTATCGATGTCACCAACACAGTTCTGGATTTTATTTTGCCTTCCTACGCACATATGAATTTTATTTCACACAACAGCTCGCATGTATGGTAGCGTATTAGCGCCAGGGATAAAAAGAATGATGTTGGCTTTTAAATGATAAACCATTTGCGTTTATACAAAATCACAATGCGTTGTCGCAGACATTGGGACATACTCTGTTTAAACATCTGTCGTTTTCTCTTATATTGGCTCCTATGCTTCGGTCCATTTGAGAGAGAAGACACTGAAAAAGTCTTGTGAAAGTGGATTTTGCACCTACGCCAGTGCTGTAGTGGTATCATACAGACACCCATACAAATCCATCAAACGTTGGAAGCTCTGGAGGGCAACGTAAAATATTGCTCTGTCCGTTGGTGGATTAGGTATGCATGCTACATTTCAACGTAAAATGCAATGTAAAAAGATCAAATTTGATTCAAAATCGATTAATGTAAAAACCGATAAAGCTCATGTTTTTTATCTAGTTTTATCTATATCTATATCTAGTTTTTCAAAGGTCTTAAAAAATGCTTATCGCGATTGTGAAAGTTCGAGAAAGTGTACCAGCGCGTTCCTTTATATCGCCAGCTTCAGTCTCGCCTGTAGCTGCGAGAAGGTTAAAAGCGCACAAGTGATCTGTCTTTCGTCCAAATAATTGCTGGAGCAGCAGGACGTAGAGCACCATCCAGCAGCTGTAGACGATGTTCGAGGAAGAGCTAATTCTGTTTTCAGCACAGGGAGCAAGAATGAGCTCAGTCCGGCTCCCAGCAGAATCCATTCTGGTTTGGTTGCTGTCAGACTGTGCATCTGAGGCTTTTTGGATCGCAACGTGAAAAAAAAGAACAAAAAACAATTGCTCACATCGTGTTACTTCTACCAGAGGATAGGAAGATATCACTTAAAAAAATCAGCAATTAATATTTGGATCCGTGGCCTCATACTAATTATTTAACTATCAGATTGTGTTTCTGCAACATTTCGTGCACAGTATGCCGTATTCAACAATAAAACAACAGTCACAACGAGGCCTTTACACCCAGTCTGGGGTATTTTCCCCTTTTATATTTTTGCCACTTTATATCGAACCTGTTATACTCCCAGAAGTGCGCAGTAGCTTCTACTTAATAAAATATACAATTCACCGCTGGTATAAACAGATGTGTGCCATGTCTGCTTTTGTAAGCATTTGTTTCAAAAATAAGTTCACAATATGTTAAAAACACAAAAAGCACAAACTTAATAATACAACGATACAAAATCAAAACCAAATCATAAAGCCAATTAAGTACCTATCCTTTGAAAACAGAGAACACCTTTATATCTACAATAAAAAAGTGACATTTGTATCTACTTTTGAATTACTGTACAAAGCAGACAGAGTATTCCCTGAATTCAAAGATCAGATCTTGGCCAAAACAAGACAATCAGACGTGAGCTGAATTCAGAACAAGAGCCTCTGCTTCGTCGTTTATTGAGCTTGTGATCAAAGTCTGAGTGGAAAAAGATCAGCTATTTTAACTGTTTGAATGAAATACACAAAGGGTACCTTCCTTCGAACCAGTGTCAAACCAGCAACCTAAGGATTCCCTCTTGTTTCTTCTACAGTCCTCCGCTCTACCAACTGAGGTCAGGAGATGCTCTCTGGCACATACTGTCCGATGTAGTGAAATGTTCCGGATGATTTAAATCCCAGATCGACATCGTTTCCAACTCGTTTCCTTAGTCTTGTTTACCTTGAATTTAAGCCACATACCAGGATTCTACTGTATAAACTTCCGGAGATATTACAAAATGTTTGATGGAGCATCAATCTTTCCAGGCGGAAATTGACTCCTTTTCTTTCTCGAGGGATCATATTAAATATTTCATTTGGATCGAGAAGAGGATCACCATGAGACACAAAACAAACAGTTTCATTCTGTCTTACAGCTAATGAATGTAAAGCCTTTAGTATGCGAGAGTGAGAGTTCAGTTATGCCAGGGAGTGTGAGAAAAGAGAACTGAAATTTAGTAAATTAATATTTAAATAGAGCGTAAATCTTCAAAGTGTCACTGCAAAATTATTACAGGGGTCTACCAGCTGCCGGACGTACTTGTTTTGGGACTATTTCCAATAAGTACCGCATTAGTAGTTGTGTGTCCTTACTGGTATCTTTTAAACATTCGGTTATATACAAACGGGACAGAGACACAGTGATAATCTGATTTTAACATGTCCTGCATTTTAACTTACTGAACAGATAAATTGAAATGTTCTGATTCAGAGCCCCTGCAGTTCGTGCTAATTAGAACCACAACAATACTCCTGAGTCCTGAGCACCACACTGAGCAAAGGTTCAGCTGAACTCTGACTTTGTTCAGCACGACTTGTTGTTGCAGTTGAGCTCAGAGCTGGAGATGATCTCCATATTCTACCACACTAACTAGTCCTAAACGTAGTACACAGTACACACTTTTTAAAAACAATTTAAAATATTACACAAAGGCTGTAAAGCACACTCTAAATCGATCCGAATATTTGATTTCCGCGATCCGTTTAGGCAACGTTAGGCAACGTGGCGCTTCTCCAGCAAAGCATTTCTCAGTTTTGTGAACTACTGGTGCTTTTAACACACCAACTTACGCAACTCGTCAGGATGGCCGAGTGGTCTAAGGGGCCAGACTCAAGGACTCCTGTCTTTCCATTGCTTGGGTGTTCTGGTCTCTGAATAGAGGCGTGGGTTCAAATCCCACTCCTGACAGCTTTTCCCTCTCTTGCATTTTTCCTGTCTTCTTGTGCTCGCTGACAACGACAGAAAGAAGAAAACGGAGAAACAGGCTTGCGGGCACATGATGGGCAGGGAAATGCTTCGTGAACACTTCAATGTGATTAGCAGAAAGTCAAATAGGCTTCGATTTCTCCCTTAAGAACTGTTTGGGGTGCCTGTAATCGAGTAAAGATTTACGGTCAAGGTATGCATTCAAAGGTGAAAGACCGAAATATAAATCCAGAAGAAGATGTATTAAAACATATTGTTTTCCCTGCGGTTTCCCCTGTATTTCATTAAATGTGGCATTGTGAAATCAGCCTGTAGCCCTACGGAATGCAGCCACTCTCCCGGTGACAGCGGCAGGAGCCGAGAGGATTAAATCAGAGCTCGAACAGAGAGTTAAAAAAATATGGGCAACTAGAACATAGATCATAGAACATTTTTATTAAACTTTCCTATCTACTCGGCCTTACTGAAGTATTTTAGCTGCATTTTAGCTTCTATTTATATACTTTACAGTAGATAGTGTTTAGTAAGAGAAGAGAGATACAAGCGCTAAACCCCCACAATAACCAAACCTTAACTAAAGCAGGAAGATCTGTTGCTTTAGCAAATTTCATGCAGTTTATTTCTGACACAAGACATAACAAGCTTATGTATTTATGACAAAAAAGCAGGGCAGCAATTTATATCGGCCTTGAAATTGATATTGTTAAAAAGTGAGTTAAATGCAGATATAGTAAATATATGTTCTCATATAATGGTGTGTTTTTCTGTCTAAAAATCCTTCATGAATGGTTTAACAGACACCTTGCATAATTAAAAAAAATATATATTTACGAATATTAACCTTTTATACAGTAAAGTTTTGTTGTGAACATGAGCCCTGTTTATCGATGTCACCAACACAGTTCTGGATTTTATTTTGCCTTCCTACGCACATATGAATTTTATTTCACACAACAGCTCGCATGTATGGTAGCGTATTAGCGCCAGGGATAAAAAGAATGATGTTGGCTTTTAAATGATAAACCATTTGCGTTTATACAAAATCACAATGCGTTGTCGCAGACATTGGGACATACTCTGTTTAAACATCTGTCGTTTTCTCTTATATTGGCTCCTATGCTTCGGTCCATTTGAGAGAGAAGACACTGAAAAAGTCTTGTGAAAGTGGATTTTGCACCTACCCCAGTGCTGTAGTGGTATCATACAGACACCCATACAAATCCATCAAACGTTGGAAGCTCTGGAGGGCAACGTAAAATATTGCTCTGTCCGTTGGTGGATTAGGTATGCATGCTACATTTCAACGTAAAATGCAATGTAAAAAGATCAAATTTGATTCAAAATCGATTAATGTAAAAACCGATAAAGCTCATGTTTTTTATCTAGTTTTATCTATATCTATATCTAGTTTTTCAAAGGTCTTAAAAAATGCTTATCGCGATTGTGAAAGTTCGAGAAAGTGTACCAGCGCGTTCCTTTATATCGCCAGCTTCAGTCTCGCCTGTAGCTGCGAGAAGGTTAAAAGCGCACAAGTGATCTGTCTTTCGTCCAAATAATTGCTGGAGCAGCAGGACGTAGAGCACCATCCAGCAGCTGTAGACGATGTTCGAGGAAGAGCTAATTCTGTTTTCAGCACAGGGAGCAAGAATGAGCTCAGTCCGGCTCCCAGCAGAATCCATTCTGGTTTGGTTGCTGTCAGACTGTGCATCTGAGGCTTTTTGGATCGCAACGTGAAAAAAAAGAACAAAAAACAATTGCTCACATCGTGTTACTTCTACCAGAGGATAGGAAGATATCACTTAAAAAAATCAGCAATTAATATTTGGATCCGTGGCCTCATACTAATTATTTAACTATCAGATTGTGTTTCTGCAACATTTCGTGCACAGTATGCTGTATTCAACAATAAAACAACAGTCACAACGAGGCCTTTACACCCAGTCTGGGGTATTTTCCCCTTTTATATTTTTGCCACTTTATATCGAACCTGTTATACTCCCAGAAGTGCGCAGTAGCTTCTACTTAATAAAAATATACAATTCACCGCTGGTATAAACAGATGTGTGCCGTGTCTGCTTTTGTAAGCATTTGTTTCAAAAATAAGTTCACAATATGTTAAAAATACAAAAAGCACAAACTTAATAATACAACGATACAAAATCAAAACCAAATCATAAAGCCAATTAAGTACCTATCCTTTGAAAACAGAGAACACCTTTATATCTACAATAAAAAAGTGACATTTGTATCTACTTTTGAATTACTGTACAAAGCAGACAGAGTATTCCCTGAATTCAAAGATCAGATCTTGGCCAAAACAAGACAATCAGACGTGAGCTGAATTCAGAACAAGAGCCTCTGCTTCGTCGTTTATTGAGCTTGTGATCAAAGTCTGAGTGGAAAAAGATCAGCTATTTTAACTGTTTGAATGAAATACACAAAGGGCACCTTCCTTCAAACCGGTGTCAAACCAGGAACCTGAGGATTCCCTCTTGTTTCCACTACAGTCCTCCGCTCTTCCAACTGAGCTACCAACAGATGTCAGGAGATACTGTCCGATGTAGTGAAATGTTCCGGATGATTTAAATCCCAGATCGACATCGTTTCCAACTCGTTTCCTTAGTCTTGTTTACCTTGAATTTAAGCCACATACCAGGATTCTACTGTATAAACTTCCGGAGATATTACAAAATGTTTGATGGAGCATCAATCTTTCCAGGCGGAAATTGACTCCTTTTCTTTCTCGAGGGATCATATTAAACATTTCATTTGGATCGAGAAGAGGATCACCATGAGACACAAAACAAACAGTTTCATTCTGTCTTTATTAGAATCTGTATTACAGCTAATGAATGTAAAGCCTTTAGTATGCGAGAGTGAGAGTTCAGTTATGCCAGGGAGTGTGAGAAAAGAGAACTGAAATTTAGTAAATTAATATTTAAATAGAGCGTAAATCTTCAAAGTGTCACTGCAAAATTATTACAGGGGTCTACCAGCTGCCGGACGTACTTGTTTTGGGACTATTTCCAATAAGTACCGCATTAGTAGTTGTGTGTCCTTACTGGTATCTTTTAAACATTCGGTTATATACAAACGGGACAGAGACACAGTGATAATCTGATTTTAACATGTCCTGCATTTTAACTTACTGAACAGATATATTGAAATGTTCTGATTCAGAGCCCCTGCAGTTCGTGCTAATTAGAACCACAACAATACTCCTGAGTCCTGAGCACCACACTGAGCAAAGGTTCAGCTGAACTCTGACTTTGTTCAGCACGACTTGTTGTTGCAGTTGAGCTCAGAGCTGGAGATGATCTCCATATTCTACCACACTAACTAATCCTAAACGTAGTACACAGTACACACTTTTTAAAAACAATTTAAAATATTACACAAAGGCTGTAAAGCACACTCTAAATCGATCCGAATATTTGATTTCCGCGATCCGTTTAGGCAACATTAGGCAACGTGGCGCTTCTCCAGCAAAGCATTTCTCAGTTTTGTGAACTACTGGTGCTTTTAACACACCAACTTACGCAACTTGTCAGGATGGCCAAATGGTCTAAGGCGCCAGACTCAAGGACTCCTGTCTTTCCATTGCTTGGGTGTTCTGGTCTCTGAATAGAGGCGTGGGTTCAAATCCCACTCCTGACAGCTCTTCCCTCTCTTGCATTTTTCCTGTCTTCTTGTGCTCGCTGACAACGACAGAAAGAAGAAAACGGAGAAACAGGCTTGCGGGCACATGATGGGCAGGGAAATGCTTCGTGAACACTTCAATGTGATTAGCAGAAAGTCAAATAGGCTTCGATTTCTCCCTTAAGAACTGTTTGGGGTGCCTGTAATCGAGTAAAGATTTACGGTCAAGGTATGCATTCAAAGGTGAAAGATCGAAATATAAATCCAGAAGAAGATGTATTAAAACATATTGTAACGCTTACGGCCGACAGGCACTGTGTAAGAGCCGGCGTACCAGAGCAGGTGATGTCACCGTCCTTCCCTGTGATAGCAGGACTACAGCTATCGGGCTGTAGAGAGATCTCTCTTTAGCTCACGGGGCTGGGTCGCTGCAGAGAGACGCGGGAGTCCCGGGTTCGAGCCTCAGTCGGGATGGGGCCGACCTAATGCGGCAAGGGCGCCTGCCTGAGCCTCCGTTGCGTTACAATATCTTTTTCCTTGCGGTTTCCCCTGTATTTCATTAAATGTGGCATTGTGAAATCAGCCTGTAGCCCTACGGAATGCAGCCACTCTCCCGGTGACAGCGGCAGGAGCCGAGAGGATTAAATCAGAGCTCGAACCGAGAGTTTAAAAAATATGGGCAACTAGAACATAGATCATAGAACATTTTTATTAAACTTTCCTATCTGCTCGGCCTTACTGAAGTATTTTAGCTGCATTTTAGCTTCTATTTATATACTTTACAGTAGTAGTGTTTAGTAAGAGAAGAGAGATACAAGCGCTAAACCCCCACAATAACCAAACCTTAACTAAAGCAGGAAGATCAGTTTCTGCTCGAGACAGCCGTTTTCTGAACTGTAAATCTCTGGCTGGAGACGCTGTGTGTCCGGACTCAGAGGTTGTATAAGAAAAGACTCGGAGAGCTGCAGTCGCGGCTCATTGCTCTGCGCTCCCCGTGCGGAATGCGCGTGTCCTCACTCTTTCATTACCTTCATACACTCCTCTCAAACCACAGCAAACTCCTGAAATATTTCGGTGAACAGATACTGGGTCTTTCTTTCCGAGATATCATAGGCAGAAACAATAAACACGGTGAAAACAGGAAGGTATTCTGATCGTATAGAGAAATGCGCAAAAATACATTTCCTAAAATCCAATAAAATCTAGTTAAATTCTGCTGTATCTGGATAGTTTTGGCACAGTTGTTACAGCAAAGAGACAAATAAACGTTTTTTTTAATTTCATTCGAGCTGTAGTTTTGAAAATGTTTTTTCAATTCTCTAAATAATACAAACACAAACACCCGTTGTAAGCGTCTGACCATTGATATTCTTGAATTACAGTATAAGACCGTACACACGCTGGCAGGCAGTTCAGCGAATATGATGCCCCTGCAGGGGCCGAATATTAGACAGACGTATACATACAGTCATCGAGTGGAGTTTATTCCTCCTCTGCCGCAGTCTTTGCCTCTTGTCACATTTGCGCTTAATTGTCGATTTTTTTTATAGAACACCGAATATCTTGAGGAAGCCTGTCAAGCGAAGACTGATGGATTACTGAGGTGCAAACACTGGTTCAAAATCAACACCCTCTGCTATTGCCGTTGTTTCTTTGATAGTTTCTTCAAATTCCTCATCTGACCTTCAATATCGAGGGATATTGAGCATAATACCATACAAATTGTAACTTTCTTTTGATTGCCAGTTTTATTAAAATGCCATCCCCTTTTACAGTTATTTTAGATGTTTGGCAAGGCGTAATATCCCCCCTCTCACCCTCAGCTAAAATATTTTAAAAGTACAACAACATTACATTATATTGAACAGCGTTTATGTTAACATTTATATTCAAATTAAGGTAAATATACGAAAATATTAAAATAGAGCTCCGGCGATCTGTTGTTTTTGCTTGTCAAGTTCTCGAACAATTTTGCATTGTTTTTTTAATTACTTTAGCTGAAGATGCAACGGGAGCATAAGTGAATTCTCCCGCCACTCACTGGAACATATAATTCCATGGGTGAATACTAACTGCTTGCAAGTTGCCAATGTCGGTAATTATTGGAAATTCCCGGTAATGTTGACTCTGGTACTCAATTGTTTACTACTGCAAATATCAAAATAGTTCAGGTTTTGCGGAACAATTAAATTTTTGCGGTGAAGATGTTTACTATAGGAAGAAGTGCGTCCCTGGGTGGGATCAAAAAAACCACCTGGGGGTTAATAGCCGAAAACGCTAACCGATTGCACCACAGAAATGCTTACACCTTGCTTTTTTTCATTTACATACTTTTGGTGAACAAAAAATTCGCTCGCATTTCATCTTTCGCAAGCTGTATGATTTTAAAAAAAAGTTGTTCTGCAAACGAAATGAATAAACCAAATCAAGACCTCTTTGAGTGTCCCAAATTACATGTTCTGTAAAACAAGACAGGAAAAAAAGGTACCGCTGGAATTCGGATCCAGGATTTCCTCTTTATGAAACAGGTGTTTCAACCAGCTTTACCACAGCACCGGCAGAATACTATTCTTATACAGGTGGGTACCCACCCTAAAACCTTTGTTCTCTCGCTATTTTACCTTTGCCTACTGCCCTGTCTCTCTCACACCTGAAGAAGGCTCCACGGGCGAAACGTTGTGTTCTCGTTCTTCTTTTTTTCAGCATGGAATAAACCTATTACCTATTCTTATACAGCCTCTTGGACACACCGCTCTGAGACATCTGAGGTCGATGTGCGCTGAGCCTGGTCGCCGAGCAAAATCATGCCCAAGGGGGGTGGCTCTCGTGACGAGGTGGCCGAGTGGTTAAGGCGATGGACCATTGTGCTTTGCACGCGTGGGTTCGAATCCCATCCTCGTCGGTTTATGTTTTCGACTTGTGATCCGTTTCTAAGTCGGACTTGCTTTCTTTAGCTTCTGTAGTAGAGCAGTAATATTTCTAGCGTTGGCTGAACATGGCTTACAGCAGTAGCTGACAGATATAGTCTCTTAATATTTAGGTTAAATTTATGCTTTGTACTGCTTTCACCTGATATTAATAGTAGTCCTGATGAACGATTTAGGGACATGGCGCATCTTGAAAATGTTCTTGTTAATTTCAGTTTGGAAAAGATGCACTCCCCAGAAGCAGAAACTGGTCGTATCTGCAAAATGCGCAATGCAATAGCAATGTCTTGCTATGAGTCCTTACCTGTTACAGGAGGCGTTGTAGGACTTTTTTAGTTCAGAAAAAGCTATCAATTCATCTTACATTTCTACTCCATCAATATTAGCATTGCTATCTTTACTAAGCTCTAAATACAGCTCTAAATAAATGCAAATTTTAAAATACATTTTAAAATAAATGCTATTCCATATGTTGTAACTTTGTGGTATTTAGAATTTTTATCTGAGGATGCAAGGGAAAGTATTATACAACTGTGAAAGAGGCTTGTATTTTAATACAATTTTCGATCAAAAGAAAACCAAAGTCCCTATGATATTACCGTCAATATATCTTGATATCAACGTTCAGTTGAAAGATTTGAAGAAACTCTCAAACAAGCAACTGCAGTAGCAGAGAGTTTTGATTTAAACCGATGCTTGCAGATCAATACTCCATTCATCCTTGAAAGAAGCAAAGACAGGGATATTTTGAGTGTCTCCATGATCCTCTTCTCAATCCAAAAGAAAGGTTTTATATGATCCTGATCCCACTAGAAAAAGGGTCAATTTCAGCCTGCACTGATGTCCCTTCAAACGTTTTATAAGAACTCTGGACGTTTATACAGTGGAAGCCTGGTCCATTTCTTCTTCTGAACGAGACTATGGGAGTGAGTATTTTGACGTCGAACTGGGATTTAAATAGAGGAACACTACACTACATTGGGCTACACGTGTGACAAAGCGTTTGCTTTCCGACCTCTCGATAGCTCAATTGCTGGATCTTAAGACTATAGACAAAAACAGTGGGCATTTCTTATGTCCCTGGTCTGAATCCAGTTTGAAGGATGGTGTTTTCTTGTTCCTTAATCAAAAAGTGAAAATTGCGAATTTGTCTTTCACTTTGACGTTCACCCGAAACCTCAGTATATAAAGAAGTAAAGGCTCCTGTTCTGGATCCTAATCCTAATCCTCACGTCTGATTGTTTTGCTTAGACCTTTAAAATGTACACTGTGGACTGTTTGCTCTTCCTAACACAATTAAAAAGCCGCCGACAAACTTACCGATCGGGAGTTTAGTTCAGTGATAGCGCGCACTTAAGACGCTCCGTTTTCTATCGCTGGCATATCTGTATTCTTTTTAAACGCGATATTTTTTATTCTTGAATTTCAGGGAGACTCATAAACCCTTTGTCTGTTTTAAAGATACATTATTTTAAACCAGACATAATGAAAGACGTAGTAACTAGACACACATACAAGACACATGAATAGTAGCGGCTCTGAATGCAATACAAACGCCAATGGCGCAATGGATAACGTGTCTGATTACGGATCAGAAGACTTTAGGTTTGTACTCCTTCCTGGTTCGTGAAGAAGCTTTTAAACCTCACTACTCAACACTGACATCGTAGGGTGTGCGGTCCTACACAACCTTACTATCGACTGGATGAGTCTTCTGTTCAATCTCCGATTCTTTCCGCACATTCCTGCTATTTCACCTCCGTTATTGTAAGATAGCCACAGACACGAGAAGATATACTATTCCGAACAAATGTCTTAAAAAATCACGTTGAAAAAGGTGACAATACGTTTTTGTTTCTTTAACGTAACCTTACTTTTGCCTGTAAAGTTCACATTATTTTCTGTAGCCGCAAATCCCCAATATTTCTGCTGTCTCCCGAGAAACACAAGCGTGGAGTCAAATCATATTAAATAACACAACACATCTATTAATTTAACACCCAGATGTGACAGAACACATGTAAGACTTACACACAGCTTTTAATATGCTCTAGTGAATTTGCAGGTGTCCTGGGGAGGGAAGAGAACTGATATTAAGGAAATGCATATTTAAAGGGGATGTTAGTCTTAAATGTGTTTTGTCACATCTGGGTGTTAACTGAATATTTTTTTTGCATTATTTATTGTGTTTTGACTCTATACTTGTGTTTCTCAGGAGACAGCAGAAATATTGATGTTTACATTTCTATTCACATTCCCGGTGATATTGACTGAGGTAATGCAGAAGCATGTTCTCTATAACAACAAACGGTGCGAGAAGACAGGAAGAAAGGCACCGCTAGGATTTGAACCCAGGATCTCCTGTTTACTAGACAGGCGCTTTAACCAACTAAGCCACGGCGCCGACAGAATCCTCCTCTTTTACTGCGACTTGGACACACCGCTCTGAGACACCTGCGTTCAGTAAGCGCTGAGTCTGCTGGCTGAGCACGTTGCCTCATTTACATTCAATAGGAGCCCAGACACTAAGAGAAACGTATAGAAATGGGTTTTATCCGGAACTTTGCGTTGTTCTGTTCATACTGACTACACGCTTTAGATATGTCATTTACTGCAAGCGTTGCTTTTCCAGGTTTTTCTGAAATTCCTCGCATTTGAGCCAGCACTAAAATATTTCATTCCCGTCGCTGAATACATCGTGGAAACGGTATTTGCAACGGAATACTGTCACACATGAAACCTCTTTGTTATTCGGTTCTGAAGTTAGAAAATGAAAATAAAACGGGGGTCACCTCATAGGCTTGAAAGAAGTCCAAGCAGCATAAAAACCCGTGAATTCTCACAAATTGCATTGTGCTGCACCTTTCTCCTGCTGCTGTTATAAATCTGCCTTAAACATTTGAATGCATACCTTACTGCTGCTAATCACATTCACGTGTTTACGAAGCTTTTTTCTGTCCGTTATGTTTTTGCTAAGCAATTTCTCCGTTTTCCTCGTACTGTGATTGTCAGCGAGCACAAAAAGACTGAAACAGTGTAAAGGCAGGTAAAGAAGACAGGGTAAAACGCCTGTGAAGACACGAAGCTGTGAATTTGCTGTTTTAAACCGCTCGACTATCCTGAAAAAAATGTGTGCTGATTGCACCAGTCGCATCCGATTTTCTGTAACTTTAGGACGATTGATACGACTGGACAAACACAATTTGTGGCGTTTAGCATGACATGGAAAACGGTACCGCAGCATTCGGGCCCGGACCACCAGACTCAGTTTTTACCCCCGCACTATCAAACTATTAAACTCCCAGCCTCTCTCACTCTCTCCTCACCTCTCACCTGTGATCTGAACCTCACAGTGCCTTCTTTCTTACCAAAGACCCAAATACACATTGAAAATCTACCTCTACCATACATGTCAAAAGCTCACTCCCCATCATTTCTATCCCTTTATTTAATTCTTTTGATGCATGTTTTTGCACATAACCTGTTACCTTTTTGTTGTTTTGCACACTACCTGTTGTTGTTTTTTGCACATCAGCTGTTGTCTCTGTCTTTCTTTTATTATACAATTGTATTGTTGTTGTGTTTTTTATTTGTACTACTTATGTCCGAGAGCTAGCTAAATAGCATTCCGTTATACCATATACCTGCGTATGAGTATAATGACAATAAACTTGAACTTGACCTTTAAACTTGAACTTGAACTTGACATAGTCTTGCAGGCAGTATATTATTTTATCGTTTACTCGTTTAAAAAAACACGGTCTTCTCGTTCCTAAGTCAGATTTTTAGTGCTTTCGAATGTTTCTTCCAAGCTGGACTGACAGCTCACCAGATCTGTTTGTGATCAGACCATGGAGTGGGGGGCTGTACCAAGCGCACGTTCCTTCCCAATGCTGAGGCGATCATTCGGAAGATGGGTGTGAAGAGAGACAAGCTTTGTCGACTAAAAAGCAAGGCAGGATATGCACGAATACTAATCACTGGCGACAGTTATGTTTTCTTACTATTGAGACTCCTACATTGCGAGTTTTTTTTTTAAGACTATGAAACAGGCACGGGTGGGGCTTGAACCCACGATCTTCGGTTTACAAAACCGACGCCTTACCACTTGGCCACCGCACCTTCGAGGAAATACATCGCCTGGAGGCAGCAACAACAATAAAAGGGATACTTAACAAGGAGATACGCTGTAGCAGTGCGACTCCAACAGATGCTCCTGAAGAGGCTGGAGGTTTAAGCCAGCTCCTTAAAGCACTCGGCCACGTTACTCTCAACAGCGGCTCTTCAGCTCTTGTTGTTTGACCTAGTGTTTTTATAACGCGTGGAATTGACCGCAGCTTCGTTTTCTGAGATGCTTTCTCTCACGTGGTGAAATCTCGACCTCTTTGGCATCTCTGGCTATAGTTCTTCTGTAGAGCAGGCTTTCACACCTCTGCTTTTAGTGCCCTTGAAGTCATTTTATTTTTACAGGAAGACGCATTCCCTAACGATCTCTCCTGTTTTAGAAATGCTTCATAAGGCGTGTTTGATTCAACGGACAAACAGTATACTAATTGTACAATGCAGATTTATGCGGCATTCGTACTGAATTTGGGTGGGATTCTGAAATACATCTTGCAAAGGTATTCAGACTTTCTTGAACCTATAATAAAAAACAGACCTGAAACTCCCTAACTTCCAATCTCTGATGTTGCTGTCCTTAAACTCGGACGTGATGTTCTGCAGACGTGTGCATAATGTCCTGTTTTCTTACAGTGTAGACATTTTGCTGTTCACGCTCCGCATTCATCTGCTTTGTGCATTGTTAGTCCGCACCTGTAACATGTAATGTCAGCCGTCCCCTGTTCTTCTATATCTCTAGCATGACTGCGTCCGGCTGCTCGGCTTTTGTTTGTAAAGTTTGAGCGAGCGCCCCGTTCAGTGTCACTTTGTCACTGTGGTCAGAAAGCATTCTTGATTCTGCTTGAGCTGCTTCATGAATTCTAGCGACTGTAAGAGCTCTTTCTAAAGTCAGCCCTTCCTCCTGCAGCAATTTATAGTCTCTTATGTGTACATTTTTCCACAAGTTGATATCTTAACATGTCAGTTTCCAATACTCCAAAGTCACAAGATTTAGCCAGTTCTTTTAGTGCAGTCACAAAAGCAACAACAGATTCGTCCTGAGACGTTCTCTGCCTAAATTTATGCCGTTCCAAAACCACATTTCTCCGCGGTGTAAAGTAAGCGTCTGAGGCAGCTACAGTCTGTTCATATGTACCTTTTTCTCCAGGGAGGTTGGCGAAAATCCGCTGCACGGGAGCCCCGATACAGTGCAGTAGTGTAGCCCGTCTCACGGCATCCTGAGCTTCTGTAGATCCACTGGCTATTTAAAAAAATCTGTACGACTCCATCCATATCTTGTATTCCGTATACAAATACGGAGGTCCGAGGTTCAGTAGAAATGGTGGAAAAAGCTGAGCATAAGCAAAGCTTCTCGGCGCGGCTACCATATCTTCCATGGCGAAAGCTAAACGAAAAGTCCGAAAATTCAGAAGTTCGTTTCTACCAGCAAGAGAACTAAAATCAGCAGTGTTCTGCTCGCTTTGAGTCCGTCAAGCACTCATCTCTGGTCACCATAAATGTTGTGTATCTTAATAAAGAGACGTTTTCATATTATTTTAACTATTTTATTAACTACACAGATCACGCCCTTACACCATATATTCCCGCCTTCTACTCTCTCGTTCTGTTGTCTTGCGATGTCTACTCACTATACTACATTTAGCATGACTTCTTGTTGCAGTTGAGCTCAAAGCTGGAGATGATCTCCATATTCTACCGCCGTAACTAGTCCGAAACGTAGTACACAGTACACACTTTTTAAGTGAACTCAGGTTGTTAAAAAATTAAACCAGCGCCCTGTCACAGAAACGTACCCCAGTCTCCCGCGCAACAAGCGGGGGTACTCAGCACTATACTAAAGAGGAGCGCTTGTCTGCAGCTGAGCGTCAGCTCTGTTTACTGTCAGCAGTCATTTCCTCATTTCCAAAGACTTTTTCACCTGCTTTCAGCTTTTAAACTAAACGCTCAAGAAGTAATTCATGTCAGTTGGAAGTCTGTTTCTGTTGTCTCAGCTCTTGATAAAGAAAAGCCGTGCATGGGAGACTCCCTCTCTGAAGAAGTTTGCAGTCACCCTGCGAGGGAGAAGAGCCATCAATCACCGAGGCAACTACTGAGACAGTTAACATTAAACACGTGAAATGCGAGATGTTGTGATTTTTTTCCCGCTTAAGGCTTCTATCGTTTCTTCTCTAACAAGAAAGACCTCTTTATTAGAAGTGAGATTTTAACAAACGTCTCCAGGGTTAACTGCGACCTGAACGCAACGCCTTAGACCACCAGCCATCTGGCCTGTGGTACTTAGAGCAGTGCTCAATAAAAATGATCAAAAACCGAAAGCGCTTCTTATGCGGATCAGTATATTCCGATACCACTGGTTATGCAGAAGAAATAAGAAAAGCCGAACTCAAAGCAGTGTGTTGCCATTACGGGTACTCTGCAGCTGCTTTAAGATCTACTCACACCGTGTTGCCATTAAGGTTACCTAGTTAAAAAAAAAAACTTATCGTCATCTTTTTGAACGTGATTATTAGACACCCGTTAAATCTCCACCGAGGTTTCTTGAGAGATCGTTCAGCGAGCGAGTATTAAAAAACTACGTCGCTTCCAAACTCTGCTCTCACTGTAAACTCGGACGTGATGTTCTGCAGATGTGC
The DNA here is from genome assembly GCF_059453375.1 of Lepisosteus platostomus. Lineage (NCBI taxonomy): Eukaryota > Metazoa > Chordata > Actinopteri > Semionotiformes > Lepisosteidae > Lepisosteus > Lepisosteus platostomus. The sequence continues at coordinate 256,200 of NW_028291474.1, forward strand.
AGTGTGCCTTTCCTCTTGTCGTATTCAAGAGTACTCACTGTGTGAGCTCCTCACTGCGTGTTCTGTACTCTACTGTGATTTAATTTAGATGATTACGTGGAGTAGAGTGACAAGATCTACTTGAACATTTTCGGTTTGTGAAATGAAACACTAAATACACTACTGTAAATACAAGTAATGGACATTTAAAATAACCACAGTACAGCTAGAAGAGTGAAAGATAAAAGACTATTTAGAATGACATTCACAATAGACACAATAAGAGCAGCACAACCACCCGAACAGGGACTTGAACCCTGGGCCCTCAGATTAAAAGTCTGATGCTCTACCGACTGAGCTAGCGGGGCTCTGAAGGAAGGTCAACACTGTCGGGATCCTCGCAAGTCACGTGTCTCTTGTTCCGAAGAGCAGTCATACCGGACCCGTCTGGAATGACCACTGACAGACTTTATCCAGAAGCGACGGCACCACTCCCAGTAGAATGAGTGAGAAATACAGCATGACATGGGTAGTTATGGGGCTCCCACAATCCATCTTTCCTCACATTACTGATTTTTTTCAATAGCATTTTGACCTTTTTTCACAGATTTTTTTCTCATTTAATAAAATCTTTTAATCAACAACATTAAAAAGAAAATAAATGGAACGTTTTTTGGAACAATAATTAAAAAAAATATTTCAATGCCTTGGTTGTATACGTGTGCACACCCTTTATAAAGGGAGTTGCAACAGTGCTGAAATTTAAAGAGCATTTCTGTAGATAAAACAGCCTTGATGTTCAGCTTAGGGAGCTTGTCTTTTCGAAATTCTATTTCTTAACACCTTGCACAGCCTCCCGACAGACTAACAAATATTTTTTGGAGAAATTGGCTCACACACCGGAAGACACTAACGTTTATTTACGTTAGAGTAAGTGAATAACAGTTTAACCGAAAAGGTTTGTATTTGTGATTTTGTTAAAATTCAATACATCGTCTATCAACAGTTAGAATTTATTAAGAAATTGTTTTATTTCATAAACTATAAGACAATTCAGAGAGTTTATAGGTCATATCTGTCGCTTATGTTCTTTTAACTCTAGCGTTCAGGATCCAAACCCAGGTGCGGACGGTTGTGTTTCTTGAATCTCTTTTAATCATCAAAAGTCGATGTGTAGTCCTTCAGCACTTTCTCCAGTTGTGCCATGGATATTTTATACGTTCAATACTTGTCATGCTCTTTTGCATTTTCCTTAACAAACGGAAAAAGTTCAAAGTGTGTTTATGGCTGTGCTTCACATCTACACGACAGCACTTGTAACAGTACAGGACACGCAGTGAGGAGTTCGTGAAGCTTTCAGTTTAATGCGGAGTTCAGAAGGAGGATTCGCTCGCTGAATGATCTCTCAGGAAATCCCGGGTGAGATTCAACAGGTGTTTTCTGCAATAGCCATGACAAGTGTAAAGCAATCTCAGGATTTCCTGAATTTGAACTAAATTATTAGTTCAAATAATTTAGGATTTAACAGAACTAAAAGAGGTACATTTAAAACAGCAGCGCAACTCAGCAGCACGTCGAGTGTGCCTGCATTTAATTGTGTAAACCTGGCTCTCTCTGAACACAAGCAAAGAGTTCTCACTCACCAGAAGATTGCGATGTGAGTACTGTAATATACAGCACCTGGAGATGCCAGGGATTGAACCCGGGACCTCATACATGCAAAGCATGCGCTCTACCACTGAGCTACCACTGAACAGACTTAGAGATGTGCAAATGCTCACTGATCACACCACTCATGAAGAATGCCTGCAGTTTCCCACTTTCGCGTTTCTTCTACTACAGAGTAAATTAATAGGAATGAAAAAATAAGGAAGGAAAAATAATGGCATCGAAGCTTCAAGAGACTGTGCACAAATTAATCTGTTATTTTTGCATCCAGTTACATGGGCGACGGTGGTTGATTCCCAGACGGGGGAGTGCTTTTTTTCTACCTCCTTACTCGACTGTCTTTCAATTCTATTTTATTTGTAAGCTTTTTGCATCTTTTAAGTGCTCTTGATTAAACTATGCATAGAAAAACAGCAGTGCTGATGATTTAATGTAAAAGGGTAAAACGACGCCCCAACCACAGGAATGGTAACAGGAAGGATCGTGTTCTTATTTAATATGTCCTTTTGAGGTGTCTTGTCAATGCACATAGGCGGTAGAGCTGAATAATTTACTTTTAGTGGTGTTTTTAAACAAGGATGGAACACGTTCTTTCTATACCAGGAAGAAAGGAGCAGACTTTACCTTTAAGAGGCAAAAATGACACCTTATCAAAGCTAATATTAATTAAAATGACATCACAACAAAAGAGTGGAGCCTTGAGTGAATAAAGCCTTGAGAGGAGCCTTGAGCTTTCATTGGACGTCTGTGTCTCCATAACTTTGTAGGTGAGAGAGAGGAGTGTGATAATTTGCAGGTGCTTCTCGGAAGTGCGTTGGTGGTACAGGCACCTTACAAATAATTGAGTCAGGTTTGAATCCCAGCCAGTGCAAACCCAAATCTTTTCAAGATAATCTGTGGTCCGCTAACACATCTATTGAAACACTACAACAGGTAACACCCGTGTGAAACATCATGAGCATCTGTTAAACCTCTCTACCTGCCTTTTCCTCACAGAGACATGACGAGGGTCTAAGGGGACATTTTGAGCCGTAGAAACATTTTATCATTCCGTACTTTCCTGTGCAGTCAGGCCAGTTCCACTTTAACTGTGCCCGACAACGGAGGTCGTTTTGAAAACAACGAGAGTAAAGGCACACTGCACGTCTGCAGAACATCACGTCCGAGTTTAAGGACAGCAACATCAGAGATTGGAAGCTAGGGAGTTTCAGGTCTGTGTTTTTATTATAGGTTCAAGAAAATCTGAATACCTGAAGAAGCATTTCAGAATCCCAGTCAAAGACAGTACGAATGCCGCATAGATCTGCATTGTACAATTAGTATACTGTTTGTCCGTTGAATCAAACACGCCTTATGAAACATTTCTAAAACAGGAGAGATCGTTAGGGAATGCGTCTTCCTGTAAAAATAAAATGACTTCAAGGGCACTATAAGCAGAGGTGTAAAAGCCTGCTCTACAGAAGAACAAAAGCCAGAGATCCCAAAGACGTCGAGATTTCACCACGTGAGAGAAAGCATCTCAGAAAACGAAGTTGCGGTCGTTTCCACACGTTATAAAACCACTAGGTCAAACAAGAGCTGAAGAGCCGCTGTTGAAAGTAACACGGCCGAGCGCTTTAAGGAGCTGGCTTAAACCTTGAGCCTCTTCAGGAGCATCTGTTGGAGTCACACTGCTACAGCGTATCTCCTTGTTAAGTATCCCTTTTATTGTTGTTGCTACCTCCAGGCGATGTAAACCAGATTCAGAAAAAAAATAATTTGAACAACATTATTCCTATATTTGCGTGAAGGTGCCATGGCCAAGTGGTAAGGTGTCGGTCTCGTAAACCGAAGGCTGTGGTTTCAAACCCCACCTTTGCCTGTTTCAAAGTCTTCAAAAAAACTAGCAATGGGGGAGTCTCAATAGTAAGAAAACATAACTGTTGCCAGTGATTAGTGCATATCCTGCCTCGATTTTTAGTCAACAAAGCTTGTCTCTCTTCACACCCATCTTCCGAATGATCGCCTCAGCATTGGGAAGGAACGTGCGCTTGGTACAGCCCCCGACTCCATGGTCTGATCACAAACAGATCGGGTGAGCTGTCAGTCCAGGTTGGAAGTAACGTTCGAAAGCACTAAAAATCTGACTTAGGAACAAGAAGACCATGTTTCTTTAAACGAGTAAACGATAAAATAATATACTGCCTGCAAGACTATGTCAAGTTCAAGTTCAAGTTTAAAGTTCAAGTTCAAGTTTATTGTCATTAGACTCATACGCAGGTATATGGTATAACGAAATGCTATTTAGCTAGCTCTCGGACATAAGTAGTACAAATAAAAAAACACAACAACAATACAATTGTATAACAAAAGAAAGGCAGAGACAACAGCTGATGTGCAAAAAACAACAACAGGCAGTGTGCAAAACAACAAAAAGGTAACAGGTTATGTGCAAAAACATGCATCAAAAGAATGAAGTAAAGGGATAGAAATGATGGGGAGTGAGCTTTTGACATGTATGGGAGAGGTAGATTTTCAATGTGTGTTTGGGTTTTTGGTAAGAAAGAAGGCACTGTGAGGTTCAGGTCATAGGTGAGAGGTGAGGAGAGAGTGAGAGAGGCTGGGAGTTTAATAGTTTGATAGTGCGGGGATAAAAACTGTTTCTGAGTCTGGTAGTCCGGACCCGAATGCTCCGGTACCGTTTTCCATGTCATGCTAAACGCCACAAATTGTGTTAGTCCAGTCGTATCTATCATCCCAAAGTTACGGAAAATCGGATGCGACTGGTGCAATCAGCATCCATTTTTTCAGGATAGTCGAGCGGTTTAAAACAGCAAATTCACAGCTTCGTGTCTTTTAAGCTTTGTGTTTCACTCTCCAAATAGAGGCACGGGTTCAAATCCCACTCCCGACAGTCAGGCGTTTTACCCTGTCTTTTTTACCTGCCTTTACACTGTTTCAGTCTTGTTGTGCTCACTGACAATCACAGTACGAGGGAAACGGAGAAACTGCTTAGCAAAAACATAACGGACAGAAAAAAGCTTCGTAAACACGTGAATGTGATTAGCAGCAGTAAGGTATGCATTCAAATGTTTAAGGCTTATTTATAACAGCAGCAGAAGAAAGGTGCAGCACAATGCAATTTGTGAGAATTCGCGGGTTTCTATGCTGCTTGGACTTCTTTCAAGCCTATGAAGTGACCCCCGTTTTATTTTCATTTTCAAACTTCAGAACCGAATAACAAAGAGGTTTCATGTGTGACAGCATTCCGTTGCAAATACCGTTTCCACGATGTATTCAGCGACGGGAATGAAATATTTTAGTGCTGGCTCAAATGCGAGGAATTTCAGAAAAACCTGGAAAAGCAACGCTTGCAGTAAATGACAAATCTAAAGCGTGTAGTCAGCATGAAGAGAACAACGCAATGCTCTGTAAAAACGATCTGAAGCCGCAATTACTTTTTTATCTCGGGCAGTTCATTTCGATACGATGTTTCCGCAGAATAAATTAAATGCCGAACTTGCCAAGCAAGTTTAATACTTGCTTGTGAGCCCTAGATAAATCGGCTGCTGCAATTTCAGCAAGCGGAGTTCTGCTCAGCTGCCTGTAGTACACATTGCTGATTCCTTTTGTGAGGGCACGGGCAATCTTTCAACGATAAGGCTGACGTGCCTGTCGAAATTGTGTTTCCCTTTCACTGTGTTGTATTTGCCCTACTAGTACAACATCAATTTTGATGTCATCATTGCCCATTGGTTTGTCTTGTTGTCATTGTGTATTTTACATTACAGGAACTGAAAGTACTGAACTGAAGGTACTGAAGGTAGGAACTGAAAGTACAGACTGCTTTAATTATAAGAAAGTTTTTTTTTCTGCTGTTCTCTTTCCTGATGTATTGGTATTTTAAGGCTATTGGGCAGCAAGGATTTATCTTCCTGAACTCTCTATATAAGATATGGGTCCATGATCATCTTAGTTTAGATGTACCTTTTAAAGGTGGTATTATTCTCCATTGTTCAGCCTTCAGACATACTTGGAAAGCTTTAGGCACAGACATAATCTTTCTTAATCCCCTTTTATCCTGAGGTGACGTCCCAGGCACGCTTGCCCCCTGAGAATATTCACTGTGCTCTTCAGGCTTTTTTTCTGATTCTACACAGATTTTTTCTCCTTCAAACATGTCACCACTGTCTGTGCTGCCGTGTGCAGCCCATGCATCTTCTGTATCTCCTGATGAACTTCTGAGCTCTGTGTTGCCTTCCAAACTATGTCCCTCACTTTGACTTGAAATATGGACTATAGATTGTATACTGTCATCAGGTTTTGAATCCTTACCAATACTCACCTCCTTCTGCGCCCTAAGCACTTGGATTCTTACTTTTTTTCTATCTTCATGCCAAATCACTGATAACCATTTCTTGTTGCTGGAGCAATCCTCTCCAAGGACTCTGTTTGACAGTGTTGACCACATATTGTCATGCCACCTAATTTTTTTTTCTAGCTTAAAAAACTTCAGAAATTCTTTGATCTCATCCCTACTCCACAAGCCACAGGTCTGGCCTCCTACTTCTCTGTCCTCCTTTAACATGTGGCATTGCCAAAAATCTGAAAAATAGGGAACACATCTGAATGAAGTGGAAACATAATTGAAATTCAACTCCCAATGGATGTTAATAGTGTAGGAGTGCAACAGATGTACAAATCCATTCAATGTTTTTATTTCTGTGTTTAATTTTTGAGGGACCCTATATTTTGATATAGCATCAATCACAAAACAGCATTCTGTCAATGTCAAGACCACCAGCCAACTGGTGGAGATCAACATGTGTTAATCCACCAGGACATTCTCTACTGTGCGGCAAGCAGCACTGTTTTAACCATTCAAACCCGCTTCCCGCTACTCGGTATTGAGTCTTCTCTTTGAGAGCTCTACCTCGCGTTTACTCTGAATCTCGCTTACTGGTTATGGACTCTCTTTTGCCTCTCGACCTTGGACCTCGCCTGACGTTCTGGATTGTTCGCCTGTCTCAATAACTACTTACATCAGCACAGGATCTGCATACCTTTTCACTGAGGATTTCTGACAGTCACAGCCATATAAAAAACTAGAAAGGAAGTATGTTTCTTAAAAAAAAATACCCCCCAAATTGTTTTTGTTTTTTTTAAAGTCAACATATCTGGGTTGTGTTTACAAGATTTTTAAAAATTGCAAAGTTTGTGTGGGTATGATTGTAAAAAATCAAATCATAACTGAAGAAAGCTCCATGGTCAAAACATTGTGTTTTCTTCTTCTCTTTTCAGCATGGAATAAACCTATTACTTGTTCCTTGGAGATTACCATGTGCCAATAAGATATGATCACTGTATTGACCATATACAATTTCTTGCATTAGGAATTCCTATTTTGCATACCCCAGCTTGCTCTCCTTGAGACACACATACAGGGAGAGAAGCTGGGGGTCAGAGCACAGGGTCAGCCATTTATACGGCACCCCTGGAGCAGTTGGGGTTAAGGGCCTTGTTCAGGAGCCCAATGGAGTAGGTGTCAGCCCTGTCCCGTCCCTAGTTTCCGGTCTGCTGTCCTTCTGGTCTTTCTCTTTCCCTTGGGCTATATATTCTGGGTCTTGCACTCTGTCCTCACTCAGCATTGACGTTCGGATGTCCTGAGACCCGCCTAGCACCAGGGCGCCCCACGTCCGCTCCCTGAGGGCATAGGTTTCTATACGGCATTCCTGAACTCTTTGCACTAATGAGCCCGGGCCTCCAGATTGATGGGCCCAATGTCCCCAGTTCTTCCATATCCTTATAGCAGTTTTAAAGGGTAACCCACACTCCTGTAACAACACAATATCAGCATTTACCTTCCTCACAAATGATAGTATAGTCCTTGCCCTTAACTTGGAGCGAATGCTTCTCACATTTATTGACACAATATTAAGAGCCATACTTAAAGTAGGACCAGGGGAGACTAAAAGCTCTGGCTACAATCATTCAGTAGGTGACACCTACCCAACAGGCCTCCCCCCCCCCTTTTGCTTTAATTGTCTCCTCCTCCACCACCCCCACAATCCATAGGATATTTCACCACCTGCCCTCCTTGAGTCTTTGGTTCTAAAGCTTGGTCAGTAAGATCACATATATTGGAGACATCTAAACCCATGGGAGAACCTACCTGAGGACTCGGAAAATGATCTTCCCTCACTCTTCTACTCGGAGTTCAATCATTTTCTAAATCCAATGTCTCTTTTAGACTGCACCCTCTGTTCTGTACATTTCATTTGAGCACTTTCAGTCTCCACAGGTGGCAGGCTATTGGAAGAGCAATGGTCTTCCCAGTTTTGTTCTATTTGCAAAGGAATTTGGACAGTCTTTAAACACATGACCTTCACACTCACAGAGATTACATTTCCTCGCGCTTGTACATTCAGTATATGCATGTCCAATTTCCTTGCACTTACCACACACCACCTTTGTACAGGCATCCACAAAGTGACCCAGCTCCCCACATCTCCTGCACGGTTTTGGCTGCCCTTGGTAGAACACAAGGCCTCTATTTTCACCTAATCCAATCAAAGAAGGAATGTGTTTAAATCCACCATAACCATTTTTTGTCTTCATGCAATGAAACAGGTACTCTCCATGCACAGTTCCAGATGCCATCATCATCCAAGACTTTCTGAAGCTCACCTTTCACTAAACAATACTTAGACAACCATGTCACAACATCTTCCTTCATCACCATCTCATTAAACATGCGAACAATCACAGTCCTATTAATTAATAATAATTGCTTACACTTATACAGTGCTTTTCTGGACACTCCACTCAAAGCGCTTTACAGGTAATGGGGACTCCCCTCCACTACCACCAATGTGCAGCATCCACCTGGATGATGCGACGGCAGCCATAGTGCGCCAGAACGCTCACCACACATCAGCTATCAGTGGGGAGGAAAGCAGAGTAATGTAGCCAATTCATAGGGGGGGGTTATTAGGAGGCCATGATTGGTGAGGGCCAATTGGAAATTTGGCCAGGACACCGGGGTTACACCCCTACTCTTTTCGAGAAACACCCTGGGATTTTTAATGACCACAGAGAGTCAGGACCTCGGTTTTACATCTCATCCGAAGGACGGCGCCTGTTTACAGTCCAGTGTCCCCGTCACTATACTGGGGCATTAGGACCCACACAGACCACAGGGTGAGTGCCCCCTGCTGGCCCCACTAACACCTCTTCCAGCAGCAACCTTGGTTTTTCCCAGGAGGTCTCCCATCCAGGTACTGACCAGGCTCACACCACATTAGAAAGATCCATCAGCTTCTGCCATTCAAACATTCTAATCAGGCCCACATCTTTTTTTCTACTCTATTTTTATCCAAAATTGTTCCAGTAACTTTGCCGATTGAAACTAATGTCAAAACCAATTCCCTTCAGCAAAGTGATTAAGCATTTGACATCTAATGCCTTAATCCTTTCTGTAACACCTTCCTTGAAAAGTCCAACCGTGAAATATCACCCGAGTGAGCCGAACCCTCACCACCCTTATACACCAAAAGTGAACAAAAGTAACGGTGCATGCCGACCCTACAGGCCGCCATGGCCGTTACAAATGTGTCAAAAGCAAACTAAACCTAAACCGAAACCTCTGCTGTGCACCAAACCCACCAAAACCCTATTCCCTTAATCTTACACTTATACAAAAACTCCACTCTCGACTTCTGGGTTTAACCCTTTACATCTCGAACACTGGTTAGAGACTCAGTGTGTCCCAGGCTCAGCGGTTATATAGGACAGGACTCGGAGAGCTGCAGGTGAAACTCGTTGTTCTGTGCTCCCCGTGCGGAATGCGCGTCTCCTCCCTCCAGACTCATCAAACCGCCTTCATACGCTACAGCAGGAAAAAAAAACTCCCTTTACTGTCTTCATACAGTACATCCCTCTTAAATCCCAGAAACACAGAAACTCCAGGGCGTTTCTGTGAGTCAGTACTAGGTTTCTCTGTTCGAGGTTACAAGCAGAAACAATAAAAGCGCTGAAAGCAGGAAGTTATTTCTCCTCGTAGGCATAGATGTGTAAAAATAAATGTTCTGATTTCTAAAACCTAATAAAATCCATGTAAGTCTCCTTTTCATCCCCAATGCATATAACTGAATAGAAACCAGTCAAGTTCAGCTACTTTTCTGATGTATATGAATACACTAGTTCTGGTGCAGCTCTTACAACAAAGATACTTAAGAACTTTTTTTTCATACGAGCTCTTGCCTTTTTTAAATTGAATATTTTTTCATTTCAGTAAATCACACGAAACACCAGCAACACTCATTGTAAGCATCTGACCAATCACATTCCTGAATTTTAAACCCATTTAGTATTTATTTTTAACTTGTTTTATTTATTTTTTTAAAATTTTAAAACCTGTTTTAAGTATTCTTGCCATTTTTAGCATATTGTAAGTGGATTTTTTCAAATATTTTATTTTTTAAATCATATCAACCCATTGTAAGTTCCCATTGATAATTCCTGAGCTTTATAACTGTGTATTATTTCTTTTTACCTTTTTTAATTTTTTTATTATTTTACAGAGCTTTTTAATATATTGTGAGCATTTTAGTGTCATTTTAAAATAGGACTATCAATGCTCCTGACTTTGAAACCTGTATTTATTCTGACATTATTCTCTCCACCTGCAGATGAGGGAGGTATTTGATTTTAAATTTGTTGATTTGGGGGGAAAATGTACATTCATTTCCTTGTATGTATCACCAGTGGGAAACTTTTTTTGGATGAATTGCAATCTTTACTTCAAGGCCTTCAGGCTGATATAGAAATGACGGGAGATTTAAATGACACATTTGATAAATCAGACAGGAACAGCATAACATCTAAAATGGCAGAACCCTCTAAAGTACTGAAAAAATTCTGGCACATTCATAATAAATACAATTTATTTAATTTAAAGCATAAAATTTGCTTTAAAAAGAAAACCACAATTTGTACGATATCATATTTCAATATCGACATTCAGATGAAGAATTTGAGGATTTGAATATCATTGAAAAGTACATCGATTTTGGGACAATGTTTGCATCTGAATAATCCTTCCTCCTGGAGAGAAGGAAAAAAAAGTTTTGAGTCTCAGTCTTCAGGATCCCCCCCAAAAAACGTGCAAATTTGTTTCTGATGTATTTTGGATAAAGATATAACTCTCATAGAAGATACATTTTATCAGTTGAATGCAGTCGATACTTTCGACTTTTTATATGATGATAGGACCTACTGTACATTTAGGGCTCAGTACTGATAACACTGCTGCTATTGATGGAGTAGAAATAAATGTTGTACTGGCAGTTTTTTTTCTGAGGCAAGAGGTCCTAGAACACCTCCTATAAAAATGTTAAGATTCAGAGCAAGAAATATTTTTCCACCTCACCTAATACTATTGCATTAACGAGGCTGAAGTTGGCTTCTTATTCGCCAGCTGCTGCTTTGTGTTTTTCGTTCCATCTTAAATGCTACTGCTGTGATGTTATGTCGTCTTTAGCCTGTAGATGGCTCTCTACAGTCATTTTTAAAAATACTTATCCGGATGTATTATTGTACATTTCCTCAGTAAAGGGGAATATGTAAGTAGAGACTGTCCAAATTGCATTTTTGTATGAAACACATTTCAGAAACACAACTCACAATAAAACAAACTGGCATGTTATACCACGAGTAAATAAGACAAAGGCAAAACGTAAATTCACTGGCACTTCCTGCATATTTTCCACGACCTTGCCTTCTGATCATAAAAAGTCTCAAACTCTTGCGTTTTACAAGAAATTTTAATATAGCAGTTTTAAATGGGACATTTAGAACATGCCATATGAGACTATATGGTTAACTGAGGATGAGCAGAGGGTGATCGAACCTACCTCCTGGTTATGAAAATGTCTAAAAATTCTGACACAGATGTGTGAGAGACAATGGAAAAGACTATCAAAATCCTGAACTTCAGGACATTGTACTGTACCGTTTTTTAAATACAACCCTCTGAACATGGCATGAGAGAATACATTGTCAAATGGTAAATGCAATGTTTGCTATATTTCTAGGGCCCTCCCTCCTGATTTTAAAATCGTCTCATATTTCTGACATCAAGGTGTGAGACACAATATAACAGACTGTCAAAATCCTGAACTTCAGGACATTTTATGATACCATTTTAAAAATATGACCCTCTGAGCATGGCATGTGAGAAAATGGCATGTGAGAATGCATTGGGAAAAGATGAATGCAATTTCTGCTGAATTGCTATGGCCCTCCCTCCTGATTACAAACTCGTCTCACAATTCTGACACTGAGGTGTGAGACACAATGTAACAGACACTATTAAATCGTGAAGTACAAGAGATTATACTGTTACATTTTTTTTTTAATATTGACCCTCTGGCATGTGAGGACTTCTAGTCAACAATATAGCACACATTCCGCCAATTTACTTTGTCCCTCCTTCCTCGTTACCAAAACATCTTAGTATACCGACACTAAGGTAAATATCTCTAAATCCAGAAGTTAAGTTGTCAAAGTATATTGGAGTCAACCGATACTGATCAGGTTCTGCTGATGCTGAGCCCGCAGCCTTCACCATAAGGTCCAATTCCCCAAGCCTGCTGACCTTATATGTCCATCCCTTTGCAGTATAGAATGAAAAAAAACTCCAATAGACATCGGCCACTGTTGGCGATTTTCCTTTAAGATGGAGTGTATCACTTTCACTGAGACCGAGAAGTGTTAAGCTCTACATGAGTCTTTGTGGCTCGGTTGTTAACCAAAAGGGTGGTGGTTTGAGACCTCCCTGGGACGCTATGAGCCTTTTAATGAACACACCCTCTTCACTTCATTTCTCCATGGCCGGTCTTGTACCGCAATCAAATACAGAGCCCGTAGGGGGCAGTAAGCCCGCATATATAGCTCACTGTGTATATAATGAAGAAGCGGAGGTTAGTTTCTCATCTGCATGTTGCAGAGCCTTACGCCACTCATACCAACAGTTGGGGTTTGATCCCTGCACGGGCTATTAGTTGAAAGACCATTGTAAATGACGTGTAACAGATTTATCCAGCTGGCTTTTATGTTTCATACTAAATTGCTATCTTGAAACCAAAATAATTAGAAATATGGAACACAACCGTTGTTCCCCATGAAGGAAAGCTGTTTTACACTGACGTCACTCCTATTTATTTAATCCAGATTTTAAAAACAACTCCGACCTATCAAAGGAAAATGTTACACAAAAGTTGGAAAGCACACTCTGAATCCATCTGTATATTTGATTTCCGCAATCCGTTCAAGGCTGCCTATGTTAATCGTAAGTGTATAGATGAAACATTTAATATATTGTTCAGTTTAAATCAAAATGCTTTACTACTACAAGAGAGAAGTATAGTATGGAGGATGCGACAAATGTGTGATTTCTTGGAAGAAAACTACTTTTCTTTGCGTTCGAAATTAATTCGAAACAATTGACACACAAACCCTTTGTCTTTTTTAAAGAGATTATATCTTTAAACAGACAAATGTATAAAATGTGTTTTTTTACCTAGAGATTTTGGACAGGGGCGATGTATTACTAGTAGAGGCTGCTGACTAACACTGTACTGTCTGGAGATCAGCTCCATTTGCAATAAAAAAACGTGCGTAACAAAGCTGGAGAGCAGCTGAACTTGTGCTCAGTAGTCAGTATGGTGCTGAGGGTTCAATACTGTCGTTGTTGTATTAGCACGAGCTGCACAGGCTCTGAATCAGACCATTTCAATTAGTCTGATCAGTGCAGGACAAGTTAATGTAGAATTATTGCTTTGTCTGTCTCTTGTTTGTATATAAATGGATGTCTCTGATAACTTAATGTTAGTTTTTATTTTAGTTTTACGATGTAGGTCATGCGTTGATATATGACATGTCTCATTCCTGATTCAGCTCATGTTCCATAGGAGAGAAGAGATTCTTCCTGTTTCTCGTACAACCATATCAGAACAGAAGGCCATGTCACCCAGCTCTGATTCAAGATCGAGTTGCATCTTCAACATTTTGTTTTTGTTTCTGATCATAATTTTCTTTAGTTATGATCAATATTGAACTTTTTCTAAGTAAAACAAAACTAATCAAACATGCAGGCAGATTTTTGAAAAGTATTAGGAGTTGATAGGGCGCTCCTTCGGAATAGTCGTCAGAAAATGTGAGAAAAAGAAAAGTTACGTAAACTCTCACACAGAGCATTAAAGACTGGAATCTGATCATAAAAAAACTAGCTGTCTCCCCGTCGGTAATCAAACCCCGGTTTCCCGCGTGACAGGCTGGGACACAAACAACTTTACTAACTAGGAGCGCTTGCTAGCTATTAGGAGGCATTTACTCTTAAATATGTTACTGTTTTGGGTTTCGACTTTAATTTTCCCGATACCAGTTTTTTACAAAAGTAAAGGCACATGGCACATGTGTGGCACATCACATCCGAGTTTAGTGACAACTACCTCAGAGATTGTAAACTGGGTAGTTTCAGATCACTTTTTTTTTAAAGGTTCAAGCAAACCCGAATACCTTTGTGTAATCGTTTTTCATAAAGTGTAATTGTATTATAGCATGTGCCCTTAATGATTTTCTTGATACGTTATATGTGCTCTTGTTTGTATTGTATGTAGTTTTGTTGTTCAAATAAAACGTAAAAGACACAACTTTCCGGATGCGGCTGCTGTAAAAATAAAATGACATCAAGGGTGCTGTACGCAGAGGTCTGAAACCTGCTCCACAGAAGATCTTTATCCAGAGGTGTTAAAGAAGTAGAGATCTCGCCATGAGAGGGGAAGCATCTCAGAAAAAGCAGGTGCAGTCGGTTCCACGGTCATAACGCCACTAATTCGGGTGACAAGAGCAAAACCCACCCGGCTTCCTCCGGGCAAGTAATGAGACAAAGAGACAACACACAGCGGGTAGCGTGGCTGAGCGGTCTAAGGCGCTGGATTAAGGCTCCAGTCTCTTCGGGGGCGTGGGTTCAAATCTCACCGCTGCCAGGTGCTTCTGTCGAGACCCTCTTTCAGCTGGCTTCAGACGAAGGGAACTGCTTTTTGGCAGTCTCTCGAGAAACTAAGCAAAGTGTTTAAAGATACTTTCTCAGCTTGACATCAAGGCACAAAACAAAAACCTTCTTGCGTCCTCTCAACCCAAAAGCGCTTTGCCACTTTTTGCGTTATGCAGGGAACGACGTCTGCCCAGATCACTTTTGTGTCAATGCAAATCGTAGTGTGCCCTGCGTTTTAATTTTGGCTGTGCTGGCGTGCTGCTTCTGTCTGTGAAACTTGAATGTTCTGCTTCTTCACACCAAATCGTCGGCGGGGGTTGAGCTTGTTAAATCTTTGCGCATAGCGCTCCTTTGGAAGTACTTTGTCCAAGTTCAAAAGCAATCGTGGGATTTACTTCATGCGTGCAAAAAGCATGCCTCGCACGACAGATTTAAATGGGGAATGGAGCCTGCTTCTTGCTGTTTTTCCTGTGGTTGCAGTTACAAAGTTGATCGTGCTTTCACATTCTGTTAACAGTATTCACTGGCTGAGCTTTATCAGTTGGTTCGTAAAGGAATCTCTGCTTCGGTTCCAGAAAAGTCATCTGTAGTGTGTTTTTTTTCCGTGCCCATGGCAGTCTTTTAAAGCTGGTAGTAATGGCGGCGAAGTTAATTTTTTATCCTCTTTAAAAGAATAAGGACGGGCTGGGGCGAGCTCCATTTACCACTCTTTCAGCTAACCGCCGAACTCGCGAACTGATTACACTGCAGAGCCACAGGCGCCTCGCTTTTCTCCATTCTCTGGGTTAGGGTGAAAAAAAACTTTGCTGGTATTAGCTGGCCTGCTGGGAGTACCTCTTCTTCACTGATAAGCAAGATTTGTGTTTCATCTTTCGCAAGCTGTATAGATTTCTTTCAAAACAAGTTGTTCCAGAAAGGAAACGAACACTTGCATGCACCTGAATTAAAAGGCATGGGATTTGCCCATAAGGATAAATTCTGTACAGTAAGACAGGAAGAAAGGCACCGCTGGGAATCGGACCCAGGATCTCCTGTTTACTAGACAGGCGCTTTAGCCAACTAAGCCACGGCGCCGGCAAAGTGCTGTCCTTTGACAGCCACTTGGACACGTCTCAACTGCTCTGAGACATCTGCGTTCGGTGTGCACCGAGCCTGCTCGCCTTGCAAGTTGCCTCATTTACATGCGATAGTTCCACCACTAAGAGAAAGGATGAGAAATGGCTTTTATCTGTCACTTTTCATGTCAGAGGATCTCAATCTGCTTTCCCTGTACAAGAGGATGTCCAACTCATGTAGCTAAAGACGTAGACGACAGTGCTCCACTGAAATCTTGATCTCACAACCCTCGGCATGACTCCGCTGTGTTCTGCTTTAGACAAAGGGGGGAAAAGACTTCTTTCATCACACGTTTTGCACTGTTTACGGTGTTTGCAGTGCTCTTTCTTAAATGAAAACCAGGAATCGGCACCATATGAGGTGAGACTAGATAATATTGGAACAAGTAGCCTCGCCATTCCATGCGTGACGTGAGCAAAGTGTAATTCCTGTCTTTATAGTGTGCTTGTTAGAGACATAGCTGGCACCCAGAGCGCTTTAAATCCGGGAGTCAGCAGCCCAAGACAAGAGAGTTTCCTTCGTCTATGTTTTTTGCGTGAAGGGGGAAACCATGCGTGTGCTGCAAACGATCTTAGTATCGAAGTGCCGTCCCACATAACCGATCCGAACAATCTGCTTTACAGAGGAGCACTGCCGGAGCTTATCGTTGGCAAACTGAAGACCAGGCTGACCTCTTCTGTGACTCTTGAACACTGAGTCTCAAGGTTGTGAATTCAAGCTCCACGCTGGCGGGAAATTCCATAGGTAATGATCACATTTTCTTGCATGCTAATCAAAAGAAATATTAAGAAACTTTTCCCGATACCAGTTTTTTACAAAAGTAAAGGCACACGGCACATGTGTGCCACATCACGTCCGAGTTTTGTGACAACTACCTCAGAGATTGTAAGCTGGGTAGTTTCAGATCAGATCACTTTTTTTATCAAAGGTTCAAGCAAACCCGAATACTTTTGCAAGAGACATTTCAGAATCCCAGTCAAATCCACTAAGATTGCTGGTACCTTTGAATTCGACTGAACTATAGCACAGATCTGCAGTCCACCATTAGAATACTGTGGGTGTGTTGTATAAGCCATACTGCCCAAAATAGTTCTAAAACAGGAGAAGCATCCTCGTTTAGGAATGTGGTATAAAGTGAAATGGTCTGGGAAGAGTCCTACGTTTGAACAGTTCAAAATAGACGTAAAGGGGTATTTACGGACTCTTTCGAAATGTAAGAACGAGCTGTGCGGACCTTATCTTTATTTACCTTGTGTAATCGTTTTTCATAAAGTGTAATTGTATTATAGCATGTGCCCCTGACGATTTTCTTGATACGTTATATGTGCTCTTGTTTGTATTGTATGTAGTTTTGTTGTTCAAATAAAACGTAAAGGACACAACTTTCTGGATGCGGCTGCTGTAAAAATAAAATGACATCAAGGGTGCTGTACGCAGAGGTCTGAAACCTGCTCCACAGAAGATCTTTATCCAGAGGTGTTAAAGAAGTCGAGATCTCGCCATGAGAGGGGAAGCATCTCAGAAAAAGCAGGTGCAGTCGGTTCCACGGTCATAACGCCACTAATTCGGGCGACAAGAGCAAAATCCACCCGGCTTCCTCCGGGCATGTAATGAGACAAAGAGACAGTGCACAGTGGGTAGCGTGGCCGAGCGGTCTAAGGCGCTGGATTAAGGCTCCAGTCTCTTTGGGGGTGGGGGTTCAAATCCCACCGCTGCCAGGTGCTTCTGTCGAGACCCCCTTTCAGCTGGCTTCAGACGAAGGGAACTGCTTTTTGGCAGTCTCTCGAGAAACTAAGCAAAGTGTTTAAAGATACTTTCTCAGCTTGACATCAAGGCACAAAACAAAAACCTTCTTGCGTCCTCTCAACCCAAAAGCGCTTTGCCACTTTTTGCGTTATGCAAGGAACGACGTCTGCCCAGATCACTTTTGTGTCAATGCAAATCGTAGTGTGCCCTGCGTTTTAATTTTAGCTGTGCTGGCGTGCTGCTTCTGTCTGTGGAACTTGAATGTTCTGCTTCTTCACACCAAATCGTCGGCGGGGGTTGAGCTTGTTAAATCTTTGCGCATAGCGCTCCTTTGGAAGTACTTTGTCCAAGTTCAAAAGCAATCGTGGGATTTACTTCATGCGTGCAAAAAGCATGCCTCGCACGACAGATTTAAATGGGGAATGGAGCCTGCTTCTTGCTGTTTTTCCTGTGGTTGCAGTTACAAAGTTGATCGTGCTTTCACATTCTGTTAACAGTATTCACTGGCTGAGCTTTATCAGTTGGTTCGTAAAGGAATCTCTGCTTCGGTTCCAGAAAAGTCATCTGTAGTGTGTTTTTTTTCCGTGCCCATGGCAGCCTTTTAAAGCTGGTAGTAATGGCGGCAAAGTTAATTTTTTATCCTCTTTAAAAGAATAAGGACGGGCTGGGGCGAGCTCCATTTACCACTCTTTCAGCTAACCACCGAACTCGCGAACTGATTACACTGCAGAGCCCCAGGCACCTCGCTTTTCTCCATTCTCTGGGTTAGGGTGAAAAAAAAACTTTGCTGGTATTAGCTGGCCTGCTGGGAGTACCTCTTCTTCACTGATAAGCAAGATTTGTGTTTCATCTTTCGGAAGCTGTATAGATTTCTTTCAAAACAATTTGTTCCAGAAAGGAAACGAACACTTGCATGCACCTGAATTAAAAGGCATGGGATTTGCCCATAAGGATAAATTCTGTACAGTAAGACAGGAAGAAAGGCACCGCTAGGAATCGGACCCAGGATCTCCTGTTTACTAGACAGGTGCTTTAACCAACTAAGCCACAGCGCCGGCAAAGTGCTGTCCTTTGACAGCCACTTGGACACGTCTCTACTGCTCTGAGACATCTGCGTTCGGTGTGCACCGAGCCTGCTCGCCTTGCAAGTTGCCTCATTTACATGCGATAGTTCCACCACTAAGAGAAAGGATGAGAAATGGCTTTTATCTGTCACTTTTCATGTCAGAGGATCTCAATCTGCTTTCCCTGTACAAGAGGATGTCCAACTCATGTAGCTAAAGACGTAGACGACAGTGCTCCACTGAAATCTTGATCTCACAACCCTCGGCATGACTCCCCTGTGTTCTGCTTTAGACAAAGGGGGGAAAAGACTTCTTTCATCACACGTTTTGCACTGTTTACGGTGTTTGCAGTGCTCTTTCTTAAATGAAAACCAGGAATCGGCACCATATGAGGTGAGACTAGATAATATTGGAACAAGTAGCCTCGCCATTCCATGCGTGACGTGAGCAAAGTGTAATTCCTGTCTTTATAGTGTGCTTGTTAGAGACATAGCTGGCACCCAGAGCGCTTTAAATCCGGGAGTCAGCAGCCCAAGACAAGAGAGTTTCCTTCGTCTATGTTTTTTGCGTGAAGGGGGAAACCATGCGTGTGCTGCAAACGATCTTAGTATCGAAGTGCCGTCCCACATAACCGATCCGAACAATCTGCTTTACAGAGGAGCACTGCCGGAGCTTATCGTTGGCAAACTGAAGACCAGGCTGACCTCTTCTGTGACTCTTGAACACTGAGTCTCAAGGTTGTTAATTCAAACTCCACGCTGGCGGGAAATTCCATAGGTAATGATCACATTTTCTTGCATGCTAATCAAAAGAAATATTAAGAAACTTTTCCCGATACCAGTTTTTTACAAAAGTAAAGGCACACGGCACATGTGTGCCACATCACATCCGAGTTTAGTGACAACTACCTCAGAGATTGTAAGCTGGGTAGTTTCAGATCAGATCACTTTTTTTTATCAAAGGTTCAAGCAAACCCGAATACTTTTGCAAGAGACATTTCAGAATCCCAGTCAAATCCAGTAAGATTGCTGGTACCTTTGAATTCGACAGAACTATAGCACAGATCTGCAGTCCACCATTAGAATACTGTGGGTGTGTTGTATAAGCCATACCGCCCAAAATAGTTCTAAAACAGGAGAAGCATCCTCGTTTAGGAATGTGGTATAAAGTGAAATGGTCTGTGAAGAGTCCTACGTTTGAACAGTTCAAAATAGACGTAAAGGGGTATTTACGGACTCTTTCGAAATGTAAGAACGAGCTGTGCGGACCTTATCTTTATTTACCTTGTGTAATCGTTTTTCATAAAGTGTAATTGTATTATAGCATGTGCCCCTGACGATTTTCTTGATACGTTATATGTGCTCTTGTTTGTATTGTATGTAGTTTTGTTGTTCAAATAAAACGTAAAGGACACAACTTTCTGGATGCGGCTGCTGTAAAAATAAAATGACATCAAGGGTGCTGTACGCAGAGGTCTGAAACCTGCTCCACAGAAGATCTTTATCCAGAGGTGTTAAAGAAGTCGAGATCTCGCCATGAGAGGGGAAGCATCTCAGAAAAAGCAGGTGCAGTCGGTTCCACGGTCATAACGCCACTAATTCGGGCGACAAGAGCAAAATCCACCCGGCTTCCTCCGGGCATGTAATGAGACAAAGAGACAGTGCACAGTGGGTAGCGTGGCCGAGCGGTCTAAGGCGCTGGATTAAGGCTCCAGTCTCTTTGGGGGTGGGGGTTCAAATCCCACCGCTGCCAGGTGCTTCTGTCGAGACCCCCTTTCAGCTGGCTTCAGACGAAGGGAACTGCTTTTTGGCAGTCTCTCGAGAAACTAAGCAAAGTGTTTAAAGATACTTTCTCAGCTTGACATCAAGGCACAAAACAAAAACCTTCTTGCGTCCTCTCAACCCAAAAGCGCTTTGCCACTTTTTGCGTTATGCAAGGAACGACGTCTGCCCAGATCACTTTTGTGTCAATGCAAATCGTAGTGTGCCCTGCGTTTTAATTTTAGCTGTGCTGGCGTGCTGCTTCTGTCTGTGGAACTTGAATGTTCTGCTTCTTCACACCAAATCGTCGGCGGGGGTTGAGCTTGTTAAATCTTTGCGCATAGCGCTCCTTTGGAAGTACTTTGTCCAAGTTCAAAAGCAATCGTGGGATTTACTTCATGCGTGCAAAAAGCATGCCTCGCACGACAGATTTAAATGGGGAATGGAGCCTGCTTCTTGCTGTTTTTCCTGTGGTTGCAGTTACAAAGTTGATCGTGCTTTCACATTCTGTTAACAGTATTCACTGGCTGAGCTTTATCAGTTGGTTCGTAAAGGAATCTCTGCTTCGGTTCCAGAAAAGTCATCTGTAGTGTGTTTTTTTTCCGTGCCCATGGCAGCCTTTTAAAGCTGGTAGTAATGGCGGCAAAGTTAATTTTTTATCCTCTTTAAAAGAATAAGGACGGGCTGGGGCGAGCTCCATTTACCACTCTTTCAGCTAACCACCGAACTCGCGAACTGATTACACTGCAGAGCCCCAGGCACCTCGCTTTTCTCCATTCTCTGGGTTAGGGTGAAAAAAAAACTTTGCTGGTATTAGCTGGCCTGCTGGGAGTACCTCTTCTTCACTGATAAGCAAGATTTGTGTTTCATCTTTCGGAAGCTGTATAGATTTCTTTCAAAACAATTTGTTCCAGAAAGGAAACGAACACTTGCATGCACCTGAATTAAAAGGCATGGGATTTGCCCATAAGGATAAATTCTGTACAGTAAGACAGGAAGAAAGGCACCGCTAGGAATCGGACCCAGGATCTCCTGTTTACTAGACAGGTGCTTTAACCAACTAAGCCACAGCGCCGGCAAAGTGCTGTCCTTTGACAGCCACTTGGACACGTCTCTACTGCTCTGAGACATCTGCGTTCGGTGTGCACCGAGCCTGCTCGCCTTGCAAGTTGCCTCATTTACATGCGATAGTTCCACCACTAAGAGAAAGGATGAGAAATGGCTTTTATCTGTCACTTTTCATGTCAGAGGATCTCAATCTGCTTTCCCTGTACAAGAGGATGTCCAACTCATGTAGCTAAAGACGTAGACGACAGTGCTCCACTGAAATCTTGATCTCACAACCCTCGGCATGACTCCCCTGTGTTCTGCTTTAGACAAAGGGGGGAAAAGACTTCTTTCATCACACGTTTTGCACTGTTTACGGTGTTTGCAGTGCTCTTTCTTAAATGAAAACCAGGAATCGGCACCATATGAGGTGAGACTAGATAATATTGGAACAAGTAGCCTCGCCATTCCATGCGTGACGTGAGCAAAGTGTAATTCCTGTCTTTATAGTGTGCTTGTTAGAGACATAGCTGGCACCCAGAGCGCTTTAAATCCGGGAGTCAGCAGCCCAAGACAAGAGAGTTTCCTTCGTCTATGTTTTTTGCGTGAAGGGGGAAACCATGCGTGTGCTGCAAACGATCTTAGTATCGAAGTGCCGTCCCACATAACCGATCCGAACAATCTGCTTTACAGAGGAGCACTGCCGGAGCTTATCGTTGGCAAACTGAAGACCAGGCTGACCTCTTCTGTGACTCTTGAACACTGAGTCTCAAGGTTGTTAATTCAAACTCCACGCTGGCGGGAAATTCCATAGGTAAGATCACATTTTCTTGCATGCTAATCAAAAGAAATATTAAGAAACTTTTCCCGATACCAGTTTTTTACAAAAGTAAAGGCACACGGCACATGTGTGCCACATCACATCCGAGTTTAGTGACAACTACCTCAGAGATTGTAAGCTGGGTAGTTTCAGATCAGATCACTTTTTTTTATCAAAGGTTCAAGCAAACCCGAATACTTTTGCAAGAGACATTTCAGAATCCCAGTCAAATCCAGTAAGATTGCTGGTACCTTTGAATTCGACAGAACTATAGCACAGATCTGCAGTCCACCATTAGAATACTGTGGGTGTGTTGTATAAGCCATACCGCCCAAAATAGTTCTAAAACAGGAGAAGCATCCTCGTTTAGGAATGTGGTATAAAGTGAAATGGTCTGTGAAGAGTCCTACGTTTGAACAGTTCAAAATAGACGTAAAGGGGTATTTACGGACTCTTTCGAAATGTAAGAACGAGCTGTGCGGACCTTATCTTTATTTACCTTGTGTAATCGTTTTTCATAAAGTGTAATTGTATTATAGCATGTGCCCCTGACGATTTTCTTGATACGTTATATGTGCTCTTGTTTGTATTGTATGTAGTTTTGTTGTTCAAATAAAACGTAAAGGACACAACTTTCTGGATGCGGCTGCTGTAAAAATAAAATGACATCAAGGGTGCTGTACGCAGAGGTCTGAAACCTGCTCCACAGAAGATCTTTATCCAGAGGTGTTAAAGAAGTCGAGATCTCGCCATGAGAGGGGAAGCATCTCAGAAAAAGCAGGTGCAGTCGGTTCCACGGTCATAACGCCACTAATTCGGGCGACAAGAGCAAAACCCACCTGGCTTCCTCCGGGCAAGTAATGAGACAAAGAGACAGTGCACAGTGGGTAGCGTGGCCGAGCGGTCTAAGGCGCTGGATTAAGGCTCCAGTTTTTTCGGGGGCGTGGGTTCAAATCCCACCGCTGCCAGGTGCTTCTGTCGAGACCCCCTTTCAGCTGGCTTCAGACGAAGGGAACTGCTTTTTGGCAGTCTCTCGAGAAACTAAGCAAAGTGTTTAAAGATACTTTCTCAGCTTGACATCAAGGCACAAAACAAAAACCTTCTTGCGTCCTCTCAACCCAAAAGCGCTTTGCCACTTTTTGCGTTATGCAGGGAACGACGTCTGCCCAGATCACTTTTGTGTCAATGCAAATCATAGTGTGCCCTGCGTTTTAATTTTGGCTGTGCTGGCGTGCTGCTTCTGTCTGTGAAAGTTGAATGTTCTGCTTCTTCACACCAAATCGTCGGCGGGGGTTGAGCTTGTTAAATCTTTGCGCATAGCGCTCCTTTGGAAGTACTTTGTCCAAGTTCAAAAGCAATCGTGGGATTTACTTCATGCGTGCAAAAAGCATGCCTCGCACGACAGATTTAAATGGGGAATGGAGCCTGCTTCTTGCTGTTTTTCCTGTGGTTGCAGTTACAAAGTTGATCGTGCTTTCACATTCTGTTAACAGTATTCACTGGCTGAGCTTTATCAGTTGGTTCGTAAAGGAATCTCTGCTTCGGTTCCAGAAAAGTCATCTGTAGTGTGTTTTTTTTCCGTGCCCATGGCAGTCTTTTAAAGCTGGTAGTAATGGCGGCGAAGTTAATTTTTTATCCTCTTTAAAAGAATAAGGACGGGCTGGGGCGAGCTCCATTTACCACTCTTTCAGCTAACCGCCAAACTCGCGAACTGATTACACTGCAGAGCCACAGGCGCCTCGCTTTTCTCCATTCTCTGGGTTAGGGTGAAAAAAAAACTTTGCTGGTATTAGCTGGCCTGCTGGGAGTACCTCTTCTTCACTGATAAGCAAGATTTGTGTTTAATCTTTCGCAAGCTGTATAGATTTCTTTCAAAACAAGTTGTTCCAGAAAGGAAACGGACACTTGCATGCACCTGAATTAAAAGGCATGGGATTTGCCCATAAGGATAAATTCTGTACAGTAAGACAGGAAGAAAGGCACCGCTGGGAATCGGACCCAGGATCTCCTGTTTACTAGACAGGCGCTTTAGCCAACTAAGCCACGGCGCCGGCAAAGTGCTGTCCTTTGACAGTCACTTGGACACGTCTCAACTGCTCTGAGACATCTGCGTTCGGTGTGCACCGAGCCTGCTCGCCTTGCAAGTTGCCTCATTTACATGCGATAGTTCCACCACTAAGAGAAAGGATGAAAAATGGCTTTTATCTGTCACTTTTCATGTCAGAGGATCTCAATCTGCTTTCCCTGTACAAGAGGATGTCCAACTCATGTAGCTAAAGATGTAGACGACAGTGCTCCACTGAAATCTTGATCTCACAACCCTCGGCATGACTCCGCTGTGTTCTGCTTTAGACAAAGGGGGGAAAAGACTTCTTTCATCACACGTTTTGCACTGTTTATGGTGATTGCAGTGCTCTTTCTTAAATGAAAACCAGGAATCGGCACCATATGGGCAGTTTGACTGCTCAAGCCAAACTGCCCCACCACATTACCTGCCTCATCACAACTTTGCAACACATTCTTAGATTTCTTTAGTTCTAAGATTGACAACATCCGGCATCACATTCTCTCCACTACGGATATAATTTCCACACCTCCTCCCTCCTCATCCAACTTCTCTGGTTCCCGTCTATCCAGCTTCTCTCTTCTTGACTCAGCATCCCTAAACAAACTAGTTACGCGCATGAAACCCACCACATCTATTTTAGATCCCATTCCCACCACTTTATTCCAGTCCTGTTTCTCTTCTCTCTGTCCCATTGTCCTCAATATAATACATGAATCCTTGAGCACCGGCATTGTACCAACGGTCCTCAAAACTGCTGCTATTACCCCAGTGCCAAAGAAGCCTAACATGGCTCTCGACAATCTTAACAACTTTCGCCCCATCTCCAACTTACCCTTTCTCTCTAAAATTCTAGAACGTGCTGTCACACTTCAGTTACATAACCACCTCATGACAAACAACCTTTTCGAACCCCTCCAATCTGGCTTCCGTCAACTTCACAGCACAGAAACCGCCCTAGTCAAAGTCACCAACGATCTCCTAATAGCTTCTGATTCTGGTTCTCTTTCCATACTCATCCTTCTTGATCTCAGTGCTGCCTTTGACACTGTTGACCATAACATCTTGCTTTCTCGTCTCGAGACTGTGTTTGGAGTCTCTGACACTGCCCTCAAATGGTTTAAGTCTTACCTCACTGATCGCTGTCACTTTGTCTCTCTCAATGGGTACAGGTCTGAAATTGGTCTTGTCAAGTCTGGTGTCCCTCAGGGCTCAATACTGGGCCCCTTACTCTTCAGCATTTACATGTTCCCACTTGGTCAGCTTTTAAGATCACATGGCCTCAGCTTTCATTTTTACGCTGACGATACTCAAATATACATCCATACCAAACCCGACACTGATGTGGCTGTCTCTATTCTATCTAATTGCATCTCTGACATAAAAATTTGGATGACTCAAAACTTCCTTCATCTTAACTGTGACAAGACTGAAGTCATGCTTATTGGTACCCCCCATCAACTTCGTAAAGCCAGTCCTGTAACCCTGTCTGTAGATGGCTCTGTACTTGAGCTCCAATCAAAATTGAAAAACCTTGGGGTTATATTCGATTCTGGCTTAACATTCGACCCACATGTACAGCATACTGTCAAAACATCTTTTTTTCACCTTAGAAATATCGCAAGACTACGCCCTATGCTATCATTAACTGTGGCTGAAAAGCTGATCAACATATTTGTAGTCTCTCGAATTGACTACTGCAATGCTCTGCTCCCTGGGGTATCTAAATCTACTCTGAACAAGCTGCAGTATGTCCAAAATTCAGCAGCCAGAATCCTGACCAGATCTAGTGCAAGTGTTCACATTACTCCTATCCTGGAGTCCTTGCACTGGCTTCCGGTCAAATTCCGCGTAGACTTTAAAATCCTCATGCTCACCTACAAGGCTTTACATGGCTTGGCACCTCAATACCTGTCTGAACTTTTATCGCCCTACTCCCCACCTCGCAACCTCCGCTCTTCAAATTCTGCCCTCCTTACTGTCCCCCAAGCCCGTCTACATTGTATGGGCGACAGGGCCTTCTCCTGCTATGCCCCCAAGCTCTGGAACTCCTTGCCCAAGGATATTAGAGAGTCACCTTCTCTAAACTCCTTCAAATCCAGACTCAAAACCCTCCTTTTCAGAAAAGCCTTTACTTAACTGCTTCCATTCTTCACCCCTCTGCTCTTCTTAATACCATCTTCCACGGTCTCCTCTATTGTTATTGTTATATTGTTGTAATTATAATTGTGTCCTGTCTTGTGAAATTTTCTTATTTATTGTTGTAGTCTTCTTATTTATTGTTATTGTCATCCTGTAAAGCGCTTTGAGAAGCCACCTTTAAAGGCGCTATATAAAATAAAGTTTATTATTATTATTATTATTATTACCATATGAGGTGAGACTAGATAATATTGGAACACTTAGCCTCGCCATTCCATGCGTGACGTGAGCAAAGTGTAATTCCTGTCTTTATAGTGTGCTTGTTAGAGACATAGCTGGAACCAGAGCGCTTTAAATCCGGGAGTCAGCAGCCCAAGACAAGAGAGTTTCCTTCGTCTATGTTTTTTGCGTGAAGGGGGAAACCATGCGTGTGCTGCAAACGATCTTAGTATCGAAGTGCCGTCCCACATAACCGATCCGAACAATCTGCTTTACAGAGGAGCACTGCCGGAGCTTATCGTTGGCAAACTGAAGACCAGGCTGACCTCTTCTGTGACTCTTGAACACTGAGTCTCAAGGTTGTGAATTCAAGCTCCACGCTGGCGGGAAATTCCATAGGTAATGATCACATTTTCTTGCATGCTAATCAAAAGAAATATTAAGAAACTTTTCCCGATACCAGTTTTTTACAAAATGTAAAGGCACACGGCACATGTGTGCCACATCACGTCCGAGTTTAGTGACAACTACCTCAGAGATTGTAAGCTGGGTAGTTTCAGATCAGATCACTTTTTTATCAAAGGTTCAAGCAAACCCGAATACTTTTGCAAGAGACATTTCAGAATCCCAGTCAAATCCAGTAAGATTGCTGGATCCTTTGAATTCGACTGAACTATAGCACAGATCTGCAGTCCACCATTAGAATACTGTGGGTGTGTTGTATAAGCCATACCGCCCAAAATAGTTCTAAAACAGGAGAAGCATCCTCGTTTAGGAATGTGGTATAAAGTGAAATGGTCTGGGAAGAGTCCTACGTTTGAACAGTTCAAAATAGACGTAAAGGGGTATTTACGGACTCTTTCGAAATGTAAGAACGAGCTGTGCGGACCTTATCTTTATTTACCTTGTGTAATCGTTTTTCAAAAAGTGTAATTGTATTATAGCATGTGCCCCTGACGATTTTCTTGATACGTTATATGTGCTCTTGTTTTTATTGTATGTAGTTTTGTTGTTCAAATAAAACGTAAAAGACACAACTTTCCGGATGCGGCTGCTGTAAAAATAAAATGACATCAAGGGTGTTGTACGCAGAGGTCTGAAACCTGCTCCACAGAAGATCTTTATCCAGAGGTGTTAAAGAAGTCGAGATCTCGCCATGAGAGGGGAAGCATCTCAGAAAAAGCAGGTGCAGTCGGTTCTGCGGTCATAACGCCACTAATTCGGGCGACAAGAGCAAAACCCACCCGGCTTCCTCCGGGCAAGTAATGAGACAAAGAGACAGTGCACAGTGGGTAGCGTGGCCGAGCGGTCTAAGGTGCTGGATTAAGGCTCCAGTCTCTTCGGGGGCGTGGGTTCAAATCCCACCGCTGCCAGGTGCTTCTGTCGAGACCCCCTTTCAGCTGGCTTCAGACGAAGGGAACTGCTTTTTGGCAGTCTCTCGAGAAACTAAGCAAAGTGTTTAAAGATACTTTCTCAGCTTGACATCAAGGCACAAAACAAAAACCTTCCTGCGTCCTCTCAACCCAAAAGCGCTTTGCCACTTTTTGCGTTATGCAGGGAATGACGTCTGCCCAGATCACTTTTGTGTCAATGCAAATCGTAGTGTGCCCTGCGTTTTAATTTTGGCTGTGCTGGCGTGCTGCTTCTGTCTGTGGAACTTGAATGTTCTGCTTCTTCACACCAAATCGTCGGCGGGGGTTGAGCTTGTTAAATCTTTGCGCATAGCGCTCCTTTGGAAGTACTTTGTCCAAGTTCAAAAGCAATCGTGGGATTTACTTCATGCGTGCAAAAAGCATGCCTCGCACGACAGATTTAAATGGGGAATGGAGCCTGCTTCTTGCTGTTTTTCCTGTGGTTGCAGTTACAAAGTTGATCGTGCTTTCACATTCTGTTATCAGTATTCACTGGCTGAGCTTTATCAGTTGGTTCGTAAAGGAATCTCTGCTTCGGTTCCAGAAAAGTCATCTGTAGTGTGTTTTTTTTCCGTGCCCATGGCAGTCTTTTAAAGCTGGTAGTAATGGCAGCGAAGTTAATTTTTTATCCTCTTTAAAAGAATAAGGACGGGCTGGGGCAAGCTCCATTTACCACTCTTTCAGCTAACCGCCAAACTCGCGAACTGATTACACTGCAGAGCCACAGGTGCCTCGCTTTTCTCCATTCTCTGGGTTAGGGTGAAAAAAAAACTTTGCTGGTATTAGCTGGCCTGCTGGGAGTACCTCTTCTTCACTGATATGCAAGATTTGTGTTTCATCTTTCGGAAGCTGTATAGATTTCTTTCAAAACAATTTGTTCCAGAAAGGAAACGAACACTTGCATGCACCTGAATTAAAAGGCATGGGATTTGCCCATAAGGATAAATTCTGTACAGTAAGGCAGGAAGAAAGGCACCGCTGGGAATCGGACCCAGGATCTCCTGTTTACTAGACAGGCGCTTTAGCCAACTAAGCCACAGCGCCGGCAAAGTGCTGTCCTTTGACAGCCACTTGGACACGTCTCAACTGCTCTGAGACATCAGCGTTCGGTGAGCACCGAGCCTGCTCGCCTTGCAAGTTGCCTCATTTACATGCGATAGTTCCACCACTAAGAGAAAGGATGAGAAATGGCTTTTATCTGTCACTTTTCATGTCAGAGGATCTCAATCTGCTTTCCCTGTACAAGAGGATGTCCAACTCATGTAGCTAAAGACGTAGACGACAGTGCTCCACTGAAATCTTGATCTCACAACCCTCGGCATGACTCCGCTGTGTTCTGCTTTAGACAAAGGGGGGAAAAGACTTCTTTCATCACACGTTTTGCACTGTTTACGGTGTTTGCAGTGCTCTTTCTTAAATGAAAACCAGGAATCGGCACCATATGAGGTGAGACTAGATAATATTGGAACAAGTAGCCTCGCCATTCCATGCGTGACGTGAGCAAAGTGTAATTCCTGTCTTTATAGTGTGCTTGTTAGAGACATAGCTGGCACCCAGAGCGCTTTAAATCCGGGAGTCAGCAGCCCAAGACAAGAGAGTTTCCTTCGTCTATGTTTTTTGCGTGAAGGGGGAAACCATGCGTGTGCTGCAAACGATCTTAGTATCGAAGTGCCGTCCCACATAACCGATCCGAACAATCTGCTTTACAGAGGAGCACTGCCGGAGCTTATCGTTGGCAAACTGAAGACCAGGCTGACCTCTTCTGTGACTCTTGAACACTGAGTCTCAAGGTTGTTAATTCAAACTCCACGCTGGCGGGAAATTCCATAGGTAATGATCACATTTTCTTGCATGCTAATCAAAAGAAATATTAAGAAACTTTTCCCGATACCAGTTTTTTACAAAAGTAAAGGCACACGGCACATGTGTGCCACATCACATCCGAGTTTAGTGACAACTACCTCAGAGATTGTAAGCTGGGTAGTTTCAGATCAGATCACTTTTTTTTATCAAAGGTTCAAGCAAACCCGAATACTTTTGCAAGAGACATTTCAGAATCCCAGTCAAATCCAGTAAGATTGCTGGTACCTTTGAATTCGACAGAACTATAGCACAGATCTGCAGTCCACCATTAGAATACTGTGGGTGTGTTGTATAAGCCATACCGCCCAAAATAGTTCTAAAACAGGAGAAGCATCCTCGTTTAGGAATGTGGTATAAAGTGAAATGGTCTGTGAAGAGTCCTACGTTTGAACAGTTCAAAATAGACGTAAAGGGGTATTTACGGACTCTTTCGAAATGTAAGAACGAGCTGTGCGGACCTTATCTTTATTTACCTTGTGTAATCGTTTTTCATAAAGTGTAATTGTATTATAGCATGTGCCCCTGACGATTTTCTTGATACGTTATATGTGCTCTTGTTTGTATTGTATGTAGTTTTGTTGTTCAAATAAAACGTAAAGGACACAACTTTCTGGATGCGGCTGCTGTAAAAATAAAATGACATCAAGGGTGCTGTACGCAGAGGTCTGAAACCTGCTCCACAGAAGATCTTTATCCAGAGGTGTTAAAGAAGTCGAGATCTCGCCATGAGAGGGGAAGCATCTCAGAAAAAGCAGGTGCAGTCGGTTCCACGGTCATAACGCCACTAATTCGGGCGACAAGAGCAAAACCCACCTGGCTTCCTCCGGGCAAGTAATGAGACAAAGAGACAGTGCACAGTGGGTAGCGTGGCCGAGCGGTCTAAGGCGCTGGATTAAGGCTCCAGTTTTTTCGGGGGCGTGGGTTCAAATCCCACCGCTGCCAGGTGCTTCTGTCGAGACCCCCTTTCAGCTGGCTTCAGACGAAGGGAACTGCTTTTTGGCAGTCTCTCGAGAAACTAAGCAAAGTGTTTAAAGATACTTTCTCAGCTTGACATCAAGGCACAAAACAAAAACCTTCTTGCGTCCTCTCAACCCAAAAGCGCTTTGCCACTTTTTGCGTTATGCAGGGAACGACGTCTGCCCAGATCACTTTTGTGTCAATGCAAATCATAGTGTGCCCTGCGTTTTAATTTTGGCTGTGCTGGCGTGCTGCTTCTGTCTGTGAAAGTTGAATGTTCTGCTTCTTCACACCAAATCGTCGGCGGGGGTTGAGCTTGTTAAATCTTTGCGCATAGCGCTCCTTTGGAAGTACTTTGTCCAAGTTCAAAAGCAATCGTGGGATTTACTTCATGCGTGCAAAAAGCATGCCTCGCACGACAGATTTAAATGGGGAATGGAGCCTGCTTCTTGCTGTTTTTCCTGTGGTTGCAGTTACAAAGTTGATCGTGCTTTCACATTCTGTTAACAGTATTCACTGGCTGAGCTTTATCAGTTGGTTCGTAAAGGAATCTCTGCTTCGGTTCCAGAAAAGTCATCTGTAGTGTGTTTTTTTTCCGTGCCCATGGCAGTCTTTTAAAGCTGGTAGTAATGGCGGCGAAGTTAATTTTTTATCCTCTTTAAAAGAATAAGGACGGGCTGGGGCGAGCTCCATTTACCACTCTTTCAGCTAACCGCCAAACTCGCGAACTGATTACACTGCAGAGCCACAGGCGCCTCGC
Organism: Lepisosteus platostomus; assembly: GCF_059453375.1. Taxonomy (NCBI): domain Eukaryota; kingdom Metazoa; phylum Chordata; class Actinopteri; order Semionotiformes; family Lepisosteidae; genus Lepisosteus; species Lepisosteus platostomus. The sequence continues at coordinate 287,854 of NW_028291474.1, forward strand.
TTTTCTCCATTCTCTGGGTTAGGGTGAAAAAAAAACTTTGCTGGTATTAGCTGGCCTGCTGGGAGTACCTCTTCTTCACTGATAAGCAAGATTTGTGTTTAATCTTTCGCAAGCTGTATAGATTTCTTTCAAAACAAGTTGTTCCAGAAAGGAAACGGACACTTGCATGCACCTGAATTAAAAGGCATGGGATTTGCCCATAAGGATAAATTCTGTACAGTAAGACAGGAAGAAAGGCACCGCTGGGAATCGGACCCAGGATCTCCTGTTTACTAGACAGGCGCTTTAGCCAACTAAGCCACGGCGCCGGCAAAGTGCTGTCCTTTGACAGTCACTTGGACACGTCTCAACTGCTCTGAGACATCTGCGTTCGGTGTGCACCGAGCCTGCTCGCCTTGCAAGTTGCCTCATTTACATGCGATAGTTCCACCACTAAGAGAAAGGATGAAAAATGGCTTTTATCTGTCACTTTTCATGTCAGAGGATCTCAATCTGCTTTCCCTGTACAAGAGGATGTCCAACTCATGTAGCTAAAGATGTAGACGACAGTGCTCCACTGAAATCTTGATCTCACAACCCTCGGCATGACTCCGCTGTGTTCTGCTTTAGACAAAGGGGGGAAAAGACTTCTTTCATCACACGTTTTGCACTGTTTATGGTGATTGCAGTGCTCTTTCTTAAATGAAAACCAGGAATCGGCACCATATGGGCAGTTTGACTGCTCAAGCCAAACTGCCCCACCACATTACCTGCCTCATCACAACTTTGCAACACATTCTTAGATTTCTTTAGTTCTAAGATTGACAACATCCGGCATCACATTCTCTCCACTACGGATATAATTTCCACACCTCCTCCCTCCTCATCCAACTTCTCTGGTTCCCGTCTATCCAGCTTCTCTCTTCTTGACTCAGCATCCCTAAACAAACTAGTTACGCGCATGAAACCCACCACATCTATTTTAGATCCCATTCCCACCACTTTATTCCAGTCCTGTTTCTCTTCTCTCTGTCCCATTGTCCTCAATATAATACATGAATCCTTGAGCACCGGCATTGTACCAACGGTCCTCAAAACTGCTGCTATTACCCCAGTGCCAAAGAAGCCTAACATGGCTCTCGACAATCTTAACAACTTTCGCCCCATCTCCAACTTACCCTTTCTCTCTAAAATTCTAGAACGTGCTGTCACACTTCAGTTACATAACCACCTCATGACAAACAACCTTTTCGAACCCCTCCAATCTGGCTTCCGTCAACTTCACAGCACAGAAACCGCCCTAGTCAAAGTCACCAACGATCTCCTAATAGCTTCTGATTCTGGTTCTCTTTCCATACTCATCCTTCTTGATCTCAGTGCTGCCTTTGACACTGTTGACCATAACATCTTGCTTTCTCGTCTCGAGACTGTGTTTGGAGTCTCTGACACTGCCCTCAAATGGTTTAAGTCTTACCTCACTGATCGCTGTCACTTTGTCTCTCTCAATGGGTACAGGTCTGAAATTGGTCTTGTCAAGTCTGGTGTCCCTCAGGGCTCAATACTGGGCCCCTTACTCTTCAGCATTTACATGTTCCCACTTGGTCAGCTTTTAAGATCACATGGCCTCAGCTTTCATTTTTACGCTGACGATACTCAAATATACATCCATACCAAACCCGACACTGATGTGGCTGTCTCTATTCTATCTAATTGCATCTCTGACATAAAAATTTGGATGACTCAAAACTTCCTTCATCTTAACTGTGACAAGACTGAAGTCATGCTTATTGGTACCCCCCATCAACTTCGTAAAGCCAGTCCTGTAACCCTGTCTGTAGATGGCTCTGTACTTGAGCTCCAATCAAAATTGAAAAACCTTGGGGTTATATTCGATTCTGGCTTAACATTCGACCCACATGTACAGCATACTGTCAAAACATCTTTTTTTCACCTTAGAAATATCGCAAGACTACGCCCTATGCTATCATTAACTGTGGCTGAAAAGCTGATCAACATATTTGTAGTCTCTCGAATTGACTACTGCAATGCTCTGCTCCCTGGGGTATCTAAATCTACTCTGAACAAGCTGCAGTATGTCCAAAATTCAGCAGCCAGAATCCTGACCAGATCTAGTGCAAGTGTTCACATTACTCCTATCCTGGAGTCCTTGCACTGGCTTCCGGTCAAATTCCGCGTAGACTTTAAAATCCTCATGCTCACCTACAAGGCTTTACATGGCTTGGCACCTCAATACCTGTCTGAACTTTTATCGCCCTACTCCCCACCTCGCAACCTCCGCTCTTCAAATTCTGCCCTCCTTACTGTCCCCCAAGCCCGTCTACATTGTATGGGCGACAGGGCCTTCTCCTGCTATGCCCCCAAGCTCTGGAACTCCTTGCCCAAGGATATTAGAGAGTCACCTTCTCTAAACTCCTTCAAATCCAGACTCAAAACCCTCCTTTTCAGAAAAGCCTTTACTTAACTGCTTCCATTCTTCACCCCTCTGCTCTTCTTAATACCATCTTCCACGGTCTCCTCTATTGTTATTGTTATATTGTTGTAATTATAATTGTGTCCTGTCTTGTGAAATTTTCTTATTTATTGTTGTAGTCTTCTTATTTATTGTTATTGTCATCCTGTAAAGCGCTTTGAGAAGCCACCTTTAAAGGCGCTATATAAAATAAAGTTTATTATTATTATTATTATTATTACCATATGAGGTGAGACTAGATAATATTGGAACACTTAGCCTCGCCATTCCATGCGTGACGTGAGCAAAGTGTAATTCCTGTCTTTATAGTGTGCTTGTTAGAGACATAGCTGGAACCAGAGCGCTTTAAATCCGGGAGTCAGCAGCCCAAGACAAGAGAGTTTCCTTCGTCTATGTTTTTTGCGTGAAGGGGGAAACCATGCGTGTGCTGCAAACGATCTTAGTATCGAAGTGCCGTCCCACATAACCGATCCGAACAATCTGCTTTACAGAGGAGCACTGCCGGAGCTTATCGTTGGCAAACTGAAGACCAGGCTGACCTCTTCTGTGACTCTTGAACACTGAGTCTCAAGGTTGTGAATTCAAGCTCCACGCTGGCGGGAAATTCCATAGGTAATGATCACATTTTCTTGCATGCTAATCAAAAGAAATATTAAGAAACTTTTCCCGATACCAGTTTTTTACAAAATGTAAAGGCACACGGCACATGTGTGCCACATCACGTCCGAGTTTAGTGACAACTACCTCAGAGATTGTAAGCTGGGTAGTTTCAGATCAGATCACTTTTTTATCAAAGGTTCAAGCAAACCCGAATACTTTTGCAAGAGACATTTCAGAATCCCAGTCAAATCCAGTAAGATTGCTGGATCCTTTGAATTCGACTGAACTATAGCACAGATCTGCAGTCCACCATTAGAATACTGTGGGTGTGTTGTATAAGCCATACCGCCCAAAATAGTTCTAAAACAGGAGAAGCATCCTCGTTTAGGAATGTGGTATAAAGTGAAATGGTCTGGGAAGAGTCCTACGTTTGAACAGTTCAAAATAGACGTAAAGGGGTATTTACGGACTCTTTCGAAATGTAAGAACGAGCTGTGCGGACCTTATCTTTATTTACCTTGTGTAATCGTTTTTCAAAAAGTGTAATTGTATTATAGCATGTGCCCCTGACGATTTTCTTGATACGTTATATGTGCTCTTGTTTTTATTGTATGTAGTTTTGTTGTTCAAATAAAACGTAAAAGACACAACTTTCCGGATGCGGCTGCTGTAAAAATAAAATGACATCAAGGGTGTTGTACGCAGAGGTCTGAAACCTGCTCCACAGAAGATCTTTATCCAGAGGTGTTAAAGAAGTCGAGATCTCGCCATGAGAGGGGAAGCATCTCAGAAAAAGCAGGTGCAGTCGGTTCTGCGGTCATAACGCCACTAATTCGGGCGACAAGAGCAAAACCCACCCGGCTTCCTCCGGGCAAGTAATGAGACAAAGAGACAGTGCACAGTGGGTAGCGTGGCCGAGCGGTCTAAGGTGCTGGATTAAGGCTCCAGTCTCTTCGGGGGCGTGGGTTCAAATCCCACCGCTGCCAGGTGCTTCTGTCGAGACCCCCTTTCAGCTGGCTTCAGACGAAGGGAACTGCTTTTTGGCAGTCTCTCGAGAAACTAAGCAAAGTGTTTAAAGATACTTTCTCAGCTTGACATCAAGGCACAAAACAAAAACCTTCCTGCGTCCTCTCAACCCAAAAGCGCTTTGCCACTTTTTGCGTTATGCAGGGAATGACGTCTGCCCAGATCACTTTTGTGTCAATGCAAATCGTAGTGTGCCCTGCGTTTTAATTTTGGCTGTGCTGGCGTGCTGCTTCTGTCTGTGGAACTTGAATGTTCTGCTTCTTCACACCAAATCGTCGGCGGGGGTTGAGCTTGTTAAATCTTTGCGCATAGCGCTCCTTTGGAAGTACTTTGTCCAAGTTCAAAAGCAATCGTGGGATTTACTTCATGCGTGCAAAAAGCATGCCTCGCACGACAGATTTAAATGGGGAATGGAGCCTGCTTCTTGCTGTTTTTCCTGTGGTTGCAGTTACAAAGTTGATCGTGCTTTCACATTCTGTTATCAGTATTCACTGGCTGAGCTTTATCAGTTGGTTCGTAAAGGAATCTCTGCTTCGGTTCCAGAAAAGTCATCTGTAGTGTGTTTTTTTTCCGTGCCCATGGCAGTCTTTTAAAGCTGGTAGTAATGGCAGCGAAGTTAATTTTTTATCCTCTTTAAAAGAATAAGGACGGGCTGGGGCAAGCTCCATTTACCACTCTTTCAGCTAACCGCCAAACTCGCGAACTGATTACACTGCAGAGCCACAGGTGCCTCGCTTTTCTCCATTCTCTGGGTTAGGGTGAAAAAAAAACTTTGCTGGTATTAGCTGGCCTGCTGGGAGTACCTCTTCTTCACTGATATGCAAGATTTGTGTTTCATCTTTCGGAAGCTGTATAGATTTCTTTCAAAACAATTTGTTCCAGAAAGGAAACGAACACTTGCATGCACCTGAATTAAAAGGCATGGGATTTGCCCATAAGGATAAATTCTGTACAGTAAGGCAGGAAGAAAGGCACCGCTGGGAATCGGACCCAGGATCTCCTGTTTACTAGACAGGCGCTTTAGCCAACTAAGCCACAGCGCCGGCAAAGTGCTGTCCTTTGACAGCCACTTGGACACGTCTCAACTGCTCTGAGACATCAGCGTTCGGTGAGCACCGAGCCTGCTCGCCTTGCAAGTTGCCTCATTTACATGCGATAGTTCCACCACTAAGAGAAAGGATGAGAAATGGCTTTTATCTGTCACTTTTCATGTCAGAGGATCTCAATCTGCTTTCCCTGTACAAGAGGATGTCCAACTCATGTAGCTAAAGACGTAGACGACAGTGCTCCACTGAAATCTTGATCTCACAACCCTCGGCATGACTCCGCTGTGTTCTGCTTTAGACAAAGGGGGGAAAAGACTTCTTTCATCACACGTTTTGCACTGTTTACGGTGTTTGCAGTGCTCTTTCTTAAATGAAAACCAGGAATCGGCACCATATGAGGTGAGACTAGATAATATTGGAACAAGTAGCCTCGCCATTCCATGCGTGACGTGAGCAAAGTGTAATTCCTGTCTTTATAGTGTGCTTGTTAGAGACATAGCTGGCACCCAGAGCGCTTTAAATCCGGGAGTCAGCAGCCCAAGACAAGAGAGTTTCCTTCGTCTATGTTTTTTGCGTGAAGGGGGAAACCATGCGTGTGCTGCAAACGATCTTAGTATCGAAGTGCCGTCCCACATAACCGATCCGAACAATCTGCTTTACAGAGGAGCACTGCCGGAGCTTATCGTTGGCAAACTGAAGACCAGGCTGACCTCTTCTGTGACTCTTGAACACTGAGTCTCAAGGTTGTGAATTCAAGCTCCACGCTGGCGGGAAATTCCATATGTAATGATCACATTTTCTTGCATGCTAATCAAAAGAAATATTAAGAAACTTTTCCCGATACCAGTTTTTTACAAAAGTAAAGGCACACGGCACATGTGTGCCACATCACGTCCGAGTTTAGTGACAACTACCTCAGAGATTGTAAGCTGGGTAGTTTCAGATCAGATCACCTTTTTTATCAAAGGTTCAAGCAAACCCGAATACTTTTGCAAGAGACATTTCAGAATCCCAGTCAAATCCAGTACGATTGCTGGATCCTTTGAATTCGACTGAACTATAGCACAGATCTGCAGTCCACCATTAGAATACTGTGGGTGTGTTGTATAAGCCATACCGCCCAAAATAGTTCTAAAACAGGAGAAGCATCCTCGTTTAGGAATGTGGAAGTGAAATGGTCTGGGAAGAGTCCTACGTTTGAACAGTTCAAAATAGACGTAAAGGGGTATTTACGGACTCTTTCGAAATGTAAGAACGAGCTGTGCGGACCTTATCTTTATTTACCTTGTGTAATCGTTTTTCATAAAGTGTCATTGTATTATAGCATGTGCCCCTGACGATTTTCTTGATACGTTATATGCGCTCTTGTTTGTATTGTATGTAGTTTTGTTGCTCAAATAAAACGTAAAAGACACAACTTTCCGGATGCGGCTGCTGTAAAAATAAAATGACATCAAGGGTGCTGTACGCAGAGGTCTGAAACCTGCTCCACAGAAGATCTTTATCCAGAGGTGTTAAAGAAGTCGAGATCTCGCCATGAGAGGGGAAGCATCTCAGAAAAAGCAGGTGCAGTCGGTTCCACGGTCATAACGCCACTAATTCGGGCGACAAGAGCAAAACCCACCCGGCTTACTCCGGGCAAGTAATGAGACAAAGAGACAGTGCACAGCGGGTAGCGTGGCCGAGCGGTCTAAGGCGCTGGATTAAGGCTCCAGTCTCTTTGGTGGCGTAGGTTCAAATCCCACCGCTGCCAGGTGCTTCTGTCGAGACCCCCTTTCAGCTGGCTTCAGACGAAGGGAACTGCTTTTTGGCAGTCTCTCGAGAAACTAAGCAAAGTGTTTAAAGATACTTTCTCAGCTTGACATCAAGGCACAAAACAAAAACCTTCTTGCGTCCTCTCAACCCAAAAGCGCTTTGTCACTTTTTGCGTTATGCAGGGAACGATGTCTGCCCAGATCACTTTTGTGTCAATGCAAATCGTAGTGTGCCCTCCGTTTTAATGTTGGCTGTGCTGGCGTGCTGCTTCTGTCTGTGAAACTTGAATGTTCTGCTTCTTCACACCAAATCTTCGGCGGGGGTTGAGCTTGTTAAATCTTTGCGCATAGCGCTCCTTTGGAAGTACTTTGTCCAAGTTCAAAAGCAATCGTGGGATTTACTTCATGCGTGCAAAAAGCATGCCTCGCACGACAGATTTAAATGGGGAATGGAGCCTGCTTCTTGCTGTTTTTCCTGTGGTTGCAGTTACAAAGTTGATCGTGCTTTCACATTCTGTTAACAGTATTCACTGGCTGAGCTTTATCAGTTGGTTCGTAAAGGAATCTCTGCTTCGGTTCCAGAAAAGTCATCTGTAGTGTGTTTTTTTCCGTGCCCATGGCAGTCTTTTAAAGCTGGTAGTAATGGCGGCGAAGTTAATTTTTTATCCTCTTTAAAAGAATAAGGACTGGCTGGGGCGAGCTCCATTTACCACTCTTTCAGCTAACCGCCGAACTCACGAACTGATTACACTGCAGAGCCACAGGCGCCTCGCTTTTCTCCATTCTCTGGGTTAGGGTGAAAAAAATTTTTTGCTGGTATTAGCTGGCCTGCTGGGAGTACCTCTTCTTCACTGATAAGCAAGATTTGTGTTTCATCTTTCGCAAGCTGTATAGATTTCTTTCAAAACAAGTTGTTCCAGAACGGAAACGGACACTTGCATTCACCTGAATTAAAAGGCATGGGATTTGCCCATAAGGATAAATTCTGTACAGTAAGACAGGAAGAAAGGCACCGCTGGGAATCAGACCCAGGATCTCCTGTTTACTAGACAGGCGCTTTAGCCAACTAAGCCACGGCGCCAGCAAAGTGCTGTCCTTTGACAGCCACTTGGACACGTCTCTACTGCTCTGAGACATGTGCGTTCGGTGTGCACCGAGCCTGCTCGCCTTGCAAGTTGCCTCATTTACATGCGATAGTTCCACCACTAAGAGAAAGGATGAGAAATAGCTTTTATCTGTCACTTTTCATGTCAGAGGATCTCAATCTGCTTTCCCTGTACAAGAGGATGTCCAACTCATGTAGCTAAAGACGTAGACGACAGTGCTCCACTGAAATCTTGATCTCACAACCCTCGGCATGACTCCGCTGTGTTCCGCTTTAGACAAAGGGGGGAAAAGACTTCTTTCATCACACGTTTTGCACTGTTTACGGTGTTTGCAGTGCTCTTTCTTAAATGAAAACCAGGAATCGGCACCATATGAGGTGAGACTAGATAATATTGGAACAAGTAGCCTCGCCATTCCATGCGTGACGTGAGCAAAGTGTAATTCCTGTCTTTATAGTTTGCTTGTTAGAGACATAGCTGGCACCCAGAGCGCTTTAAATCCGGGAGTCAGCAGCCCAAGACAAGAGAGTTTCCTTCGTCTATGTTTTTTGCGTGAAGGGGGAAACCATGCGTGTGCTGCAAACGATCTTAGTATCGAAGTGCCATCCCACATAACCGATCCGAACAATCTGCTTTACAGAGGAGCACTGCCGGAGCTTATCGTTGGCAAACTGAAGACCAGGCTGACCTCTTCTGTGACTCTTGAACACTGAGTCTCAAGGTTGTGAATTCAAACTCCACGCTGGTGGGAAATTCCATAGGTAATGATCACATTTTCTTGCATGCTTCTGTAGGGTTTGGGCATTTACTTGGACAATTATTAATTGTAGCAGTAAATCACAAAATTGATTCTTTTGATGACTTTAGAATCCAACCATGCAATATAACTCAAACAACGCACACACACAGGTACTAATACACGAGGATACATTTATTAATACATAGAATATGCATATAAACAGATCTTATCGAGAGGGTTATCAGAATACAAAAGATATATATTCAGTCAGTTACAAAGAGTTACATATATCAAGTGGACATACATTCAGTATATCATTCATTTAGACCGTTTCGTAATTGAACTTGGTTATAACTTCTACATTAGATACTCAAAACAAGTACATAACTCTTGTTGGGATAACAATTGAATTCTGGAGCAGTAATGCAGTGAAGTTGAATACTCTTCCGATCTCTGGGGATTCAGATCTCCTGCGGGCACAAAGAAACAGTTGCAGGCTTGTTGCTGTCCAATCCACACTCTCTGGCTCCGTGCCAGGCTGTGCTGTGCGGCTTGTGACGGTGCGCTGCTGATGCTCTCTGAATACTGGCTAGTTAGTTTTGGCTGAAACTAGCGAAGTTTGTGCACAGGAGAAAAGATGACTGTGAGTCCCAGCAGGTCAGGAAGAAGACCAGTTCGTTCCTGATGAAGCGCTAGTTCTGAATAGTAATTCAGCTGTCCACAGTTCTGACCTTTTCACCAGGCCTGCTGCTGGTGCTAACCTCGGGTGGATCCTCTGGTTACTCTCTGGCAACCTCCGCTCTCGACTCTTAGAACAAAGGAAAGTTCTGGCACTTGGACACACTGGCCGTTCCGTGGTGGTCCAGGCTGAGTCTCAGGATGGTCAGGAGGCGCGCTGCGAGAATGTTCTGCCCTTGGGAGCCTTTCTGCTCCTGGGCCGTCCCGCCCTGGAATTATCTCACAGCCCTGGAATTCTCCTTTGAATTCCCTTTAGAATAGTCTTGGAGCTCTGTGTTGCCTGTTTTTACCTGGAGGAACTTCAGCTCGTTCATTGGATGAAAGTTTCATGGGCATCAGAGACCCACGTGGGTTACTCTGCCCTACCAGTCCCTGATTGGTTGATCAAGGTGAGATATGAGTCACTTACTCCTGACACTTAGGAATGCAGTCCAGATGTCCATCTGGCACTCCCTAGACAGATAGGCGCCAATGGATGCCCATTGATCATGATAGCCAGGCTTAGCTAAATGCATCCCCATTTGGGAGCTGTCCCTTATCAAAAGAAAACATCTTTAAATCAGCCTGCCTGAATAGCTTCTCTGTGGCTGCACCACAGAGATGAAGAGAGAGATGGGGCCTCATTTGGGAAAGCACAGCAACACTTAATTCTGTCTTATTAACAAGCATTGCCGCTACAATTAGTAGAAAGAAAGATACAATGTTTTGAAAATGTAATATGTTTTAAAGGATTAAAGGGAAAATAAATACTTTATATACGCAAACTAATTCAACTGAGCTCCTCTAAACAATATCGCCTGAAGAATTGCCAAAGCACAGTGTATCAATTTGGGTGACACTGGGGGAAAAGGATCACAACATTCTACACATTCTCACAATATTACACGCACGGAAACCAATATTTACCACTAGGATAGAATGCAGCATAGAACAGTTGGATAGAAGGTTAGTGTAACTCTATAGTGCATCACAGAGGTCAGTCTCTTCCCCCTCATTATGCAGGCTGACTTCACTGTCCTCCAGCGATAGTCAGCTGTAATCACTGATGCAGACATGATGTTAATACTCTGACAGCATCTTGGCTGATTTGGTTAAAGTGTTTTCCTATTAAACAGGAGATTCTGCGCTCAAATCCTAGCAGTGTCTTTCTTCCTGTCTTGTCTTACAAAATGTATCACTATGGATGATTACATGCAGCTTGATTTTGTTTAATGCAAGTTTTCATTCCCTTCCTGATGGCTCTCTAAAGTAATTTTTAAAAGTACTAATCGGGATGGATTACTGTACATATCCTCAGTAAAGGGGAATATATAAGTAGTGACTATCCAAATTGCATTTTTGTGTGAAACACATTTCAGAAAATCGAAAACCAATTTTCAAAACTCACAATAACAAGACAAAGGCAAAACATAAGTTCACTTTAACTTTATGCATATTTACCACAACCTTGCCTTCTGATCATAAAAAGTCTTAATTTTTATATAGCAGTTTTAAATGGGACATTCAGAACATGGCATATGAGAATATATGGTTAACCGAGGATGAGCAAAGGATGATCGCACTTTCTGCTTATTGCTATGAACCTACCCCTGGTTATAAAAATGTCTCAAAATTCTGACACTGAGGTGTGAGACACAATGTAACAGGCTCTCATAATCCCGAAATACAAGAAATTTTACTGTAGCGTTTTATAAATTTGACCCTGTGAACATTGCATGTCCCTCCTTCCTCATTACCAAAACATCTCAATGTCCCGACGCTATGTACATTTGTAATTACAACACTTCACTGTTTCATTTATGAGTTGTGACATTGTGAACATGGCATGTTAAAGTATATAGAAAATCTAGATCAGAACAGGCTAAATGCAATTCCTAGTGATTTATCATTTTCTTACTTTCTAAATGAAAAAAAATATTTTTTCAGTGATTATGACACTTCAGTATGACATAAAATATGCTTCAATGACAGAATAAATAATAATAATAAATAATCATGGAAAAAATACCCAAAGTGGACATTCATAGTTGTGATTATAGAATGTTAGATATCGGGTGGGTAGCTGCGTCAGCATGCGTAGGCTGCAAAGGAACAAGTAAAGGACTATTCCAGCTGAAAAGAGAAGAAAAGAATCACAATGTTTCGGCTGTGGAGCCTTCTTCAGGTGTCCGAAAGACAGGGCAGTAAGCAAAGATAATTTTCTTTTTATCTTTGCTGAATGCAGTTTATCGCTGATGACATCAAAGACATTAAGGGCATTAAGGAGTTTTTACGGCTAACAGCTCCACATCAACTTCCTTTCATAACTTTCATAACTAACCTCATCAGATCCTTCAACTCTTTTCTTGGGTGAATATGGTTTTCTGGGGAGTTGCGATGTTGGGCATACAGTAACTGGACATTTCCCGGTGATTCTGACACGTGTTAAGCACTCGCATTTCCTGCAAATATTAAAATGGTAAAGGTTTCGCTGAGAAATCCAATCGACCTTTGCGAAGACAATGTTTACATCGCAACAGAAACCCGTCCTTTGGTGGACTCAAACCACCGACTTTTCAGTTAACAACCGAATGCGCCACACAGACGGAATGGTGGATTCGTGTCTCACATCACAACTTTCCGGTTAAAAAAAAATATTTTTTTGCCAGCTGGCAATATTTCTTCTGCACTGATAATCAAGAATTGAATTTAATTTCTCGCAAGCTGTGTGAATTTCTTGAAATACAAGTTTTCCAGAAAGGAAATGAATACATGCATTTAACGAAATCAAGCCCTTTGTGATAGTCCGAAATGGTACGTTATGTACCACAAGATAGGAAAAAAAACATGATTGGGATTTTAAGCTACTGTACGTGACCTATGGTACCAGACCGGGGTAAAGTTAGCTTGAAGTTCGAAAACGATTTTGGCACGCCTGTAGCGTTTACACGAAACCTCTTAGAATCGCGAGAATACTTGCTTTGTGCATAAAATACATTGTGAATGCTTTCTCAGCCTTTACTTTTTCGTTTATATTACATTTTTTTGGACCAAGCACGAATATTCTTTTGTCCATATCTTCGCAACGGAAGCACAGAACGCCTTCAAACCAAATGCATTTTAAAGACCACGATGTGGATATTTCCACAGCCTCTACATCAAAGTATCAGTGAGCTAATTATCTTTTTTTAAACCTCCGGTTTTTCATCGATGAGTAATTACGCACTAACTGGAACCCGGGGGACCGCTGTATACACAAGTTCACAACGCGAGAAATACTGTTCAATACGGCTTCATGCGAAAAACCCGTATATGACCATAGGAAGCATAACTGTGCAGTCTCCAATTACCCAGACTGTAAGCACGGGAATAAAGCTTTGTCTGAATTCTGAAACCCTTCCTTTACGTCCTGTTTTCATTCAGGTAAGAGTCAACTATATGCAAAATACTACTGACAGCAAGAAGATTAAAATATTCTTTACTCAGCAGCTTATTAAACACAGCTCCCATGATGTTCAAACCGATTTTTTACACAGAACACTGACACAGCTTTGCGTTCTGAATCTCTTTTTCTCGTGTGTTTATTTAATGTGGCACAATGTACTGGGATAGGGGTATTCTGTTCACAAACCAATAGCATTTAAACCACAGCACCCACAATGCTGCAAGTAAGTGTTTTGCACACTAAGCAGAGAGCGATGTCTTCCTCGTTAGTATAGTGGCAAGTATCCCCACCTGTCACCTGGGAGACCAGGGTTCATCAGGACATGCATTGAAGTGAAAGCAGGATGCGCTGCGACATCCACTGTGCAGATCCCGCCACACTAAGAGGTGAGTGGGTCTGTTCGATCACAGCGCTAGGCGAATCCCCAAACAGTGTGCGTGGCAACAAACGAAACGGGCCTGTTTCCGCCCGGTTTCGATCCGGGGAAATCGGGCCCAGTAGTGGCGGGATCTGTACAGTGCATGTCGCAGTGCTTCAATGTGCTTCCTGATGTCCTACCCCGAGTGCAGAAAAGACAGCATCCACAGCAACAACAGCTCAGGTCTCTGCACAGGAGCTAAGCTGCCCTCATCTCCTCTGCTCTGCGGCTCCTGCGGAGTGGAGTCCCGCCTGGAGCCGTGTTTGCAGGCGGCTGCTCCCCGCGCCCATTCTGTGCGTCGTGTCCAAGAGCTCCTGGGAGGAAGAGAGAGCCCTCCCACTCGGGGGCTTTTCCACGGTCTGTGTGAGGAGGGGCGGGTGTGTCCAGTAGCTTATCGAGCGGAAGCCTGGGGCGGCGGAGAGCTGTGATCGTGCAGACCTTGAGGTGTCACCTCTTTGTCTGCCCCCCTCCCCCCAAGCTCTGCTCCAAAGTAGCCCGGCAACCCCTCACACCTGCACATGTCACAACCTAAGGTGCGGTCATGAGACACCCATGGGGTGTCGTTCTGTTCTTGCTAATTGTTTCCTGCCCGTCGCAGGCAGGAGTCCATGCGAGGAAGATGCGCTGGACAGAGCTCAGAGGGCGCAGCTGGGTGGCTTTCCTTCTGAGTGACGTTCCTGCAACACTCTCCCGCTACTCTTGGTGCGCTCATGTCACAACACAGGAAGGCTGGAGCAGGTGGCTGTGGGCTTTGCGCACTGCCGAAATAGCTCAGTTGGGAGAGCGTTAGACTGAAGATCTAAAGGTCCCTGGTTCGATCCCGGGTTTCGGCATTTTGTTTCATCGCGCCCTTTGTTCCTCTCTCCAGCGCCCCCTGCCTAAAGTGACGCGTCCCTTTCTCAGCCCGAAACGCAAGCGAGACACCAGCAGCGATCCCTGCAGGTTTCCGTAGTGTAGCGGCTATCACGTTCGCCTAACACGCGAAAGGTCCCCGGTTCGAGACCGGGTGGAAACAGCCTCGTTTTGCACGCTCCTGTACTTCACAGAGGTCTTGAGCGACCGGTCATTTGTTCCCAATGTATTTCCGGTGCCTTCGTGCACTCTTGTACCAAACGCACGTTCCTTCTGTACGCGGAGCCGATCATTTGCAATTGGGCTGTGCCGACAGACCAGGACGAGCTCTGTCGGCTCAAAAGCAGCGCAGGACCTGCAAGAACAACAGAAAGATTAGCATCCAGCGGGGGCCTCTTAGTGAGCCCAAGAGCTCATCAAGAATCGGCTCCAGCAACAGGGCTGGGCGCATTGTTCCATTCTCCGCCCACTCTCGGTGTAAACAAGTCCCTCCTGGTCTCTGCTTGAAATGCACTTTCCTGCGTTTGCTTTGGTGTAACTGGCTTCCTCTGCATGGGCGAATGTGAAGAAGATCCTTAGTAAGTCATTGAAGAAAACCGAGAAGAGGTCGGAGTGGCCTCTGTCGTTCATCAACGATCCAGTCAGGCAGTACTCCTCTGTAAAGCGCCGTTCGTTCACATCGATTGGCTTTTTTTTTGCCTTCATTCGTGCGAGTAGTAAAAGCAGACGCCCCTATTCTGCCGTGACCCGGATTTGAACCGGGGTTGTTGCGGCCACAACGCAAAGTACTGACCACTATACGATCACAGCGAGTTACCGAGACACACGCGGCAGGGTGGAAAGGGCTGTGCTCTCTTCGTGTGACATAATTCGGAAAAGTCCTGACGTTGCATTTCAACTTAGCCCCAGTATACATCGACCCTTCGACACTCTGAGTGACAACTCTCTTGCGTGTTAGTAGTATAAAGCGACACCTTTCGTCAAACTTTTGACAGGTACCACGCCCCCTTTTCCATCCAATGGTCGTCCGCGGTGTTTGGTTGTCCCGCCCCCCAGCCATCCAATGGCGTGTTGTTATTTGTGCATGTCCCGCCCCCTCAGGAGCCAATGGTGTGGTTCGGAACCCCCACCGGCCGGTCGCCCCGGCGCCTCGGGGTCCCAAAGCCCCCAGCCGGCGCATCCCTGGGTGTGTGCGAGTGTGTATTGGTTCGGAATGGGGAGCATGTCTGCCGCGGGGTTGAGTGCGCTCTATTATAACCCTAGGAAATCGGGCAGTTACGGCGGCGCAGGGGGTCTGTTGCGGGCCGCGAGATCCCGGGGTGTGCGCGGCGCCAGCCGTGGCCGGGTGGTCGAGTGGCTGTCCGGCCAGGCTGCTTATACGCTGCACAAGCCGGCGCGCGTACGTTTTAAGAGAAACAGGACGCTGGTGTCCGAAATGGACTGGCAGTGGCAGGCCGACTTGGTGGACATGAGAGAACACCACGCGTTCAACGACGGTTTCTGTTACATCTTAATGTGTATAGACATGCTGTCTAAATACGCTTGGGCCGTGCCGCTGAAAACCAAGACTGGTGGGGCCGTGACAGGCGCTTTCTGAAATATACTGCAAGAGGGGCGTGCTCCTAAAAAGCTACAAACGGACGAGGGTAAAGAATTTCTTAACAGGACCTTCCAAAATTTTCTCAAACGTGAGAATATTGAACATTTCAATACGGCCAGCGATGTGAAGGCTAGTGTGGTCGAGAGGTTTAACAGAACTATTAAAACAAAAATGTGGAGGTACCCGACACACAAAAACACCTTTCGTTATATCGACGTCCTTTCAGATCTTATTTACGCTTATAACCATAGTTACCACACGACTATTAAACGAACCCCGGCTTCTGTTACGCCCGACAACTCCCTTGAGGTGTGGAGAACGGTCTATGACGCGCACTTTAAGAGAAAACCGTCAAAGTTTTCATTTAATGTGGGTGATCGCGTGCGGGTGTCCAAAATAAAGGGAGTGTTTGAGAAGGGATATGAACAGACCTTCACAGATGAAATTTTCATTGTCAAAGAGCGGTCCGCGGCTCTGAGACCCTATTACAAACTGCAGGACTACGCAGGCGACGATATTAAGGGTTCCTTCTATGCCGAAGAGCTACAGAAGATAAACCCGGATGTTGAGAACGTCTACCGCATCCAAACGATTTTAGCAACCAGGGGTCGTGGCAAAAACAAACAGCTTTTGGTAAAGTGGCGTGGCTGGAGAGATTAATTCAATAGTTGGGTGAAGGCTTCTGAGGTCCGAGACATATAGAGGTGGTGAAAAATGAACCCCAATGGTTTCTATGTGACGCTGGCCAGTAATTCATCCTCAAAGATGTTTCCAAAGAACATAACGCCTGCTTCACAGAGCATCTGGCAAAGGCGATTGACCTGGACGGGGGCTGGGAAGTGGGCCTGGTCGAACTACACTATCCGAATACACTAAACACTTTTGATGAAGACGAAGTTTTTCTGTTCATCAGCGAGGAGCTCAAGACTATCTGGACCTGTACCTTACCGAGAGGGTACTACGGCAACATCGAGCAGCTCTTGCATGAAATGAAACGGGCTGCTGAAAAATCCAAGTTATCGGCTGTAAGTCTTAAATACAACCCCATTAGCCGGTCGGTAAGGATTGTTAGTGATAAACGGTTTGTTATGCAGCTGCGTAATCGCCTAGCGCGGATGTTGGGTTTCAATTCGGGTGTAGCGGGTGTAAAATCACCGCACCCCGTCGATATGACTGGCGGATTTAACACCATGTATATATACACCGATATCATAGAACACCAGTTATTAGGCGACGTCTACGCACCGCTTTTGCGTTGTGTGCCCTTCAGAGGCGTGGATGGTGAATTCGTCACAGTATTGTACGACAAACCCCATTACGTGCCGGTGAGCATCGACCATTTTAACAACATCACTATTAAAATAAAGACGGATCAAAACGAACACGTGTCATTTGCATTTGGAAAGGTCATCGTCAAGCTGCATTTCAGACCTGTGAAAGCGTCAAACATCTAAAAGGATGACGGTCATCAAGAGCTAGGGGATCCTTCTCTGTATACGCACTACTACAAACAACAGGCTGGTTATGGATTACCAGGATTTTCAGGGCTACCGGTTCAGTACGGCGCTGGTATCGGGGGTATTTTCAGAGCGCTATTTAGAAAAGCCGTGCCTTTTCTGAAACGCGGGTTTGAAATAGCTAAGCCGCACATGGCATCGGCAGCTAAAAACATCGCCAAAGACGTGGTCGGCAACGTTACAAGCGCGGTCATGTCTAAGGTGGCTGCACATCAGCAGGAAGGTTCGGGTCTAGCATACATCCGCAGGGGTGTCAGTAGAAAAAGACAGACGTCATCATCCCACCGTCGGGGGCCGCCGAAACCTGATAAAAGAACGGCTAAGCGCAGACAGGCAACTCATAGAAGCTTCAGGTCGACCAAGAAGAGCGTGACACACCGCAATCAACGCGACACGAAACGAGACATATTTTAAACATGGCTTTTGTTCACGGCGGGTCTGCAGAATGCGCGAAGTCGGAGCTGGACATATTTCAATTAGCACCTACCCAAACAAGCGTCGAGAAAAGCTTTTACATAGAAGTTCCACCCCTCACGGCCCTCACGGAAAACGCACCTCTGGAGTTCTACGTCGCAGGCAACGGTGAAGATTATTTAGATTTAAACAACACGCTGCTCTATTTGACCTGTAAAATAACGGAAGCAGACGGTCGGGACATTGATGCGGCAGCCCGTGTGAGCCTGGTGAACTACCCCATCGCTGCCATCTTCAGCCAGGTTGACATCACCGTAGGAGACCGATTGATCAGCCAGAGCAACAACTGCTATCCTTACAGAGCCTTTATAGAGTCGGTCCTGAACTACAGTGAAGAGACGCTGAAGACGCAGTATTCAACAGGTCTCTTTTACAAAGACACAGCCGGGGAACACGAGTCCACAATTTTGGATGGTCCCAATCAGGGGTTCCGAAAAAGAGCATCATACACGGCGCAAAGCCGAAAACTGGAGCTCCTGGGTCACATTCACGCTGACCTGTTTTTTCAGGACAAACTACTTCTGAATGGCGTAGACCTGAAAATAAAACTCACGCGAAACAGAGATGCTTTCTGCTTAATGAACAACGCCGGAGAACACAAACTGAGCGTACTCTCTGCATCTTTGTTTGTGAAAAGAGTCAGAGTGTCACCCGGGGTCAGACTGGGACACGCCGAAGCACTCCTGACGGCCAACGCTAAATACCCCATAGACCGCGTACAGATGAAAGTTTCAGCCTGCCAGCAGGGAGCCGTGTGTGTAACCAAGAAAACCTCTTTCTCGGGCAGTTACCCAAAGTGGTCATTTTGGGGTTTGTGGACAACGCGGCATTCAGCGGCAGTTTTACCCAAAACCCCTTCAATTTTAAACACTACAACGTTAACTTTCTGGCTCTCTACGCGGACGGGGAACAAATCCCCACTAAACCGCTTCAACCAGACTTCCAGAATGGACATTGCGTCCGTGAATATTTTAATCTGGTGGAAACAGCCGGGAAGCGTCTGAAAGACAAACCAGTTCTGGTGGACCGCGAGGAGTACGCGCGCGGTTACACATTGTTCGCTTTCAACCTCAGCCCCGACGACGAGTGCACAGGACATTATTCACTTATCAAAACGGGTAAACTGAGAGCTGAAATACGCTTCGCGCTCCCGCTACCCACTACAGTTAACATGGTTGTGTACGCGCTGTTCGACAACGTGATAGAGCTGGATATGAGACGTCAAGTCATTTACGACTTCAGCTAAAAAGCACTTGGAGACCACACAACCTGCACATAAAGATGAACACCAAACAGCTGGAAGACATTCTAACCCGAGACCGCTATACCCGAGACAGTTTTCTAGGCGTGTTCCCCAGTGATGCCCTACCGAGCGAGAGACTGGCGCGGCGCCCTCTGAGTTTAATAGTTAATACTCACCCACACGACCGCCCCGGTGAACACTGGCTGGCTATTTACTTACCCGACGACGAGGGCGCAGAATTTTTCGACTCCTACGGATTTTCACCCCAAGCCTTTTTCTTTCCCAAGAACATTAATGATTTCTTAAACAGAAATGCTAACTCCATATTTTACAATAACAGATAATTGCAAGATTCTTTTGCAGTGACCTGCGGTCTACACTGCGTCTTTTTTCTATACCATAGATGTAAAGGTTTATCTTTTAGAAACATTTTAGAACTTTATTCTACGGATGCAATCCAGAATGACCGCATGGTGGAAATGTTTCTGAAAAACCGATGTCGTGTCGTGAGACGGAGACCCCTGTACCCTTTCAAGCCCTTTGAAAATACGAATGTTCAATTATGCGGGTGTTTACGACAATTTAAAACATGTCATAAATGTTAATCGGTCGTCTAAAATAAAAATGAAATCGAACCATTTCGACGTCTGTGTGGTTATTATTTAAAAAGAACACAAAACATGGATGAAAATCAACACAATATTTTTATTATACATTCGCTGTTACAGCGCTCAAGCTTTTTTTAATACATGTTACAGACAAACCATTTTTAAACATATTGCGCACGCTTTTTAATATACATTTCAAGTCATTTAACACAAACACACAGACCCAGAGAAAAAAATGTTACAAAGACAGCCATGTGGGTCTAGGTATTAATGATCGTCTCCTTTCAGCGGTTATCTTAGAGACCGGGTCGACCGTCGACAACTCTACCGGTTGTTTTAAAGTTTTGGCCGACGCGGCACACCCCGGCGGGGCAGCCTTGAATTTTTCAAGTAGCTCTCGGTTACCAGCGTTGGCTAGCAAGGTGCCCGGCACGTTGATTTCAGCCATAGCCTCCATGAACACATCCCAACCTTTTGGCTTCTTACCGCCAGCAACTGCTTGCTGCTGCGTGAGAGCCCTGACAAGATCAATCATGTGAGAGCCCTCAACGGGTGCCCCCTTGTACACAAATTCCCCCTTTTCATTCCAGGCTATTAGTGGTTCATTGCGGGCCATGGTCTTTAACAATATCTCGGCATTTCTCCGGAACCTCTGAGACACGCTGTCCAAAATATACTCAAAGTCAGCCTCGCTCGATGACGGCGGTTGCGCGAACGTACGTGATAGTTCGGTGGGTGCATTTTCCGGTAGTACAACGGTTAATGTCCCCTTTTCGGAAGTCTCCTGGCGTACTAATGTCAAATACCGTTGCAACACCTGGATGTACAATTTCACTTTTTCATATTCGCCCAGATGCGAGTTCTGCAGAATGTCACGCATTTCATCATCCAGGCGACGGGCGGTTATTTTTCTTACATCGCTTTCGAACCCAGACCGCTCTCGGAGTCGATCGAGCTGTTTCTGAGGTACCAGGTACATTTTTTCAGCGTGCTCCATTATCGACGTTGTAGAAGCCCCGTAATCAGTGGTACTGCAATACTCAACAGGGCCCCGATAAAACCACCGGACTGGTTCACCAAGAGTCTCTTTCTTTTAAGAGAAAGACCCTTTCGACTCAAAGTCTTTATAAGCTTACGCTTTCTCTTCAGGGTCCCAAACTGCTTAGCAGATAACGGTATGTTCCCTTTCAAGGTATTCAAGGCGATTTCAGCTATGGCCTGTACAAGATCATTTGTAGCCCCGCAGAGAATAGCTTTCCGCTGTTTGGGGGTGGCTTTTACCAGAAAATTTAAGAGAGTCAGGTTTCTCCGAACGCGTGAAGACATGACGACGCCCCGAACGTGTTTTTTCGACTGAGTCGGTGGTTGTGAGATCACCGACTTTTAGATTTTTTAAACACATAAGCCGTGGCTACATCTGGGGGGAAAAGACCTGTTTGCAAGCGATAGTCATCTGGGGTGTCGGCATTTAAATCCACCAACAAGTAACCGAAAGGTTTTTTAGTAGCGTCATCGAACGCTTCCAAAAAAAATTTGGCTTTACCGGGGTACATCTGCCGGGACAGGGTTGTAATCTGTAGTTTATCTCTAGGGTTTTTAAACAGCACCATGTACTTTGTATTTAACGCGATGGTTCTACTTTTCCGGCCTTGACAAAACACATTTTGGACGATATACATGATGCTGAGGTTTCGGTGGTGTACGTATTTGGTAAAAGCTTTTTCTATCTCATTATTTTCACACGCAGACTCCATCAAATCATCCACTATAATCAAATTTACTCTACCCGGCGGCAGTAGCTGGTCGTCGGAAAACGACGTCGGTAGTCCTTCTATAAACTGAATGTATGGAAATTTCACAAGCAACTCGTCGTATAGAGGTTGCCAGCAGCTGTAACACCAGACTATGTTTTCGGGTTTACGAGTCATAACGGTATCACCGCTCTCCAAGAGCTGTTTTATAAAATAACTTTTACCGCAATTCGAGGGTCCGGACAAAATGCACGAAAAAGGGTGTTTTAACCTGACATCCATCGTGTTAATATCCGTAGGGCAACGATGTCAAATTTTCTTGCAGCACCCGCTTGTCGTACACCACCTTCTGGGTTTTCTTTAAGGTCCGGGTCTCAATGCGCCAATCCTTTTTAACACGCACGATCATCGGCTGTTGAATAGAAATGTGTTTAAATTCCCGGCACTCTGCATAAGGGTTAACGCCATAGTCAAAAACCAAGTCCCGCAGACTCTCAAAGTTAACTTTTTCACAATTGTTCACATTGAGCGTAATGCCTTTTACCTTTAAACAGGCTTTCCCTCCAGACAGTTTGTACCCGTACGACTTGGGTCCTGTTGACACAAACTCGGTGATGTGTTGACCAGCATCGATTTCGCTGGTCAACACACCCAAGTAGTCGCCCAGTTCCGGATTCCACTCACCCTCCCGGCTCACAAAGATAACGGAATCTGTGTCATGGTAGAGACAACGGCCTTGCAAAGCATTTAGCAGATTGTATAACTCCAAGCGGGCATAGGCGGTTGTAAAGCTAGCGATGAAAATGTTAGTGTTTGAATGGCCCGTATAGTGGTGTTTAGTGTGTTTCCACGTAACACAGGCTGTGTTTTCATCGATAAACTCGCAGGCTGACACCTCATGATATGGCGTAAATAAGTACCTGAACAATTCATCGGGGTTTCTCACAATGGTGGTCTGTGGTAAATTGTCTCTTTGCCCATACTTGCCCCACAAACTGTTCAAGGCAATTTTTGAAAGCTGTCTTTTGGCCGGATTCTTTTTAATGTTGCCGGGGTCCAGCCGGACACCCTCTTTTTCATAATATTCGCAGATATATCTTTGTTGTTTCTCGACATCTGTACACCACTCTGGAAACCCCGAAGCTTCCTGCTTCCCTTTCAGATGCAGTTTGATGTAGTCGGTAAAAAGATCGTGTGAGGCCTTTTCGAAATGCCAAATTTCGTAAATTTTACACACTCTATACCCCAGGTCTAAGGCCTTCTGTAATTCGGGGGTGCACCAGACACCAGTCAAAGCGCGATCTTCATCACCGTGCTCACAGGGGGTGGTCTGTTTTGTTTCAGCACACGTACGACAGCGTGAAAAACAGTTTTTTGTCAATTTTGGTTGGAAGAACTGGAAAGTACAAACTGGAAAGTACAGTCTGGGTGGGTAAACTTTCACCTTCGCTAAACCGAAATACCGTTTTAAATCTCCAAAGTTGTTATATATTATTCGGGGATGCCCCAGTGGGTATTTTTTAGTTTTGTTCACAAACGGATACAGACTGGTTAAATCATAGTAATGAATTTTTTCACCGGGCTGCGCTGTGTAATGCAAACAAATAGCATTTGTTCTCCCCGAAAAAGCGAATCGCGCGGTTGCAGAGGCTCTGGTAACTGCGCAGCTGTTAGAAATTTACCCAAGTCTCCATTTTCAACAAGCATGTCTCTGAACTCATGCTCCCACAAAACACGCACGTTAAAACCTCTCATTTTGAGAAAATTAATTTTAACCATCGTCTTTCTGTACAACCAGCCAAAAGTAGTGTTTGTCAGCGGATTAAAATCGTTTTCACAATAACAAACGCTACAACCGTGAAAAAAGCAACCGTTGAACTCAAAGGCTGTCGGCACTCTGCCAATTACAGCATAACCATCCAGAAAATATGGGCCAACCTTGAACTCACAGGCCGTGGTTAACGTGTGTTGGATTTTAACGGGCTCTGTGTGTTCGATGTACATAAGCCACTTTAACTAACCCCCCCACACACACACACACCGCATGTCTCCAAAACATCTCAAATTATCTCTAATACGTGATTTTAAAACTTTAAGACCAATCCATTAAAGTATGAAGAACAACACCCCATCATTTGTTGCCTATTAATACCTTAAAGACTTTTACGCTTGCGATGTGTGGAAATTTATCTCAAACTTTCGAAAAAGCTGTCGCGAATGTGTTATTAAAAATAAACTGTGTCTTATTACATTATTTTAAAAACTTTAAGACCAACCCCGTGTGTTTAAATTTTTTTTTCTGGGCAAACCCATCATTTGTGTTTGCGTTGTGTGTTAATACTTTTAAAGTTTAAAACTTTTAAACTGATATGTGAATACTTTTCGCTCTCGATAAAACAAGGGGGGGGGGGGGGGTCATCACAACATTGGTTGTGATGCGTTTTAAAGCATCACAACCAATTGAAAAATGTCTTGTGTTATGTAGGCGTGGTTACACCATTGGCGCATATTCTTAAATGCTCCGGACTGACAGGGTCGCAGCGCGTCCTTGGAGCTGTCAGACACCGCCCCTTGTTAGGAGCTGCGGAGATGGCTTCTTTGTGTGGAGAAACAACGGGGTCTGCTACTCTACAAAGTGAAGAGGTAGGCGGCTAAAATATTTTTTCTGATCGTGGAATTGTTGTATCGGTGCTTAGCGTATGTCATTTTAATACTTGGTCTTCTTTTTAGCAAAACCCAACCCCACCCTCTGCACCCTGTGACAGCAGCGGGGGTGTGAGTTCAGCTGGGGTACCAGATGTTGAAGAACTGCCGGGTGCTAGCGATGATACCACGCTACAAATGGTAAATATTAACGAAAAACCTTAGCTCAAAAGTTTTTTAAGCCTTTCTTTTCTTTTTCCTTTAATAGAATAAAGAGGATGTGGACGGGTCAATCTTCAGCCTACCGGCACAACTGAATGTTTCGTGTCTATGCTTGTGTGTTCGGCCAAATGTTAATAAAGCTGATGCCCAACCAGGTTTAGCTAACGATGTCCCTAATGAGCCCGATGTTATGCCCCAGATTGTGAAAGCAGTAGTTTATTGCATCTTCAAACACTGTTTAAAGAGGGTCCTGGTTGATGACTGCCCGGCCTGTTTGATTGACCATCCTGGGCAGCGGGGTCACACATGCCTGTCTGTCGGCTACACAGATGGGTTTGAAGATGTGATGTTTGCCGCTTTAGAAATTTATAAGTCTCATAGTTTAGCCTGAATTTTATCGACTGTTCTGTACACCGCCAGGTGTCTGGGTTCGTACACCATTAGAAATGACACTGAGCGGTGCATAAAACAGTTGCTGAAAAATATAATTGAGGACCGCTCCCCATACGAGCATGTACACACCATACTTGAACAGCTGGATGAAAAATTAGTAGATGTGACTTTTGATGCGTTGCAAAAGAAACACTATTCTTATTTTTACAGACGCAAAAAAAAAGATCTATGTAAAATGTGAATACAGATTTCACTCTGTTTTACAGACCCGGGTGTGCCATCGTCCGAAGAGTGAAGAATTTCGAATGTATACGTCTGAATGCTTACTAAGAGTGCTTTACACACTTCTCTCTACAAAGCTTGATATGCAAAACAAAGAGTCGAATGCTAATATCCTTAAATTTTTTAAAGAGATAGATGTGTATGTCAAGAACTTGAGTGAAATTATTGCAGATCTGATTTTTTCAGATCAGAAATGGAAGCCTGGGGTGTAGGGGAAGCCTACAGTGTGTATTCCAAAATACAGTGTGTTTTGCACAGAACCTGTGGTAACACCATCCCGCTGATTACGCAGGCAAATGTTTTTGCTCTGCTAGATCGGATCGCCCAGTGTGGTTCGCATGGCTTTAGACATGGGGAGCGGAAGGGGGTTATGAATGCTTTTTCAGATGCCTCAAAGTTTCTCAGCAATGTTGGGGTGGTGGTTACATGTACCGAACTAATTTTCCGCACCAACATTTAATTGTTGAATGCAAACAGGAGCCGGTAACGCGTGTGTGCTGCGTTGTTTCAGTGTTTGAAACACCTACTGTTGAAATAAATCGGTTCACATTTCACATGGTGTTTGTCCTGCGAGTTCTTTCCGTGAGACTTTACGCAGTCAGTGTGTGTGTGCTTACAACCCTGCTGCTTTTGAGACACGGCTTGTGCAGCGTATAAGCAGCCTGGCCGGACAACCACTCGGCCACCCGGCCGCGGCTGGCGCCGCTCACACCCCGGGATCTCGCAGCTCACACCAGACTCTCCATGCCGCTGTAACTACCCGATTCCCTAGGTTTATAATAGAGCGCACTCAACCCCGCTGCAGACATGGTCCCCTTCCAAACCAATACACACTTTCACACACCTAAAGCGAGGGATGCGCCGTCTTTGGGCTTTGGGACCCTGAGGCTCCGGACCGACTGGCCGGGGGGGAAGGCGGGAGTTCCGACCCTTAACAACACACCATTGGCTCCTGAGGGGGCGGGACATGCACAAATAACAACACGCCATTGGCTGGCAAGGGGGCGGGACAGCCAACCACCGCTGACTCCCATTGGCTGGAAAAGGGGGCGTGGTACCTGTCAAAAGTTTGAGGAAAGGTGTCGCTTTATACTACTCAGAACACATGTAAGACTTACACACAGCTTTTAATATGCTATAGTGAATTTGCAGGTATCCTGGGGAGGGAAGAGAACTGATATTAAGGAAATACATATTTAAAGGGGATGTAAGTATTAAATGTGTTTTGTCACATCTGGGTGTTAACTGAATAACTTTTTAGCATTATTTATTGTGTTTTGACTCTATACTTGTGTTTCTCAGGAGACAGCAGAAATATTGATGTTTACATTTATATTCACATATAAATGATATTGACTTAGGTACTCCACTATTTACTTGTAGTTTGACTGGTGTCAAAAGTTGAAAATCTCTGCAAACATCAAGATGTCTAAGGACGTGGAAAGAAACTCAATCACATTTAGAGAAGGTAATGTTTAGATCGGATTAATTCGAAGTGTGTCTCTGGGTGCGTTTGATCTACCAACGTTGTGTTTAACTGAAGGACACCCTGACTGAGTGTGCCATAGAAACTGACATTTTTTGTATTTTTTCTACATTCACAGATTTTTGGCTAAAGTAAAAAAAAATCATTGTCATTTTCTTGCCAGCTGGCAGTAATTCTTTTGCACTGATAAGAAAGATGAGCATTTTATCTTTCGCAATGTGTGGATTTCTTGAAAAACAAGTTGTGCCAAAAGCGAAATGAAAACTTCATTTAAACATAATGCAGAAGCATATTGTCTGTAACAATAAACTGAGGGTGAAGACAGGAAGTAAGGCACTGCTGGGATTTGAACCCAAGATTTCCTGTTTACTAGATAGACATTTTAACCAACTAAGCCACAGCGCCGGCAAAGCACTGCCCTTTTTCAGCCAGTTGGACACACTGCTCTGTTATATCTTCGTTCGGTGTGCAGTGAGCCTGCTCACTGAGCAAGTTGAGAAAGGATGTGAAATGGCTTTTATCCGCCAATTTCATTACCAGGGAGCTTAATATGCTTTTGATTATCTACAGGGTGTCTAGTGCAACACAGGCGATGGACTGCTGGGATTTGGAGCCAGGATTTCCCGTTAACTAGACAGGTGCTTTAACCAACTAAGCCACGGCGCCGGCAGAATTCTCCTCTTTTACTGCCCCTTGGACACACCGCTCGGAGACACCTGCGTTCAGTAAGCTGAGTCGGCTGGCTGAGCATGTTGCCTCCTTTACATTCGGGCCCCGACACTAAGAGAAACGTACAGAAATGGCTTTTATCGGGCACTTTTCATGTCCAATGCTCTTGACATCTCCCAAGGATGACAGAGTTCATTTACGACACTTTTCCTTTCTTTCTTCTTTCTGTACTCTTTGATGAAACAAAACGAGAAATCATGTAAGAGAAAATGTCTTTTTTTCATGGAGAAAACGTGCACCAGGAAATGTTGTGTTTAGAAGAAGTGAGTTAACATGAAAAGTGACCTAATTTACCGGAGCAAATGCTCACCTAGCAAGATCTGCTTTACTACAAGAGAGAAGTAGAGTGAAAGACATGAATTTTTCACGCCGCTGTGGAACAAAATGCTTTTTTCTTGGAATTCTAAATCAATTAGAAATTCAGAGCGACAAATAAAGGCTTTGTCTGCTTAAAAGTGATGATTTTTTAAAACTGATAAAAATGTAGAAAACACGTTTCTCATTTAGAAATTTAAGATGGGGGTGGGGTATTACTAGTAGCGGCGCTGAACTCACCGTGGTGCAATTCATTTATGTGACGGACTAGTGGTTTAATGGATAACGCGTCTGATTTCGGTTTATTAGATTGTCGATTCGACTTCTACCGGGGTTGTGTGATTTAAATCAGGCTCCTCAGAAATAGATGTCCGTTATGTAAATAGACCGCACCTGAAAGCAAACGTTGGGTCTGGTTTCCTTTCTTTCCTGCATGAAATAGCAAATCGTTACAAAAAACACCAGCTAATGTCCAATAGCGTTAGTCATTTAAGCAAACATGAATATACTGTAAGGTCTTGGTACATGGGAGTGGATTTCAACCACAATTAAAAAAGGACAAATTATAATTACAGGCTTCAGACACTTTTTCATACAAAAGTGACCAAACACTCCCTAACTTTCAGGTTTGCTTGAACCTGTAACAAAAAAAGCAGTCTGAAACTTCCATTCTCTGATGTCACTGTCTCTAAAGCCGGACGTGATGTTTCACGGATGTGTAGTATGCCTTTTCTCTTGTCATGTTCATGATGATTCGCTGAATAAGCTCCTGACTGGGTGTTCTGTACTGCGCTGTTACTTTGTTCGATTACCTATGTGGTGTACAGCTAAAACCCGACTGCGTGGTGTAATTTCCAGGTTCAGCACCAGCAGCACCTGCAAACTCATCAGCTGACCTTGACGTGATTTGAACATGCAACCTTCTGTTCTGTAGTCAGACACGCTACCGTTGCGCCACGAGGTCGCTTGCCACAGGTGCTTTTAATTCCCCCAAAGAGAACAATCAGCGTCCCTGAAAAAGATTTTTTTTCATTCTCTCCTGTGTGGAGCGCCGCTCTTCCAACGAGGGTCTCTTCTTCCCCGACCACAGATTATTCTTTCCGCCCGGCTCTCTCACAGAGAGCAGACACACCGTCTCCACTGATGTGTTTACTACATCTATAGATCTGACCCCCTACAGCCCCGATATTCCTGGACAGGATATTTACCACCAGCCTCGTGAACTTCTCATCTTGACCTCTCCCAGGAGGAGCACAATTAACACAGAATCCTCTCTCCATTTAGCAAATAACACAAAACACTGTTTACCTGTCAAGACAGAAAACCGGGCTGCTCCAGGTGAGGCTTGAACTCACAGCCGCAGCATGACTCCACTAATCATGTCATTTTACAAAGCCTGAACCTGGAAAGAGATTGGAAGCCGAAAAGTTATGGTGTTTTTTTTAATACTTGCCTACTCTTTCAATTGTTCCGTCAAGTCTTTTATTTGGGAGTACTTTCAATTGATGTTAATCCTTGTCCCGATACACGTTCTGGGCCATGGTGCATCTTGAATAATGTTCTTATAGGCTTCAGTTTGGAAAAGTGCGCTCTTCAGAAGCTACCAAAACCGCTAATGGTTACATAACACTTAATGCAAAAGCAACGTTCGGGTTTGAAAAAAAATATTACTTCCTATGAATACAAACACTGTTACAGGAGGCGTGTTAGGGATATTTTAGCTTAGATCATCAATTCATCTTACATTTCTTCTCCATCTATATCAACAGCGTCATCGCTACTGAGCGCTAAAGGCAGGTCCTGGCAATACAATCTTCTTTAGAAAACATTTTTAAAACTATTTCCACTACCATACGTAAAGTAAAAGATAGCGATTGCACGCAACGAATAAAATCTCTTTTCCAGGGATGTTGTAGTTAGATGCAAATTACAATAGAAAATGTATCAGCTTTAACATTTTCTTTTGGATTCACAGGACAGTCAGCATGAGTCATCAAAGAGCAAGTGGCAAGAAGTTTAAAAGCGCACAAGTGATCTGTCTTTGGTCAAAGGAATTGCTGGAGCAGTAGGACGCAGAGCAATATCTAGCAGCTGTAGACGATGTTTGGGGAAGAGATAATTCTGTTTTCAGCACAGGGAGTGAGAATGAGCTCAGTCCGGCTCCCAGCAGAATCCATTCTGGTTTGGTTACTGTCAGACTGTGCGTCTGAGGCTCTTTGGATCGCAACGTGAAAAAAAAAAGAACAAAAAACATTTGCTCACATCTTGTGATTTCCACGAGAGAAAGAGAAGATATCACTTTAAAAAAAATCAAAACTGAAGATTTGGATCCGGGACCTCATACTTGTTAAATGATTAAAATAATAATTATGAAAATATCATGTTGTGTTTCTGCAACATATCGTGCACAGTATGCCATTTTTTTCTAAAAATACAGTAGATTGTACTTAATAAAAATGTACAATTCACCGCTGATATAAACAGATTTGTGCTGTGTTTGCCTTTGTTAGCATTTGTTTAAAAAATAAGTTCACAATACGATAAAAACACAGAAAGCACAAACGTAATAATATAATGATACAAAATCAATACCAAATCATAAAGCCAATTAAGTACCTATCCTTTGAAAACAGTGACATTTGTATCTACTTTTGAATTACAAATCAGACAGCGTAGTCCCTTAATTCAAAGATCAGATCTTGGCCAAAACAAGACAACCAGATGTTAGCTGAATTCGGATCAAGAGCCACTGCTTCATCGTTTATTGAGCTTTTGATCAACGTCTGAGTGAAAAAGATTCGCTATTTTAACTATTTGATTAAAGTTCACAAAAGCACCTTTCTTCGAGCTGGAGTCGAAACAGCTACTTAAGGATTCCTAACTGTTTCTAATACAGTCAGCCGCGCTACCAACTGAGCTATCGAAGGGATTTAAAGTGCTCCTCTCTGGCACATATTGCCCTACGTAGTGAAATATTCCGGGTACTTAAATTCCAGTTCGACATCAAGTTTCCAACTCGTTTCCTTAGTCTTGTTTACCTTGAATTTAAGCCACAAACCAGGATTCTACTGTATAATCTTCCGGGGATGTTACAAAATGTTTGATGGGGCATTAATCATTACAGGCGGAAATTCACTCCTTTTTTTTTCTCGATGCATCATATTAAACATTTCATTTGGATCGAGAAGAGGATCACCATGAGAAACAGAACAAACTGTTTGATTCCGGCTTTATTGGGAGCTGTATCACAGCTAATGCATGTAAAGCCTTCAGTATGGGATAGTGAGAGTTCAGTTATGCCAGGGAGTGGGAGTGAAGAGAACTGAACTGAAATTTAGTAAATTCATATTTAAATAGAGTGTAAATCATCAAAGTGTTCTGTCACTTAAAACTTATTACAACACTACCAGGAGTGGGGATTGAACCCACGTGGACATTTGTCCATTGGATCTTAAGTCCAACGCCTTAACCACTCGGCCATCCTGGTCTCCAGCTAGGTGCTGTTCAGTTGTTTAACATTTAAATATGATTCAACAATTAAAAAAAATTAAACCAGCGCCCTGTCACAGAAACGTACCCCGGTCACCCGCGCAACAAGCAGGGGTACTCAGCACTATACTAACGAGGAGCACTTGTCCGGAGCTGAGCGTGAGCTCTGTTTACGGTCAGCAGTCATTTCCTCTTTTCCAAAGACATTTTCGCCTGCTCTCAGTAATTAATGTCGGTTTGAAGTCTGTTCCTGTTGTCTCCACTCTTGACAAAGAGCAGCCTTTCGTAGGAGACTCCCTCTCTCAAGAAGTTTGCCATCACCCTGCAAGAGAGAAGAGCCAACCGGGATAAACAGCTTGAAGTTCGAAAAAGATGTTGGCACGCCTGTAGCGTTTACACGAAACCTCTTAGAGTTGTGAGAATACTTCCTTTGTGTATAAAATACATTGTGAATGCTTTCTCAGCCTTTACTTTTTCGTTTTTATGATATTTTTTTACCAAGCATGAATATTCTTTTGTCCATATCTCCGCAATGGAAGCACAGAATGCCTTCAAACCAAATGCATTTTAAAGACCACGCCTTGTGGATATTTCCACAGCCTTTACATCAAACTATCAGTGAGCTAATTATCTTTTTTTAAACCTCCGGTTTTTCATCGATGCGTAATCACGCACGAACTGGAACCCGGGGGACCGCTGTGTGCACACGTTCACAACGCGAGAAATACTGTTCAATACGGCTTCATGCGAAAAACCCGTATATGACCATAGGAAGCAGAACAGCGCAGTCTCCAATTACCCAGACTGTAAGCCCGGGAATAAAGCTTTGTTTGATTTCTGAAACCCTTCCTTTACGTACTGTTTTCATTCAGGTAAGGGTCAACTATATTCACAATACTACTGACAGCAGCAAGATTAAAATATTATTTACTCAGCGGCTTATTAAAAACAGCTCCCATGATGTTCATACCGACTTTTTACACAGAACACTGACACAGCTTTGTGTTCTGAATCTCTTTTTCTTATGCTTTTATTTAATGTGGCACAATGCACTGGGATAGGGGTATTCTGTTCACAAACCAATAGCATTTAAACCAAAGCACCCACAATGCTGAAAGTAAGTGTTTTGCACACTAAGCAGGTCCTCTGACTTTTCCCAGCTTTGTTTTGGGTTGTGGAACCTTTATTTTTTTATGATTTTCTGAAGATAACAATACAGGTAATACACTGGGATAGGTGGGTTGACTTCATGGCTCAATAGCATTTCTAATACAACAGCCATACTGCTGAAATCAAGTGTTTTACACACCAGACAGGCCCCCTAACCTTATACAACCTTGCCGTGGCTGGTCAATATAGTTGACCCTTTTTGGAAAGCTTTCTCAGCCCGAAACGCAAGCGAGACACCAGAAGGGGTGTGTGCAGGTTTCCGTAGTGTAGCGTCTATCATGTTTGCCTAACATGTGAAAGGTCCCTGGTTCAGAACCAGGTGGAAACAGCCTCTTTTTGAGTTCACAGAGGTCTTGAGCGACCGGTCATTTGTTCCCAGTGTATTTCTGGTGCCTTCATGCACTCTTGTACCAGGACCTGCAAGAACAACAGAAAGATTAGCATCCAGCGGGGGCTTCTTAGTGAGCCCAAGATCTCATCAAGAATCGGCTCCAGCAACAGGGCTGGGCGCATCGTTCCATTCTCCGACCACTCTCGGTGTAAACAAGTGCCTCCTGGTCTCTGCTTGAAATGCACTTTCCTGCATTTGCTTTGGTGTAACTGGCTTCCCCTGCATGGGCGAATGTGAAGAAGATCCTTAGTAAGTCATTGAAGAAAACCGAGAAGAGGTCGGAGTGGCCTCTGTCGTTCATCAACGATCCCCTCAGGCAGTACTCCTCTGCAAAGCGCCGTTCGTTCACATCGATCGGCTTTTTTTTGCCTTCATTCGTGCAAGTAGTAAAAGCAGACGCCCCTATTCTGCCGTGACCAGGATTCGAACCGGGGATGTTGTGGCCACAACACAAAGTACTGCCCACTTTACGATCACGGCGAGTTACCGAGACACACGTGGCAGGGCGGAAAAAGCTGTGCTCTCTTCGTGTGACATAATTCGGAAAAGTCCTGACGTTACATTTCAACTGAGCCCCAGTATACATCGAACCTTCGACACTCTGAGTGACAACTCTCTTGCGTGTTTTCTCATATTTATGTAGTTTGCTTGCATGATGCCGGGAACAGCGTGGTTGTTCGCTGCCATATGGTCTAGCGGTTAGGGTTCCTTGTTTTCACCCAGGCGGCCCGGGTTTGACTCCCGGTATGAGAACGTGTCAGTTTTGCCTCCTGCTTTCCAAAAGATCAGCACCGTGTACGAAGGAGCCGCATTAAAACCACTCGAACGTGCGAGAAGAGGGGGCGCTTGTTTCCAGCCGAAACTTCTCGCGTGTGAGACAAGCTGATCATCGCTGCAGGAGGTGGGAGGGTTACTCTGGTAGACAGGGCTGACCTTCGGCAATAGGATTTATACTCTCCAAGATGATATTTGCACTTTCTGGAGAGGCGATTTTCTCCACTTCAGTAGCCCGATTTCGTCGATTGCGTGGAGAGGGCTGTAGAATGTGGCGCCGCCTTTCCTGCTCCGTCCATGACAGGCGTGCCGGTCTCTGGAGAGAGAGCACGGTCCATCAGCGCACTCCAATAAAGCCACTGGAAGCAGCTGAATCGCATTGGCGAAGTTCAGCGCTGGGCCGCTGGGTACATCTTACCACCGTTTCCGTAGTGTAGTGTTTATCACGTTTGCCTCACACGTGAAAGGTCCCTGGTTCAAAACCGGGTGGAAACAGACTTCTTTTGTCGTCACGCACAAAAGGGGATTGGGGATTCGCCTAGCGCTGTGATCGAACAGACCCACTCACCTCTTAGTATGGCAGGATCTGCACAGTGTATGTCGCAGCGCATCCTGCTTTCACTTCAATGCGCGTCCTGATGTACCCCGGTCTCCCGCGTGACAGGTGGGGACAGGTGACAGGTCCTATACTAACGAGGAAGACATCGCTCTCTCCGACCCCCGGCATCGTGAAAAGGTGCACGACCATAGTGCCTTTAGTGTAAATAATGTTCAATCTGAAATTAAAGAATTATTATTCAAATGATTGTTTAGGAATTGTATGCTAGAGCTTAAAAAGTATGTTCCAAGGTGCTAAATTTGTGAAGGTAACAGTTTAAATGCATTTTTCCACTGTTTACAAATCATCAGTATGGTAACCACAGCAACAGGCGCCACGTCACTGTCCACGGCTAGGTGTCTCGCCTTCGTCACAATGAGCGGTGTGACGTCACCGACAGCAACTAATACTAATATTAGTGTCTTCATGTTAATATTAGTGTGAGTGCAATCGGTAGTTTTAATATTAATGATAGTTTTCATGTGAGTATTAATGATGATAGTGCTATTGATTGTTTTAATGCTAGTATTCCTGTTAATATTAGTGATAATTACAGAGAAAAGGTTAGATTATTTACACTAGTAGTCATGTTAGTTTTAGTAATAGCATTACTGTTATTATTAGTATTATTAGTGTAGTAGTATTTTGTGTCAGTGTTAGGATGATAGTGTAAGTCTTAGTGATAGTGTTACTGTTGCAATATTAGTGGTATTTGTATTAGTGTTATTTATAGTGTATTTGTAGTTATGAGTGTATGTGTCTGTTTGTGTGTGGTGTTTGTGAGGAGTGTGTGGTGTCCGTCAGTGTGTGAGTGTGTGTTTGTGGATGTGTGTCTATAAGTATTCGTAGTGTCTATGTGTGTGTCTGTGAGTGTGTGTAGTGTCTGTGTGTGAATATTTGGATGTGGGTCTTTCAGTGTGTGATAATGTGTGAGTGTGTGTGCATATATCTGTCAGTGTGTGTGAGTATGTGTATAGGTGGGCTTGGGCTCCACTGCTGTGTCTGACAAAGGTGACCCATCAACAGGTGTTGAGGTCCAGAGTCACTTGTGAGGGTTTCCTGCTTTCACTTCAATGCGTGTCCTTATGTCGAGTCGTGTGGCGTGCAGAGGCTCTGAAAGCGAGAGCAATGAAAAGGTGCACGACGCTGTGAAAGAAAACAGAGAAGTGAAAGGCAGTCATTTCTCTAAGGAGGTGAAAGAAAAGCTACTCCCCGTCGGGGAATCGAACCCCGGTCTCCCGCGTGACAGGCGGGGATACTTGCCACTATACTAACGAGGAAGACATCGCTCTCTCCAACCCCCGGCATCGTGTCCCGACCCAGCATGCTGGAAGCCGACGCGTGCTGTGATCCCTTTACGGAGCAGAAATGACAACCGAGGAGCCGAGAGATCATGTCAGCATTTCGCGTCTGAACGGAAAACACAAACGACCAACTCGGAATGACTTGCTTTTGACGCTTTTCAAAGCGTTCTTTATGCACGACGACTGCGCCGCCTAGCAGATACAAATGGGTTGTACAACTTTGAAGTAGCAAATGGAAGAGGGCTAAGTCCCCTCTCTTTTAGCCCAGGTTCGATCTGTCTCCCAGAATCACCAGGGCACACACACACACTGTCTTGTTTCTCGTACACGTATAGTGTAAAAATTAAGAACCCAGGACGAAGATGTGACACTCGAACAAACTCTTTATTATTTAACCTGTAACTCCGAACCAGTTAGCTCCTAAATTCACTATGGCCTGTGACCCTGAGCAACCGTTATTCCCCGCTCAGCCCTCCATCAATCAACATGCAGTTTCACTGCTGACGCACACAAATATTACACCTTCTCCAGCTGTTATGAATCCCCTCTCTTCAAAGCCTGGTGTGTTTTTTTTTTGGAGATGTTATATATTTTAGAAAGAGCACTGTGACGTCAGAGACACCAGCCGGAGCGCCGGGATCAGAGAGCGAGACCGCGGGAGGCGCGCGGAGCGCACTGCGGAGAGTTATTGATCACTTATCTATCGACAACCTATTATTTCAACTGAAGAACTGTAGAATTAACGATTAACTTCACCGATTGGTGAGTACTGATTCTTTTCCCATTCTTGACCCTTTCCTATTATTTAGGAATTTAATCCTAGAGCTAGATAATTATATTCCAAGTTGATAAATGTGTTTGAGTAACAGTTGAAATGCATTTTCCATTTGTTTACAAATCATAAGTATGGTAACCACGGCAACACGCGCCACGTCACTATGCCCGGCTAGGCGTCTCGCCTTTGTCACAAAGAGCGGCGTGATGTCACGGACAGCTACTAATACAAGGGACATTTAGCCTCTGACTGTTCAATGCTGCCAAAGTGCAATTTATGTGGCTCGGAAGGACACGTTTTTAAGAACTGCCCTCACGCCTACGCCAATAAACTCAAAATGAGAAAGGATGAGGCAGTGCTTGTTTCAGCCAAACCGGCCCGAAAAGCCAAAGCAAACAACAAGTCAAACAAAGAACCCTTGTTGGACAAAGACTCTCAGCCTCCAGCCAGGATCAGTCCTGCTGTGGCTCCGGGGCCGGTGGAAGAGAAATCCACTACGCCCCCACAACTGCAGACTGCACCAGACAAGCACGAGGGTTTGAAAACCCCCGAGAACAGCGAGGACCCCTCCCCCACTCCTGCTCCTCAGAACAAGGGCCAGTGTGGGGCCCCCCGGTGGAGCGGGTCCAGCGAGGATACCCAGGATTCAGCGGAGCTGCTTTTCTCAGACTCTGCAAGTCCTACAGATGCCCTCCTCTCCTCCATCCAGTCCATCACGGAGGATCTGCAGCAGCTGGTGGGTGAGGGGGAAGAGGAGACTGGTGCATCGGCTGCACCCCTTTCCCCCAGGAGCTGGACTTGAGGAAAAGGAAAAATGACTCTGTTTTCTCCCCGAGCGAGGAGGAAGGAGAGCATGGCGATGGGGACAGCTGGAACCCCTCCACCCCTCCCTCTACCCCCTTCCTTGAAATGGACTCCGTGAACGCTTTTACTGCTGCCACCCTGATGAAGGCTCATTCAGAGGATGGCTGGCAGGAAATTGGTAAGAAGAAAAAGAAAAAGAAGAAGGTAACAGGTGAGACAGAAGAGAAATGTGTTTTGTAAAGACTGGTTCCACTTTCTTATGTAATATGGCTCTAAACATAATTTCTCTTAACACCAGAGGTATCAATGACAGAGTTAAATGCCAGTCTGTCTTTGATCACCTCCAGCAGAGAGAGGGAGATGTGTTGATGTTGCAGGAGTGTGCTTTGGCCTATCAAGAGAGGTATAAAAGCTTTGAAGATAGGTGGGATAAAGGGCCTTCTGATTGGTCAGGGGACAATAACAACAGAACCTCTGGCGTGGCAATTCTTTTCAAAGGATGGGCATTCAAATTGAAAAGTATTCAGAGGGTCATAGATGGCAGGTTGCTGTGTGTGGATGTCGAATGGGGGACCGTTAACCTGCGTCTAATCAATGTGTATTGTCCTACTGACGTGGGAGGAAGGGTGGAGCTACTCAAAGCACTCTCTTCCCTATTGTTATGTAGCACTGACGTGATAGTGGGAGGGGATTTTAATTGTATCTTAGAGCACACAGACAGGCAGTCTAGCTCTCCGATAAAATTGGATTCCAGCTCACTAGCCCTGCAAAACTTAGTTCAAGACTTTAAACTCTCAGACACATATAGATGTATATATCCCACAACAGCAGGATATACATGGTCAGGGAGGAATCAGAATTGACTATTGCTTTGTCTCAGAGAGAGTGAAAGTTGTAGGGGTCACTCTTCAGCCTGTCTTCTTCTCAGATCATCAGGCTTTAGGGTGTAGAGTGGAACTCCGGGGCGGGACTGTCTTTGTCCCAGGCCTCTGGAAACTCAACACAAAGCTGCTAGAGAACGAGGGGGTAGTATCCCCCTCTACAAGGAGAAACTATCACAGTGGCTGTCCTTGCAGTGTCTGTACGGGTCAGTAGGAGAGTGGTGGGAGGAGGTGAAGGTGAGGACAAAGGCCTTTTTCATGGCTGAGGGAAGGAAGGCTGCTGCCAGACGGAGAAGAGTGCTAGCCAGGAAACAGAGGCAGCTGCAGCGTCTCTACACGATGCTGCACAGTGGCTTCGATGTGCTTGAGGATATCACCCTTTTAAAAAAGGACATCCGGAGCATAGCCGAAGAAAGCAGTCGAGGAGTGCTGTTAAGAAGCAGAGTGCAGTTCTTGGAAGAAAATGAGAAGTGTACCTGCTTCTTTTTCAGGAAAGTGGTAGGCTCCAAGTCTGTCATGGAAAGTGTAGTTGATGAGGAGGCAAGAGAGAGAACAGAGCTGAGTGCTATCCTCTCCTGCATCGAGGCCTTCTTGTCACGGACGTCCAAAGGGACTAACTGTGGGGAGCAGGAGTGCGGAAAAAGACCCATATGCGTAGCGGCGAGACGGGAAAAAGGCCCGGGCTCATTAGTGCAAAGAGTTCAGGAATGCCGTATAGAAACCTGTGCCCTCAGGGAGCGGACGTGGGGCGCCCTGGTGCTAGGCGGGTCTCAGGACATCCGAACGTCAGTGCTGAGCGAGGACAGAGTGCAAGACCCGGAAATATATAGCCCAAGGGAAAGAGAGGGAAAGGAAGGACAGCAGACCAGGAACTAGGGACAGGACAGAGAAGGACCGCCCTCTGGCTGCAGAGCGCGTGACACTTCTACTCAAGACTGTACAGCTCTACAGAGGTAAAGGATGAAGAAATTCATTTTTTTACCTCAAAGCTAGAAAACGTTTTGAGTGAAGAAGATAGGGAAGTACTTGAGGGGGATTTGACAGTAGAAGAGCTGAGAGGCTATGGAGAGCTTACAGAAGGGGAAAACTCCGGGTGCTGACAGGCTCCCTAAAGGGGCGTCTGCTTTTACTACTTGCACGAATGAAGGCAAAAAAAAGCAAATTCCCCGACGGGGAGTAGCTTTTCTTTCACCTCCTTAGAGAAATGACTGCCTTTCACTTCTCTGTTTTCTTTCACAGCGTCGTGCACCTTTTCATTGCTCTCGCTTTCAGAGCCTCCGCACGGCACACGACTCGACATCAGGAAGCACATTGAAGTGAAAGCAGGAAGCGCTGCGACATGCACTGTGCAGATCCCGCCACACTAAGAGGTGAGTGGGTCTGTTCGATGCACAAAGAACGCTTTGAGAAGCGTCAAAGGCAAGTCATTCCGAGTTGGTCGTTTGTGTTTTCCGTTCAGACGCGAAATGCTGAAATGATCTCTCGGCTCCTCGGTTGTCATTTCTGCTCCGTAAAGGAATCACAGCACGCGTCGGCTTCCAGCATGCTGGGTCGGGACACGATGCCGGGGGTTGGCGAGAGCGATGTCTTCCTCGTTAGTATAGGACCTGTCACCTGTCCC